>NC_090182.1:23007773-23360273 GCF_024679245.1 Pseudorasbora parva
AAAAAAAAAAAAAAAACGCTGATTCTGACCTCTGTTTTGGTCCCAGGGCTTTAAATTTATGCTTTTACAGAAGTCCCGAAGGGAAAAAACTGTCTGCCATGCCTGTGAGCTCAGAGGGGCAAGCTAACTCAACCAAAAGATCTTAGAGCGAGGATAACATCCCCAGATAGCTATTGCCCCAAAGCATGTGAGCCAGTGCAAGAGGCCTACAAGTTGGGGCATATCCATACAAACCCATGCGGATGCAACCCCCCAGTGCATAAATAGAAAGAAATAAAAATAGAAACAAAAATATGATGAATGTCCATTTGTCTGACTGTTGTTCATGTTGAAACTAGTGCTGGCCAATCGATTAATCACATCCAAAATAAAAGTTTGTGTTTACATGATATATGTGTATGCACAGTGTATAATTATTATGTATGTATGCATACAAAAACATGTATGCACTGTAAAGTTTAACTGTTTAGAAAAAACGGTTTAGTTTAGTTAGGCCAAATTGAATTTCTGTGAATTCATTTGCATAATTTCACAGCAATTCAATTTGGCCAACTGAAAAATTTAGATGTGATCAGTCACTAGAACATTTTCAATTGGGGCCTGATTTTTATTTTTATTTTTCTGATTTTTGAATCCAAAAATAAATGAATATGTAAATAAATATAAAAATGATAAAAATAAAATATACAAATTAATTAACAAATAACAGTTAAATATATTTTTTTAAAATGCATTAAAGCAGGAAATAATAAATGAAGGGAGAGATAATACAAAATTTAATTTGATTAAAAATGAATCGTATTTGTTATTTATTTTCTTATTATCACATTTATTCATCTATTTATCTGTTTATTCATTTACATATTTATATATGTATTCATTTATTTACTTATTCATTCATTTATTTATTTTAAATTTCTGCAGATTTGGTCTTCCAAGAAGGAAGGAAAGAAGAAGATGAAGTAGAATGGCACACTCTTTCTTAGCATCTGTTTCCCTGGTGAATCATTGATTCGTTGCTCTGTTGAGAATGTCTAACCAGGAACATACTCTACTGAGTCGTCTGAACTTACTCCCGGACATGTTTTAGGAACAAGGTTTGGGTTAATCAACCGAGAGTTCAAGGTTTAAATCTTTGAATCTTTAAATCAAGGTTTTAAATCTGACAATAATTCAACTTAGTAAACTCTTTAAGCTGCTCTCTGTGACAGTCAAACTCCCTGTGAGCATCTCTGGTGTCTGATTTGCTTTAAGAGAAAATACATTTTTCAAATATTTCCATTGCTTCAGGTGCACAGGGTTTTTGTGATTGAGTAATTTGTCTTACTTTTATTTTAAAGTGTCTGATAATAAAGCATAAAGGGAGTACAATGTAGACATGGTGGTATTGCCTATTGCCTGTTGAAATTTCAAACTTCAAGTAGACAAAAGTTTTATATTATTCAGGTATATTTATGACTCCATTAGGAGTCGGCAAGAGATGTGCCATCTCGTTTTGGAGCATATTGATCTCTGACATCTACTGCTTCACTTTAATCTTGCTCCTCCTTCACTTATTATCAGTTTCTACAAGAATGGGAAAAAAAAGCCAGACTAAGCAAATTGTGGAATCAAAGCCAGTAACATGATGTTTTTCAGAGTTAGGTGAAAAAGAAACAGTGAAAAACAGAGGGAAGATTTAACCTCGTTATTACGTTGCCCTTTTGTGTGTGTGTGTGTGTGTGTGTGTCTGTGTGTGTGTGTGTGTGTGTGTGTGTGGTGGTGGTGGTGGTGGTGGGGGTAGGAAGAGAAACCTATGGTTTCTTTTCTATGAACAGAATTCTGAATTGCATTATGCCAAGTAATACCTACAGTAAAGAGCTAATTGCTCTAATGTTTTTCTCAGTGGACGCCATAGCTGCAGCAATGTAGTAGAAGGTCTTCGTTCAAGTGTTGATTTCCCCATTTCAGGTTTTAGCTATTCTCTGTAAAGTGCTTTTAGAGGGATCATTTTAGCTATTCACTGTAAAATGCTTTTAGGGGGAATTGACAGGTTCAACCTGAGGTCTGGTCAGACTGAGAATAGAGGCTACAGTAGCATAAGGGCAGGACAGTAAGTGTAAGTAATAACTACTGGTCTCTTGCCAGATCTACTGTCGTTTTTTGGCAGCTGTTCCTGCCCTCATTTTACTTACAATTTCTCTCTCTCTCTCTCTCTCTCTCTCTCTCTCTCTCTCTCTCTCTCTCTCTCTCTCTCTCTCTCTCTCTCTCTCTCTCTCTCTCTCTCTCTCTCTCTCTCTCTCTCTCTCTCTCTCTCTCTCTCTCTCTCACACACACACACACACATTCACACATTTATAGAAAATGGTCCAAATACTATGCTGACTAATGGTAATACGGTTTCACTCACAATTTAAAGGGACAGACTCACTTTTTACTTTAGTTTAGCTTATTCACAGTATCACCCAGAGTTAGATAAGTCCATACATACCATTCTTATCTCCGTGCGAGCAATAACTTTGACTGACACATCCACCGCTAGCCTAGCTTAGCACAAAGACTGGAGGTAAACGGCTCCATCTAGCCTACTGCTCAAAACGGGCCAAAATAACGACAACATTTTCCTATTTACATGCTGTGATGTGTATAGTTACACTGTGAACTAAAACTGATGGAAATTTAACAGTTGCGATTTTAGACCAATATGGCTAGGGACTATACTCTTATTCTTGTGTAATAATCAAGGAACTTTGCTGCAAAAAAATAAAATAAAATAAAGAGTAGCACAAAAGCTAAAGCAAACCAAAAATAAGGGGGAAAATGGTAATAGGAAGTGGATTTTGCTATAGCAAAACATACTTAATATCTTGTGCAGTTATGCAAAATAATTTCCTGAAGGAAACAGCAGTGTTTATAGGGAAATAACAGCTTTATTAGACTGAGGTTCTGTTTGTGAAAAAGAAATGCTGCAAGTTTAAACTTGCATTTGTATTAGCATTCATATCTTGTTTTCTGATGGTTGTGTGAACACATAAAATGTTGTCTTTCCTTTCCTTTAATTTCATAGCCTTTGGCATCTGATATACACTCACCTAATGGGTTATTAGGAACACAATACTAATACTGTGTTTGACCCCCTTTCGCCTTCAGAACTGCCTTAATTCTACGTGGCATTGATTCAACAAGGTGCTGAAAGCATTCGTAAGAAAAGTTGGCCCATATTGATAGGATAGCATCTTGCAGTTAATGGAGATTTGTGGGATGCACATCCAGGGCACAAAGCTTCCGTTCCACCACATCCCAAAGATGCTCTATTGTGTTGAGATCTGGTGACTGTGGGGGCCATTTTAGTACAGTGAACTCATTGTCATGTTCAAGAAACCAATTTGAAATGATTTGAGCTTTGTGTCATGGTGCATTATCCTGCTGGAAGTAGGTGGTCATAAAGGGATTCTGACTCTACCATCTGAATGTCTCAAAAGATATCAAAACTCATCAGACCAGGCAACATTTTTCCAGTTTTGAACTGTCCAATTTTGGTGAGCCCGTGCAAATTTTCCTATTTCTAGTGGATATGAGTGGTGCCCGGTGGGGTCTTCTGTTGTTGTAGCCCATCCGCCTCAGGTTTGTGCGTGTTGTGGCTTCACAAATGCTTTGCTGCATATCTCGGTTGTAACGAGTGGTTATTTCAGTCAAAGTTGCTCTTCTATCAGCTTGAATCAGTTGGCCCATTCTCCTCTGACCTCTAGCATCAACAAGGCATTTTCGCCCACAGGACTGCCGCATACTAGATGTTTTTCCCTTTTCACACCATGTTTTGTTAACCCTAGCAATGGTTGTGCATGAAAATCCCAGTAACTGGGCAGACTGTGAAATACTCAGACCAGCCCGTCTGGCACCAACAACCATGCCACGCTCAAAATTGCTTAAATCACCTTTCTTTCCCATTCTTAGTTTTTCAGTTTGGAGTTCAGGAGATTGTCTTGACAAGGACCACACCCCTAAATGCACTGAAGCAACTGCCATGTGATTGGTTGATTAAATAATTGCATTAATGAGAAATTGAACAGGTGTTCATTATAATCCTTTAGGTGAGTATATTGGTTGAATTTTTCCCTGTTTTTTTTTAACTGTTAGATTATCTTTGCCTTCATTTAATGATCATTTAAAGATAATCTTATCCACTCGAATTTCATTACACTGTTGAATGCAATCTATAGCCAATCTCAAAAGTAGTATGCTTTTTTTTCATACTGCAGATTATAATAGTGACATTTAAATGTATATGTAGCATATAAAACAAATCATTTTATTTATTTATTTTAGAATTTAGATATTTATATATGGTTTTCTATAATACATTTTCATATTGGCCATTAATCAATAATCAGGCACAGTAATCGTGTGAAACAATGTTCAGTGTTTTTTTTTTTTACATTTACATTTATCTATTGATGGAAGTCAATATTCTCCACACATATCTTAACTGGTTCAACATCTGTGATTGCATTTAAACATAATGGTGTTACACCAAACACTTCTAATCTTTGTTCACACAGGATGGAGATGTAAAGACTGGAGTGTCAACCTGAGCAGTTAACTTGCATTTAGGAGACACTTCAGACTGGGTTTCATAGTGAGGTAAAGAAGGATTCTAGAGTGGGTGGCAGGAAAGCGAGAGCCTGCACCTCTACTGTCAAACGCAAGTCTATTGATATTAATCCCCTAAAACCTGTTCCCTTTCGGGGAACTCGAGCTGCGTCGAAACGCTGTGAGAACGCCTCTGTTTAAATGCGTCGTGAAGCGCCTGTAGAACCATTCCATCGGAAAAAAGATCGATCGTCGGCGTGATGACGTCATCGACCGGAAGCTATAAAACGTCCGTGAAAACAAACAGGAACTAGCTTCTGAGCCTTCAGCAAGCGATCTGTGTGAACCTGTCTGTCTATTTGGTGTTTTTGTCTGTCTATTATACTAGAAAGCAGAGATTTTCCACCCTTTTTGTTAAATATTCAATATATTAACAGAAAAAAGAGAAAATAAAATAGATAGAATGGCGAGTGAAAGCAGCAATTTCAGAAAGTGTGTTCCTCCCTGCCCACGCTACATCACGGGCGGGGACACACATCTTCTCTGTGTTGCATGCTTGGGAGCGCAGCATGCCCAGGCAGCCCTCGAGGGGGCTGCTTGCGAGCACTGTGAGCGTATGCCACTGAGAACGCTGCGCTCCCGCCGGGCGCTCTTCGAGGAGGGTGCCTCGGCTCGTGTTCCCCGCGGCTCTGGTCCCGCTGCCGCCGAGGCGGAGCGGAGGCTGCAGTCGTGGGGATCACAATTGGATGTTGCAGAGGGGTTAGAGACGGGCGCTGCCTTATCTCTGCCCTCACCTGCTCCATCCAGCGGTTCTTCTCGGGGCATGGAAGCACGCATGGCGGTTTCTTCCCCCCCGAGAGAGCCGCCGGTACTTCATCTGTCCAGCTCTGAGGAGGTGGACGTTGAAAGTATCGATACTGAAGATTCGCCACTTCAGTCCCCTGCTAGTGAGGAGCTAGTTGAGGTTTTGACGCGAGCAGTGGCCAGATTAAACATCGACTGGCCCACTGAAAGATCTGAGGCAGGAAGAAAACGTCATAGTAAGCTAGACGAACGCTTCCTGCCGTCTCGCGCTTCAGAACCTCAGCGACGGGGCCTGCCGTTCTTCCACGATTTGCACACCGAGGTGGCAAGATCGTGGAAGAGACCGGCCTCATATCGTGTCTTCAGCCCGCAGACTTCGGTCTACAGCAACATTTGCGGGCTGAGACAGTATGGTTATGGGGCGATGCCAAAGGTTGAAGAGACGCTTGCGAGCCATCTCTCGCCTTCCTCGGCATCGTCCCTGAAGGCCCCGACTTTACCCACCAGACCTCTAAAAACAACGTCGGCGATGGTGGGTAAAGCGTACTCGGCGGCGGGTCAAGCGGCTGCATGCCTGCACACGATGGCTATCGTGCAGGCATACCAGGCTGACCTGCTGAGGGATTTGGACGGTAGTGATGCTGTGGGGGGTGATATTATCGCTGAATTGAGATCATCAGCCGATCTAGCTCTCCGGGCCACCAAGGAGACGGCCAGATGTGTTGGCCGCTCCATGGCAGCATTGGTGGCTACGGAGAGGCATCTATGGTTAAACCCCACAGACATCAAGGAGAGGGAGAAAGCCTTTCTGCTCGATGCGCCGCTTTCTCCTGGAGGCCTCTTCGGTGACGCAGTTCACACTGTCACCGAGAGGTTCCAGGAGTCGAAAAAGCAAGCTGCGGCGCTCAAGCAGTTCCTCCCTCTCCGGGTCCAGGTCCCTGGGGCTGCTGCTGATACCACCAAGCAGCCCAAGCCGAGTACGAGCTCCTCCTACAGGGCTCAGCAGAAACAGAGCGTCGCTGCCCGAGCTCCCCCTCAGCGTGGGGACGAGGGGCGGCGCTCTCAGACGAGGCCTTCGAGGGGCAGGGCTGATCTGCGGACAGTCCTGATCGCCAAGAAGGCCTCGTCGAAGCGTTCCTGACGCCAGAAGCGTCAGGACGCTGAGGGTGGTTCCCCCCGTAGGGGAACGGTGCTTACCCCTGCCTACGGTACCCGTTTCCCTACGGCACCCTCGGGGGGCCGCGCTGCCAACCCTGCCGCAATGCCGGGGCGCAGTCGGTCTCCGCGGGCCACCCGAGGGTGGTCCGCACCCCCTTCGGGGGGTCCCCGAGCAGTCAAGTCAGTTGTTCCCTGCCGGTCCGCCGCTTCAGGGCACTGTGCTTGTTGCTCAAAATACACCAGAGGCCAGCCTCGAGAGGCTGGTTCCCTTAGTAGATTTTCTAGACGAGTGGAAACGTCTACCAAATATATCTCGTTGGGTCCTGCAGATAATAGAAAGGGGGTACGCCATTCAATTCGGAAGTCGGCCACCTCCTTTCTCCGGTGTCCTGCCTACAGAGGTGGGCCCGGAGCAGGCTCTGGTAATGGCACAGGAAGTAGAGACACTCCTGCAAAAAGGGGCTATAGAGAGGGTTCCCCCTCCCAGCAGGGAGTCTGGCTTTTACAGCCGTTACTTCATCGTGCCGAAGAAGGATGGGGGCTTACGCCCGATATTAGATCTGCGGCTATTGAATCGCTCGGTGGCCAAGCTCAAATTCAAGATGCTTACACTCAGACAGATTGTAGCGCAGGTCAAATCGGAGGATTGGTTTGTCACCATAGACCTCAAAGATGCGTATTTTCATGTCTCCATCCTTCCACATCACAGGAAGTTCCTGAGGTTTGCCTTCGGGGGAGAGGCATACCAATATCGTGTACTTCCCTTCGGTCTAGCACTGTCACCCCGCACGTTCACCAAGTGTGTGGATGCAGCTCTGGCGCCGCTGCGTCTTCAGGGCATCCGCATATTGAACTATATCGACGACTGGCTGATTCTAGCGAATACAGAGCAGATGGCGGTTCAGCATCGAGATGCTGTTCTCGCCCATATGTCGAAGCTGGGGTTGAGGCTGAACGCCAAGAAGAGTGTGCTTTCTCCGGCTCAGAGAACCACTTTTCTGGGGGTGAACTGGGACTCGGTAATTATGCGGGCGCAATTATCGCCAACACGCATAGCATCGATCCTGGCAGCCGCCAAAGAACAGAAGCTAGGCCGAGCCGTCACTGTGAAACAGTTCCAGAAACTGTTAGGTCTCATGGCAGCAGCGTCCAACGTGATACCTTTTGGCCTACTGTACATGAGGCCACTGCAGTGGTGGCTCAAGACAAAAGGGTTCTCCCCGAGGGGAAATCCGCTCCGCACGATCAAAGTCACGCGGCGATGCCTACGTGCTCTGGTCATGTGGAAAAACCCGGGGTTTTTATCTCAGGGTCCCGTGTTGGGGGCTCTTGTTCGTCGCGTAACGCTAACGACAGACGCCTCTCTCACGGGCTGGGGGGCGACCATGAGTGGTCGCTCGTCCCAGGGTCTATGGCAGGAGCATCAGCGGCACTGGCACATAAATCGGCTAGAGATGCTCGCAGTGTTTCTTGCATTGAAACAGTTCCTGCCCGACCTCAGGGGCCACCATGTACTAGTCAGAACAGACAACACGTCCGTGGTGGCCTACATAAACCACCAGGGGGGTCTGAAGTCTCGTCCGTTGGACAAATTGGCACATCGGATCCTCCTGTGGGCCCAAGGGAAATTGCGGTCAATCAGGGCAGTATATATCCCGGGGGCCCTGAATCAGGAAGCAGACAGCCTGTCGAGACAGGGGCCGAGGCCCGGGGAATGGAGACTCCATCCAGAGGTGGTGGAGCTCCTTTGGAAGGTTTATGGGAAGGCAGAGATAGACCTGTTCGCTTCGGCGGAGAATTCTCACTGCCCGCAGTGGTTTTCTCTGACCCATCCGGCCCCGCTGGGGCTGGATGCCATGGTACAGGAGTGGCCGAGGCTGCCTCTGTACGCCTTCCCCCCGATTGTCCTGCTTCCAGGAGTTCTGGAGAGGGTACGCCGGGACGGGGCCCAGGTACTTCTAGTGGCTCCGAACTGGCCGACCCGAGTGTGGTTTGCGGACCTGATATCTCTCCTGGAAGGCTCTCCGATGGAGATTCCGACCAGGAGGGATCTACTCTCTCAGGCGGGCGGGAGATTCCTGCACCCACGCCCAGAGATGTGGAAACTGTGGGCCTGGCCTCTGAGGGGGCTAGGCTCATAGAGGAGGGTCTCTCGGCCGAGGTCGTAGAGACCATCCTACACTCCAGAGCTCCGTCCACAAGGAAGCTGTACGCTTTGAAATGGAGACTTTTCTCAGCATGGTGCAGAGAACGCCAGTGGGATCCAGTTAACTGCCCGGTTGGTACAGTGCTGGAGTTCCTGCAGGAGAGGTTCTCTGCAGGGTTGACCCCCTCCACACTTAAGGTGTACGTGGCGGCCTTGGGTGCTGTCCACGTCCCTTGCAGTGGAGTGTCTTTGGGAAGACACCCTCTAATTACACGCTTCCTTCGTGGCACATTAAGGTTGAGGCCAGTTATGCACTCGAGGGTCCCGGCATGGGACTTGGCCATTGTTTTGAGGGGCTTGTCCGGACCTCCGTTCGAACCTCTGGAGGAGGTTTCGGATAAGTTCCTCACTCTAAAAACCATCTTCCTTTTGGCCATATCATCTCTTAAAAGGATAGGAGATATTCAGTCTCTGTCGGTAGAGCCCTCATGTCTAGAGTTTGCGCCAGGGATGGTGAAAGCATTTCTGCATCCCAGGCCGGGTTATGTCCCCAAGGTTCCTACGAGCCCACGGGGCCCCATCACTCTACAAGCCTTCTGTCCTCCTCCATTTATGACGTCAGACCAGGAAAGATTAAATCTGCTGTGTCCTGTGAGGGCACTGGATACCTATGTCCACAGAGCTGCCCTGTGGAGAAAAACTGAACAATTGTTTGTTTGCTTTGGACCCCCTAAGAAGGGGGCCCCAGTATCCAAGCAGAGGATGAGCAAGTGGGTGGTCGAGGCCATCTCACTTGCTTATGAAGCTACCGGGCAGCCGTCTCCACTGGCTGTCCGGGCGCACTCAACCAGGGGTATGGCTGCTTCTAAAGCACTTTTGTCGGGGGCTTCCCTCCATGATATCTGTAACGCGGCCGGTTGGTCGTCTCCTTCTACCTTTGTCAGGTTCTACGAACTAGACCTGGCATCTACTGTAGGGGCACAGGTACTCTCGTAACCGTGTGCGCTTCGGCTTCACACATACGAGACACTTGGTCCTATGGCGATGTGGGTATAAGCGTTCTCACAGCGTTTCGACGCAGCTCGAGTTCCCCGAAAGGGAACGTCTCGGTTACGTATGTAACCCTAGTTCCCTGAGGGAACGAGACGCTGCGTCGCTTTGCCATACTCCCGGCGTGTCCGTGATCACTTACTTCAGGCTTTATCAGAAGTTAGTTCCTGTTTGTTTTCACGGACGTTTTATAGCTTCCGGTCGATGACGTCATCACGCCGACGATCGATCTTTTTTCCGATGGAATGGTTCTACAGGCGCTTCACGACGCATTTAAACAGAGGCGTTCTCACAGCGTTTCGACGCAGCGTCTCGTTCCCTCAGGGAACTAGGGTTACATACGTAACCGAGACGTTTTCTGCTATGGATTAGTGACAGAGGAACAAGGCTTAGTGCTCTCTGTAGCAGAGATGAAACACCTTGAACAGGTGCCTGGATGTAGAATGTATTTTTGCTGAAATACAGAGAACTTTTCCCATTTTATAACAAACTAGATTTATTAGAAGGCAACTGAGAGAGGATACCGAATGATGCAACGCATGTGATGTCTTTGAACTGCCCTCCTTTACTTTTTTTGAAAACACCCTAAGTTAAAAAAAATAATATTAAATCCACCTCTCAACAGTTTTGTGTTCTTCTATACACAGTCAATGAACTGTGTTTTATGCAAGATCAGCAGACTGTGTCCTGAACACACACATACAGAACGGGTCATGGTATTAATAGCGCCTGGATGCTTCTGTGTTGTCCTTGATGGTGCATTTGCCATTACTCCAGTGTTTATTTTGGCCTGTGCACCTGGTGCGTCATGGCATATTGCGTTCCCTTGGGTTGAAACAGTGGGCCGCTCATCCTGTAATGCATTGCTCTGCTCACCTGTTAGTTAGAGAAAGATGCATGGCCTCCATGGCATAACAAGATGGATGATCAGCAAAAATGCACTGGCCTCGGCTACCCTGGAGGTGACCCAGACCTGCCTAGCAAAGGGAAGTTTAAACACGTACTCACTTTTGCAGTGAAGAAAAGGTTATGATCAGCATTGCCACTGCCACTTAGTATGTCACTCTTAACTTATCCATCATCAGACAAAATCCTCTTTAGGAGGGAAAGAAGTTTTGCAAGATTGAGAATAGGAGAGTTTAGACCCAGTCATTGTTCGAAACTCAAGCTTCTGTGCCTTGAACTTGGCATGGAAACTTGAGGCAGTCTTTGAGATGTGGTCTGTGAAGGTCTAATCTGGATGTTATTGTTGATAAACTTGCTGAATGGTGATGCCAATAGTAACTATGCTAAATTAAGGTGGTGTTCTTTTATCCAGGTTGAGAAGACTACAAGGCACGGTGAGATCAGTGTAACCACTGTGCAATCATGGGACTGGTAAAGCTGTCTCTTTGTATTGAAGGGCAGAATCTTATCCAAAATGAGTGTAAGGGGTAATGCAAAGGTTGCCGGTATTTTCTCTTACTAGCTGGGAAAGAAATTGCATGTGTATATTTGATCTGCATATTAAAGGGGCATCAGTGTAATGTACAGTAACTACTGCTGTTTTTGCTGTTTATATGAATCAAACAACAAAAGAAAAATAGATGTTAACTCACTTCTCTTTATTTAATGACTTTAAGACCTTTATAACATATACATGTCTTACTTGTATGCTGCTGTTAAAGTCAAAGTGACTCTAAAATTGACCCTATTTAATTACAATGTGTGAGCACACATTACAGGTCTTAGGGTGAACAATTAATCTGTGCAAGTTCATACACAGAAAAAAAAAAAGTTTGTCTCAGTAATCTTTAATCAAAATCTGAACAGTTACTTTCAGTCTGTGTAACCCCTCCTGTTCAAATCACCCACTCCAAGCGGGACTCGAACCCAGGCCCACCAGCCTGAGAGTCAGACACACTAACAAGGATGCTATAGGCTGCAACATCTAGCATCAGCCGCTAGAGCGTATCTTGAGGTCAGAGGAGTGAGGTTTACTTGCACTTACTTGTTTACTTGAATACTAGCTGGCCTCTGTTACACTCACTCCATTAAACCTCACTCCCATCCGGATCACGACACCAATGTAACCCCTCCTGTTCGAACCACCTGCTCCAAGCGGGACTCAAACCCAGGTCTGCCGGCATGAAAGTCGGATGCTCTAACAAGGAGGCTAAAGATTGCAATCTCTCGCATCAGTCGCCAGAGCGTCTCTTGAGGTCAAAGGAGTGAGAAATATTCTGTTTCACTTAGAAATATGTTAGAATACTGAAGAAAACTCAGTTGCTACTTCCGGTTCACTGGGAATTTAAATTTTGTGGCGAGGAGAGGAACATAGTTCTCACTTAGAGGAGAAGCTAAGCTATTTGGGGAGATTCTTTTAGCTGTTCCATCACATTTAAGTGGATTCCTGAATTGCTAATTTTGATGACTTTTGATTGCAGGATTAAAGGAATTATATTACTATGGGTAACATATAAATTGTAATTGTTTAATAAAAGAGAAAAGCAAGTAAATTAAAGAGATTTAATATGGTAATATGGAAATATCTTAATATGGTAATAAGATTTAATATGGTAATAATCTGACAAAAATTTGATAATATCTAAAAATGTATTCAAAAGCATGTGTTAGGAGTGAAAATGGTTAAAGAGCAAATAAGGGATCATCTGTTGCAACTAATTGCCACTAAGTTTTACAGAAGGTGACACCAACAACTGACTTAATCTTAAAATTACTATTGTTTTGCATTATTATGTCCTCTGTTTGTTGACAGAGGACATACAAGTACAAGAGAGTGTTATTATAACTAATAAAATGTTAGTTATTATAACTAACATTTAACTTTTTCTGCCACGATACCATTGTTACAGTTAGTGCTATAACATGTTCGTTCATGACACAATGTCTCTCCTGGTTTCCAAGTCAGTGCTGTTTGATCTGCTTCTCACTATATGTTGTAGCAATATTACTAATACTGTGACAAAGTTAAATACTATCTGACTTGATCTCTCAGCACTAACGGTCACATGCTTCAGATCGGCCCACGAGTAAACCTGTTCTGTGCTCGCGCTGCACTAGTGCTCCAAGCTGATAAACCCTTTGTGCAGCCCAGCTCATACGAGTTGCAAGGATTTTGAGAGAACAAAATACTTTTTTGGTACAATTTTAATAGGAAGATATTCAGACTTTTGAACTTTAAAGGGGTCATGAATTGGAAGGAGGACAACATTACAATTTAACAAGGTGTTTAAAGAGCAAGCCAAAAAATATTCAAAAATATTCTCGCCACTGCTTTCTTGTCCTCCTGATGATCCCTGGTAAATTAAGTATGAAATTAAGTAGAATTTAAGTCAATTCTTAACAACTCAGTTAAAGCTACTGCTGTTTTTAAATTGTCCTTTGATAGAGACTCACAAGTACAGATAAAAAAAAAAAAAGCCTTAAAAACATTTCAAAAAGGAAAGTGTGATGTTCATGATTTGGCTTCCTCCAATACTTCCATCTCATCTTACCATTGATTGACAAGACTAATGACAATAAAATTGTTATGATTTTTATCTTTGCACATAGAAAGAAGGGAGAAAAAAACCTGTAAATAGTTTTTTTTTTTTTTTTTTTGCTTGGAGAATCCTTGGAAACAAGTGTAAGTCTGATGAAGCATGTCACTAATATCTTTTCTTTGTATAGCAAAACAAAAGATCATTAAAAAATGTGTTTCTGGAAACTGTTCAGATGGCACCGTTGCAGTTCAAACCAGTTATCTACTTGTAAGTAATGAGACCAGAAGCATTACATAATGATTATGAGAGCAATCATTTAAAACATTTGTTGTTGAAGTGCAATCATTGTTGAATAATAGCAGTAATCACAGTAATCGCACTTCACAATAGTACACTGTTTATCTGTAGATTGAAGCAAAACTGGAATCAAACCAACACAATAAGGGGGGGAAAAATCATAATATTCTGTGCATTTTAAGAGCACACACAGGTGCATAGTCTTCTCGCTCATAGTGTTTGAATAGGGTTTTTTACGTTATACATTGTTATAAAAAAAAAAGAAAAGAAACAAAAAGAGGCTGTTTGGATTTAATGTCCCAATTAAGTTTTTTTGGCTTTTAGTATAAATATGTTAGCCTTACTGTTATCTATAAGTTAGTGTACTCCAAAAACAATTACACAATTCCAGACATTGTAAATATGCGTTCCTTTTGGGCGAATAAAGTCTGGTTACGTATTAGTATCACGTGAACGCAGCAGCACACACAATGTCTGCTCCAGTCCAAAGACACGAAAGCACAGAGCGGATATGCGAGACATCAAATAAACGGACCCATTTGATTTCTATACAGAATGCTATGCTTTAAAGAAATGATGGCCATGCTTTCTCAGGCCACTGCTTTCCATTTTGTCCCGAACTCTCGAGGCTGGACGATTTGTATCTCGGGGTGGCCATTGCTGGTTCTCAGCACCCCACCCCGGTTCCTTTCTTTTCGGAAGTGCACGATGAGCTCAGTAGGTCGAGGGTGTTACCTTTTAATGCCCGAAACCGACACAGTGGCTCAGCCTCCCTCACCACCCTCGATGGAGGAGAGCAGAAGGGTTACACGCAGGTTCCTCCCATGGACCGAGCCGTTGCTATGCAACTGTTCCCTAACTCCACATCCAGGGGGAAGCCGTGTCTCCCCTCCCGGGCTTGTAGGTAATCGTCTGATCTGATCGCAAAGGCCTACCAAGCTCGTGGGGATGCTGCCTCCTCCTTAAATTCTATGGCGTTGTTGCAGGTCCACTAGGTCCAGGATGGTCATGACCCTGCAGTTCTGCAATGTACTTTATGCAACTGGGCCACCGATGCTCAGACACCTCAGTCAGTTGCATCTTCAGATCAACTGGGAAAAGAGCAAACTTGCCCCATGCAGAGGATCTCTTTTCTCTGTATGAAGTTGGATTCAGTCGAACGGAGGCCGCACCTCACAGAGGAGCGCATCCAATCGATGCTGAACTGCCTGAACACGCTTCAAGGCAGGATGATGGTCCCACTGAAACATTTTCAAGGGCTCCTGTGGCATACGGCAGCCGCGGCAGCAGTAACACCGCTTGGCTTGCTTCATATGAGATTGCTCCAGCATAGGCTTCACGGCCGGGTCCCGAGATGGGTGTAGTAACGCTGCACTCACCGGGTAAGCATCACACAGGCCTGCTGCCTGAGCTTCAGGCTGTTGTCAGACCACTTGTTACTTCAGGCCGGAGTACCCTTGAAACAGTTTCCAGGCATGCTGCGGTTTTCATATCAACATCAACAATTTAGTTGATTAAATCTACAGATTTATACAATGTAATGCGTCAGTTAAGCATTTATCTAAAGTGTCAAAACTCATTATATAGGCTGCATCTGTTTATATAAATTATATTAATGTTTGAACATGCAATACAGACCAATTTAACTGCTGTGAAATACAATGTCTTCATATTTAAATCAAATTAAAAATAAAACTACTTCTCATAAAGAAACATTGACTTTTTTAACCCTTAAAAACCTGGAAAATGTTTTGGGGGCCTGACTTGCCTCTACTTTTCTTTGTTTTTCTCACCCATTCTAGCAGTAAGTGTCAAGTGCCGTAGATCATTTTAAACAGAATAACCTGACGTTTTCATCTAATTCATATGAAGTCCAAATTTTACATTTATTTAGTCTGAGAATGGATTAAATTAATATAATTTCAAGAAAAACAGCAGCAAAAATTTAGTATTTTTTACTGTGACCTCAAACAGACCTACATGAAGTTTAGAAAGTTTAATTTGGTTGTTTCAGACTTCCAGACTTCCTTTTGTTTACATGTAAAAATCAAGGAAGTTATAGCCATTTAATATAATATTATCCTAGATGTTTCTAGGTTTTTGAGTTTTATTTACTAATGTAGATGTGTCCTAAAAAGTTCAGATAGTAAAAATTAAAAAAAAGAGTACAGTAAATATAAAAAATGTTATATAATAACAGAACACTGAAGCAAACATTTTTCTTCAGAGAAATATATTATAATTTGAACATGAAAAAACTAATGCAAACAATGCTACAACAAACCATGCAATAAAAATGTACTGAGTGTAAATGAACAAACGGTGCAAATAATCTCAAAATCAAATAATCTCAAATATAAATTGAGTAAAATAATCTGAGTGAAAACTCATGATCAGCAATCATTTATGTTTGGATCAGGGGGACAGTCCATGTGCGTTTCCTTGACAAATCAATGCTGCATATTTTGCGACCTGAATGATAAATCGCGAGAAATGTGATACTTCTGAAAAGCAGAGATTATCCACTTTACTGTGCAGTTTACAGCATACAGTCTGGATTAGTCTAGTTTAAAAGTTATTAAATATTTTAGGACAATAGTTATTTTTAGCCGCTGCCAGCTGTCTTGGTCCTTAAGAATTAATAAGTGATGCATTTTTTTATAACAACTTGCTTACAACATTATTCTTTCAAACATACAAATTTATTTGTTTAAGTTAAATACAGACTGAGCCTTAGAAAAGCTATTAGAGTTATTCATTCAAGAACACAGGACAGTTCCCTTTATCAAGGGAACTCGCACTGCGTCATCGAGTGACAACACTCTGGGTAATGCCCCCGGCGTGACGTCTCTGAAGTATGAATGAAATCTGCCACCAATCCGATTGGTGCTACGTCATGACGTAGTAGGTGACGGCATACGCGGAAGCTATAAGAAGGCACCGTCTCATACAACAGACAGTCTTTGCTCTTCAGCGAGGCTCTCTGTGTGATATTCTTCGTCTTATTTACTGTTGTCTGTCACTATAAATAAGCGAAAGCATGGCAAGCAAGCAGTTTAAGAGGTGTGTGCACCCGTGCCCGCACTTCATTACGGGCTCGGACACACACCAGCTGTGTGTGCAGTGGTCGGGGCGCAACACGCTCAGGCGGCGCTTGAGGGTGCCGCCTGCAGCGAGTGTGAGAAGCTGCCGCTCCGGGTGCTGCGCTCACAGCTGGCCGTGTTCAACGAGAGCGGCCAGGCTCGCGAGCCCCGTGGATCCGGTCCCGCGTCTGTTGAGGCAGCGCGGCGGCGTAGATCGTGGGGCTCACAACTGGATCTCGCAGCGGGAGGCCTCAGCATGCCCGCATCTTCCCAATCCTCATCCGACGATTCAGATGCTCTTCCGCCTCGTGAGGAAGCCCGCGCCGCGGCATCTTCCCACGAGGTCGATAACCCAGTGCCGCTGCTGTCTGATTCCGAGGGATCAGACCAGTTCAGCCTGGAGGTGGGTGGAGTGCAGGTCACCCTCTTCACTCCCCCGCTCAAGAAGAGCTAGTGGATGTGTTGACATGCGCTGTGGCCAAACTGAACATCGAGTGGCCACAGGAAGAAGTGGAAGTTCAGCCTGCTAGCAAGCTGGACGGACGCTTCTTCAGAAAGCGTGTTCAACCGCCACGCAGGGGCTTGCCGTTTTTCCCTGATTTGCATAACGAGTTGTGCAAATCATGGGGAAAACCGTACTCGGCGCCCCTATCGAACCCCCCGGTGCTTGATTTCGGGCGTGTCGTGGGCGCGTCTGAGGCACTAGCGAGCTATTTGTCTCCCGAAACAGCAGCGTCCCTGAAAGCCCCAGTCCTGCCCACCAAGCCATGCAGGGACACGTCCTCCCTGGTGGGCAGGGCTTATCGAGCGGCCAGGCGAGCTGGTAGTTGTCTGCACCCCCTGGGCGGTACTGCAGGCCTACCAAGCGGAGCTCTTAAAGGAGCTCGATGAGGGAGAAGGTCCGTCTCCAGACGATATCACGGAACAGCGAAAGGCAACTGACTTGTCTCTCTGCTTCACCAAAGAGACAGCCCGTGCCATCAGCCAGTCTATGGCTGGCTTGGTGTGCGTGGAGAGACACCTCTGGCTTAACCTATCGGGGATGAAGGAGAAGGAGAAATCCTTCCTCCTAGATCCCTAGAAAGCCCCTGCGGGTCTCTTTGGCGGCACAGTCAACAGCGAGTCGCCAGTCGCCAGTACCTCCCTCGCCGCTCGGGGCCTCCTGATTCCAGCAGGGAGGCCTCGGGTGGCCAGTCCCAGCCGTCCTCCAGCGCCGCCTATCGGCAGGCGCAAAAAGAGAGCGTCGCTTCCCGCGCCCCTCCCGAGGGAGCCTGGCAAAGGAGGCGGCGTTCTCGCCAGAAGCCTTCCAAGCCTAAGGGCGATTTAAGGGATGTCCTTCAGGCGAAGAAGGCTTCTGGCAAGCGGTCCTAGCTACGGCGGGACCGCTCAGAGCTGGCCCTCCCGGGGCGGACGACTGAGGTCGTTCCGAACACGCAGCTCTGGGGAAATCGATGCTGTGCTCCCGCCGTTAACAACGCTTCGGGCCTCATCGATTTCCCGCGAACGTACGCCACTCCAGCCGCCTCAAAATCGACCTGCGGCTGGGCAGCGAACGCGTGCGCACACCGAAATTCCTCCCCGATTAAACTCTGCCGGGTGGCCGCTTCAGGGGGTCGGACAGGAGGCTCGTTGGGTACCAGAGACCAGCCTTGAGAGGCTGGTTCCCCTAGTAGAATATATCGGCGCATGGTCATGCCTCCCAAATATCTCTGCTTTGGTCCTGCGTACAGTGGGAAGGGGGTACAAAATGCAGTTCAGGGCTCCACCACCGAGTTTCAAAGGTGTGGTCTCCCCGGCCCAGAGGCAGGTTATGGAACAGGAGGTGTGCTCTCTGCTGGTCAAGGAGGCGATAGAACGAGTTCCTCCGCCAGACAGGGAGTCGAGGCTTTACAGCCGTTGCTTCATTGTTCCCAAGAAGGGTGGAGGCTTGCGTCCAATATTAGATCTGAGGTACTTCAACCGGTCTCTGAGGAGATTCATGTTCAAGATGCTCACCATTCAAGCTATAGTGACTCAGAACCAGTTCGAGGACTGGTTCGTCACGATAGATCTGAAGGTCGCATATTTTCATGTCTCCATCCTCCCTAACCCACAGGAAGTTCCTGAGGTTCGCTTTCGGGGGCGAAGCGTACCAATATCGGGTTCTTCCCTTCAGCTTAGCTCTTTCCCTTCGCACCTTTACCAAGTGCATGGATGCAGCTCTGGCCCCGATGAGGCTCCAGGGCATCAGTGTACTCAATTACATCGACGACTGGCTCATATTGGCTCAGTTGCGCGAGATGGCGATTCGGCATCGAGATGTAGTTTTGTCCCATCTCAGGTGCTTGGGGCTGAGACTGAACACGAGCAAAAGCGTGTTAACACCCACCCAGAGGACTATGTTCCTGGGAGTAGTATGGGATTCGACCACGATGCGGGCGGGCATGTCTCCCGCGCGGGTCGAGTCCATACGGGCGGAGGTCTCAGGTATGAAGCTAGGCCACAGCCGCACTGTGAAGCAGTTTCAGAGACTGCTAGGCCTCATGGCAGCAGCGTCCAACGTGATTCCATTCAGCCTGTTATAAATGAGGCCCCTCCAGTGGTGGCTGGGGACCAAGGGGTTCTCCTCGAGGGAAAACATTTCCGTATGATCAGGATAACGCGCAAATGCCTTCGTTCCCTCGTCATATGGAAAAATCCTGGGTTCCTGTCCCAAGGGCCAGTGTTAGGAGCGTCATGTTGCAGGAAGATCTTTTCAACAGACACCTCCCTCACGGGCTGGGGCGCGGTCATGGAAGGCCGGTTTACGAGAGGTCTGTGGGCCCCCCAGCATTCTTCCTGGCATATCAATTGCCTGGAAATGTTGGTGGTTTACAAAGCTCTGAGGAGCTTTTCTAAGGTTTTATTTAGTTGTTGTCTAGTATTCATCAATAAAAAAAAATAATGTTGGTGACAAAAATGATGTGTAAGGTATGTTCACGATATGTTGCGTAAACTACGATTGGTTGGGGGGATGCATGAAGAATCATTTTCACATGTTGTTCCTCTGAGTTTTTGACTCTTGCATTGTTAATACAAGATCTTGAAAAATTGATTCACCTTTTGATGGAAATAACACCACCACATTTGTATCCATCAAATGGTGCATTATTGACCAAGATTGTGTATCGACAATGCAAGAGTCAAGTCTACTCTAGCACATCCCAAAAACTTTCAATGAATATAAGGTCTGGACAATTAATGTGTGAAAATTATTCTTCATGCTCCTTCCCAATCATTCTTTAACATGTAGAGCCTGATCCATGTAATGAGCCTGAAATGTAAATTCTACACACTACATCAATTAGGGTTTGAAGAACTGATGCCAAACATATTACATGCTAGAAACATAGTAATCATTGCAGTAATAATCCAATCATAGGCTCTTAAGCATTTGCCTATTTAAATCCAAACAGTGACGTTTTAGGGATTGGAGTAAAGAGAAATGCACAAGGGAAACTAGATAAATAAATGAACATAAGTTTAATCCACTCAGGTGTTTCTCACAGGGAAATGGAGCGAGTGCACTTACTAACTACAGAGCTGTTTAATTAGGTGTCCTGCTGCTTTTTAATGAGGGCACTAACGAGGGCATTGTGGCCCTGGACAGCGGCTGCCCCGCTGATCAATAATAGGAGGCAGTGTGTCACAAATGTAGGTCTGGACTAGACAACAACATGAATGATGCAGATGCGGCGGGGGGCCAGGGCACACACTCTGCAGGGACAATACCGATTCACATGCCGCAGGAGGGGGTGAAGCCAAAAGCCAGTTTTAATTGAACCCTAGCAGAGTAAGCATTGATAGTGCAGCCTTTTATTTTGTGGCAGCTTTTACCGATTTGTTTGTTTATGTTGACATCTCATTAGTTATATTGATTAGGTGGGGAAAAGAAGTGGCACTAATTTCATATTCATTGCTTGGCCTGCTTTTATGGATTCAAAGCTACGGTTTATTGCCAACTTCCACGGTTCCTTTAGTGCTGCTCATCTCATTAAACAGTGTGTTATTAAACCCATTTATTTCCAGTAGATAGACTGGGAACATTCCGTTTTTGCTAAAAGAAAGCTACCTAAAATCATTTGCTAATATGTATACTCAACCCGGGCTATGCCTTCATTAGTTGACCAGTGTACTCTGCAATCTACATTCATTATTTGGAAAATATATATGCTTTTACATTCATCAGGCTGAAAAAAGTAAGAATTTGCATTAAAGCTTTCTCTTTCAAATATCTCTGATTTAACTAGAATTTAGGTTTTGCTATTATATAATAGTATTTTATAATATATCGTAATTATAAATAATATATCACATATATCGTAATTATAAACAACAAAATAAACATACATTTTTAAACTGCTTATTTAGACTTACAAGATACCTTACCATGTATTTTATCTTTTAATTTAAATTATCGGAGTGGGGCAATTGTCCAATGTGATCTCATAAGAATACATGTATTTTACACAGTGTAGTTCCACCACATGTACATTTATTTACTTTTTCATACACACTGAATTGTATAATACTGATGTATTTACAGAACTAAAAAGTAATACGTGAACAACTTTACCGACATACAATTTTTTTACGTATTCCTATTTATGACTATAAAAATCGTGCCATTAATGTTTTGGGTATTGTATTCAATTAACATGATTTTTTTTCAGTCGTATTTATTAAACACAATATACTTACGTATATACTTAATTAATAGGAAATAATATGATTTATCTCTGTGACTTCTGCAGCAACCTCGTTTCGGAGGATTACATAATTTTAGAGGATTAGTTCACTTTAAAATGAAAATTTCCTGATAATTTACTCACCCCCATCTCATCTACAGCCATGTTTCCACCGCGGGAACTTTCCAAAGGTACTAGGGACTTTGGGTGGTATTCCGTGTGTTTCGACCACAGGAGCTAGGGTCTAAATAAACTTCCGGGTAAAGATTTCTTCCTTAAAACTGCCCTGCTTGAGAGGTAGTATACTTTTTCAAAATTCAGGAACCTTCTGGGGTGGGACTTGTCCACTGAACATGCTGATTGGTTGAGCTCACACAGCATTTTATTTCAACATAAAAGTCTGTTGTTGCATGTGCAATAAAAGTTGTTTGCTATTCAAATCAACAAAGTAATTTTAAAAAAATACGACCAACGGACCGACAACAAGGTTCAGGCTTAATTACGTTTATTTGCGGATGACGAAATCCAGTGGGAACCTGAAAGACTCGCAAGCAGTCCTACGTCACCGGATTAATCTTCATGGTACTTTAGACCCTGATGGAAAAGCAGACAGCAGCAGCAGTCTGAGGGGAAAATAGTTCCTAAGAAAAAAGTTCCTGGGACAAATTGTTCTGGGTAATTCTGTTTGGAAATGGGGCTCAAGATGTTCATTTCTTTCTTTCCTCAGTCGAGAAAATTCCAGAGGAAAACATTCTAGGATTTCTCTCATTCTCCTCTAACCTTAAAATTGTCCGACATCAATGTTTTACCTTTATTTTTGTAAAGGGCTTTTGATTGAACTTAAATTTGGGATATTTTTTTGCATATTTTTGCATTATGTTTATGATGAGTAACTGTCCATTTTTGTCCACAGTATGCTATCCAAACATTGCATTCAAACAAGATGGTAAAACCTATATATATATATATATATATATATATATACATATATATATATATATATATATATATATATATATACACATACATACATACATACATACATACATATATATATACACATATATATATATATATATATATATATATATATATATATATATATATACATATATACATATATATATATATATATATATATATATATATATATATATATATATATATATATATATATATATATATATATATATATATATATATAGCCTGTGGTATATTCCTTTATTTAAAGAACAGCAATGAAAAAGCCTTTAATTTAATCCCCCAGAACAGACTTTAGTCGTATTAATTTTTCATCTTTGTCTAATTCTAATGCTTTTTAATTATACCTGTTGTTTGTATTGTATTATTGCAGTTCTGTAATTAAATAAGGTGATCCGACTAGTATTGTGCACCAACCTCAGTGATTGTAAACTGAGGTTGGTGTCTTTTAGAAGAAGTGTGAGCTGAATTTCATATCACAACAATCCTGTGCTATAGGGACACAGCCATTGACAAAGGTTGTGATAAAAGCCTATCTCAAGGTCTTTACTAGGGGTGTCCTCGACTAAGGATTTACACATTAGAATCAGAATTGTTGAATCTTTCTATGGTCGCCCAATAGTCGAATCATCTATGTGTGTTAATGGATTGGGAGGGGCACGACACTAGTCATCAGGTGGCGAAAACTATTTTTATTTTCCTTAACAAACTGCACACAGCAACAACTTTTAATAAAGCGACCAAAACTGTCTGCCAACTGACAGACGAACTGACAATGGCTTTCTTATTCAGGTTTAAATAAAAGGTAATGTGGTTGATAAACATTAGTTAATTGTTTTCTCATGTTAAAGCCGTGATTGAAATAAAGAACATCACATAAATATATAAAATAACATTTTGATAAATAAACCTAAAAAAAAAAATACCTGTCTAGAGAAAAAAAGAACACTTTGAGTGCATTACATGCACGTTCTTAATGTGCCTAAAGGGGGTCGCACACCGGACGTGAAGCTCAGCGCCACGTCTCAGGTATCTCTGCCACCAGACGTGCACATTATACACACAAGCTCAATTTTGAATCAACTTCTAACAGACTCTGTACACTCATTGAATGTGTTTGAATTTTAAAGGTGCGGTACAAAGCTCAGTGCCCTTAAAGGGGTTGCACACCCAACGCGAAACTCACTACCTGATCTCACAGAATTCTGTGAAATGAACGATGAAAGTCGATGCATCGATATGCGGAGCCGGATTGCTGAGCAGTGTTGAGCTTCTAACCTGGTCTCACAGAATTCCGTGAAATAAACACGGACCCTTAACTCAAATATCCGTGATAGTTAAAAAAAATTCTGTGATGGGTCCACGGAAGTGATGCCTATGTGTGTCAATGACAGGCAGCATCTGTGGTCCACACACGGATTCCCTACAATGGTCGCGTGACCAACTGCATCATTACGTCCGCTTTGATTGTAAAATGCCATTGGCTCTTGTGTGTTTCGTGACCAATTGCGTCATGCTGAAGAGTCGTTTGTATCATTTGAATGAGAAATATGAATGAGTGCGTGTGGAGAGCGATCATTTCAACGATATAAACATTAAAGGGGGAGTGAAACAATCAGTTTCAGTCAATCTCATGTCAATCTTGAGAACCTATAGAGTAGTATTGCATCCTTCATATCTCCGAAAAGTCTTTAGTTTTATTATATTTATAAAAGAAATATAGGCTGTACCGAGTCTTTCCAGAAAAAAATTAGCGCCTGGAGGCGTATTGTGTGGGCGGAGCTAAAGAATGACGAGTGCGCACAAAACAGTGACGTCCTCAAGCGTGGAGAAACCCATGGCTATCGATCAGATTCAGCTAATACAGATATGATCTAGAATCAGATTTGGAGGCTGAAATAAATTGAACAGGAGAAACAGCAACAGCAGGATGTCCGTCTCTGTGGTATGTACTGTATTTAGTGCCCTGTCAACATTTGTGTGTGTTTACTCGCAGATTATGAGGACATGATTCGGTTTATGGACTATTGTATGCGACTAAACCTTAGCAGTAGCAAGCAAAAAGGTTTTGCAAGTCAGACTAGTGTAACGTTATACATAGAACAACAATGGAGTAACCATTAGCACATTTGAATGACGAAGGATGCGATCTTGTCGTTTACTGATGTTTACTCACGCGACGATAGCCAACAGCATAGACATTTGAAGCAGTTTTACTCACCGCATGCTTCCAAAGCAGGACCGAACCTTTATCGCTGGGACCGCTCCGTCAAAAACACACTTCTTTGGTATGATTTGGCGAAGTCCTTTGACAGCAGTGACCGTGGAAATCCACTTTGCGACACGACTGAAACGATGTTGTGAAGCTTCCCGTCATTTCTGCGTTCAAATTGGTTCAAATGCAGCGCTGCCTTCCCGGAATGCTGTGCTGAAGCATTGAAGTCGCTTGATGTCACCCATAGGAATAAAGTGGAGCGCGGCGCGGACTATAACGACATAAGTGTTCACGGACGACTGGATCTGAACCTGAGCGAGTGTTTATGGGCGTGTATTTCCTCTCTCGCTCTAGTCACTCGCACCCTACCGGAAGAAGAGCCCGTATTGCCCATACAAGGACCTTCCGCTCTATCGACGTCAAGGCGACCCATACTTGAAAAAAACTCTCCGAAACTTGTGAGAAACCGGAAGGAGTATTTTTGACACAGAAATACTCCATCAAACGTCCAACATTAGTTTTTGAAACTTTGTTTATGTTTAGGATGGGAATCCAAGTCTTTAACAGTGTAAAAAGCTCAGTATGCATGAAACAGCATTTCTACCCCCCTTTAAGATCAACTCTGTTCAAGACTTGGAATGCAACATGAGTTAATACTTCTATACTGTTTTTGGTCCGTTTTTGCAATAAATAACTGTGACTGTAGTCTACATTTATTTGCCTGTGACATGTTTTATATTGTTGAGTGGGTAGGTTTAGGAGTGGAGTTAGGGTGCTTTCACACCTGCCTCATTTAGTTCGGTTGACTTGTACTAGAGTTTGTTTCCGTCTTTGGTGCGATTCGTTTGGTCAGGTCTGAAAGCAGCAATCGCACTCAGGTGCGCACCAAAAGCGGACCAAACAAGCGTACCGAGACCTCCTTGAAGAGGTGGTCTCGGTACGCTTTCAAACGAACTCTGGAGCGGTTTGTTTGTGGTGAGAACGTGATCCGACCTCGAACAGAACCAACTGCAAAAGTACTGATCATTTTTGGACTAAACCAGCTGCCATAGTTAGCTGCGCTGACATTGTGTGCATGACATTATTACCTGATAGATTGTTGGAAATATTTTCGGGAAGATGAGCATGTCAGATAAGAATAATTAATGCATGCCTCCGCTTGAAGTGACGAGCGATGCGCGCTCGCTGTCTGCAGTGTATTAGAATGTTGTTTTCACGTCGCTTCATTATAGAACTGTATTGTTTGCATACTGTGGTAAATACACACAGTGTAGTAGATTATGGCCAGGGACAAAACTAACCCGCACAGTCGTCTCTCCACAGTGTTATTATAGTTTGCTGGCTTTGCCTCTTCTTTTGGAATTTTTCCACTCGTAAATTCTGACCAAACGAAAAGCAGTTTAGGAAATACGCCATGGCCAATGAGTGATGTGGATGTTGTCACGTGCCTGCGTTTTGGTTCGTTTCAACTGGTTTGGACCAAAGCAATCAGTGTGGTGTGAAAAGGAACCAAAAAAGCTGGAAAATGCAACGCAGTATAATTTTTTGCCCTTGGTTCGGACCAAATTAACCAAACTAGAGATGTGAAAGCACCCTTAGTTGCTTCAAAATATAAAAGTAGGCTATAAATATTCATAAAGTCATGTCTAATTTTACAAATGCAAATAATTGAATGTGTGTTGGGAATCCGTGTGTGGACCACAGATCCTGCTTGTCATTGATTTACATAGGCATCACTTCCGTGGACCCATCACAGAATTTTCGGCGATTCCGTGAAACTACCACGGATTTTTGAGTTAAGGGTCCGTGTTCATTTCACGGAATTCTGTGAGACCAGGTTGGAAGCTCAACACCGCTCAGCAATCCGGCTCCGCATATCGATGCATCGACTCCTCGACTATTCGGGGTCACCCCTAGTCTTTACATTTTATTTTATTTACAAAATATAAATGTAAAAACTTGCTGAGAAACTCTAATATTCTCATAAAAAGTGGATTTATTTATTCAGTCAGTCAGTCACATGACCTCTTGCAAATGGCTGCTTTTAAAATATCTTATTTTAAAATTTCTGTTGTTTGCATTTCATTTCTTGTGTCTTACCAATAATAGCAGTGCAGTAAACGATACATCTATTTGCGAATGAAATGAATATTATCAAGCAGCATGATGAACTGGTTTTGCACAGCGAAACTTACTGGAATTGTCTGACACCGGACGCCTTGCAAATTCAAGTTTAAAATGGCTGTGCCCACTCTTACGTTAAAAATAAGCTGGAAACAAAGTGTGCACTGTGAAGTGACCTTCAAAAAAGAAATCACATTGTATCACCTTCCCTTTGATGCCAAGTTAGAAAGAGAGCGAAACCAAGGCCGTTTATCCACCAGTCAGTGCAGAGCAGACAGCTTTGAGAATGAAAAAAGAGGACCGGAAAGAGAAAAAAGGATTCCATTTCATCTCTGCAGGAACATGACAGAGGAATAAAAGCTATACTAAAGTTCAATTGGGCCTGTAAGTTTCTCTTCCTCCCGCAATTTGTCACAAGCTGAGAGGTCCATCCGATTGGTGCACTCAGGTGTCCGGATGAGTGCCTGAGGGGCTCGGTCAGGTGCACAGATACGATTCTGCAACATGGTTCAGTGGGTCGCCGTGTGCTATATGGGCTTGTTGTTAGGCCGTGTTATCAGATGTAGGATGCCACCTTTAATTCCCAAGACTGAACAGCAGGCATAATTGATATTCCTCTCTGCTTTACAACTGGAAGGTTGAAAACAGAAGGCCACAGTCCCTGAGAGTATTTGGCTGGAGTTAGGCCTTTTTAAGTTTTTGCCTGAAAATTTAAAGCCTGGTAATTTACTAATTCAAAGATCCAACAACCCCAAAAAGATACCTAAAGTGCATTTATTTGTCACAATTGATGAATATGGGGTGTAATGTTTTTAATGTAGTTAAGATGTTACTTAATCAAGTACAAATCTAGCAGGAGCTCATTACTCCATTAAAAAAAAAAAACACTTACAGTAGCTTAGAGAGAAATTTGAAAATACCAAATGTACAAGGCTTTCACCCCTTTTGTGTTCCCAGCGAATGCAGTGCACATATTTTAATGAAAGGAGACTGTTTCTGTGTCAAAAGCTTGTCTGCAATATTTACACACGGCGTCATAGCTTCAACTGAACCTCATAAATTACTCATTTGAAATGTTCTTCCTCGGTATAGCAAATAACTTTGATGATAATCAGTGATCACTCAGTATTGTATTGGTTTGCTGTTTTCCCTTATAAGCACATAGATGAATCTGGTGTTAGCATGCTTATTATTATTAACTTGCTAGCTTAGCTAAGTACACATGAACATTACATCTATAATAAATAATACATATGTATTGAACTAGAACTACTTTCTGCCTTTCACTTTTACACCCATTTCTGTACACCATATCGGATGAAAAAGTTTTTCAGGTTTTTGAAATGTGTTTGCCTCAATACCTCAGACAATTGCTGATATTTTGGATAAAAAGAGTTAAGGACATGACACAATCCAAGGCAGGCTTAACGTTTTGTGTTTGCTAATAATGAGTTTCTGAAAAGAGAAAGCTGTGTGTTTTAGACACTTTTAATAATCCGTTACGGAGTATAAAATACTATTTACTGCATAAATCAATAAAATACAATAAAATAAAATAAAAAAACATTCACCATTTTTGTTGGTAAAAATAAATGTTTAAAACATAATTATGAGACCGTTATAATAGGCTAAACAGAGTCAGCTCTTTCAATAAATAAGATTATATTTAGATGTGAATTTAAGGACCATTCCCTATAATCATGTTGTGGAGAAAAAAGAAAGAAAAAAAAACAAAACGATAAAACCAGAAACCAGTAGAAATAATAATCAGCTTGGACCCAAAAGGTAGGAGAAAAAAAAAATACTGAATACTTTTTACCTGTGATTGCAGCTAGCAAATAAAAGTAACTGAAACCCTTATTCTAGCTGTTGACCGATGAACTAAGAGCTGTTCTATGCTGTTCAGCTGTTCTGAACTAAGAAATCATACTAATAATAATCTGATGATTTTGTCCTCAAATGTTATTCATATGATTTGGAGGGAAACTGTATTTGATCTAATGTAGATTATTATTTTAGCATGATTTAAAGGTTTGAGAGTGTAATATTTATAGTTTGTTTTTTTTTAAGCTAGGTTAAATCCGAACAAATTGTACAAGTCACCAACAAAACAGAACTTTGATTTTTGAGTCAAATTATTACAGTACTGGAGATAATTGGAAAGGTTTTACAAATGCTCTCTCCCTAGTAGTAAGAACAGCTCTCCTGCAGTCTGTTAGCTCAAACTAGCCATTAAACCAAACCCACTAGCTCCATTCATCTCCTACTCTCTAGACACACGCTGGGACTCTGAGTACCCCACACAGCTCACACTATGCCCAGTGGAGAAGAAAGTGGAATGAAGGACCAGTGGTGGGGAAGTGAGCAGGATGGGAGGAGGAAGATTGGAGAGGGAGAAAATCCATGAGTCTTTGAAAGAAACTTGAACATAACAGCCAAACAGAGGAATTGTGCAATGCAAGACCCCCTTATGACTGCTATAATTTGAAAATGTCTAATCTATGTGTCCATCAGCTTTTCTATTATTATATTTAGCTATTCATCTCTCTTTCCATCCCTCTAATCCACCCCTTCTCAGTCAGTTTTTCCACTTCCCCTTCTGTGTACCATTGCTCATTCCCCTCTCTCTCCACCACCCTTGTCACCAGATTTGTTGCTTAAGTGCTGATTAACTCCCTGTGTGGTGGAAAGATGGAGGGGCCAGTTGGGGTCTAAATTAAATGCCCTCTCTCTTCTTTTCTCCTTCTGCAATCAGCGCCTTCAGCTCCCCACTGCCATCAACTGCCACAATCTGTGGCAAATCTCTTCAAAGTTGTAGCATTTCACAATCTCTGGATGTAAACTTCTAAATAAGGTCATCCGCGATCTGTACATTAGAGTATATGACCAATTACACAAACTTACTGTGCTGAATATTTTATGCTTATGGTGTTTATGGAGTATGTTGCACTCACATTTATTGCATTAAAGGTGTGTGAAAAACAGAATATAACTGTTATAAGACATTATACAAAAGAGTAGTAAACTTTGTTACTCTGAGTATATAAGAATAAAAAAAGTAATTTTGAGAGTTAAAAATAAGGAAAAAGGTTTACAAAACCAGGCAAAATAGCATGAGAGCGTGATTAACGTGATGATGGGAGTGTACATTTCTGCCCAACTCAGACGCAAATGACCAACACAATATACCAAGAGCAGTGCAAACTGGCATGTGGTTTAAAACATGTTTTTTTTTTTTTGGCCTATAAATAAATGCCAGCAAATAAAGCCTTGTAAATTGACTAGCATAAACCTTAGTAAATCAACTTGCCATGTGTTTTCCCATAAAATTTGCGTTTGAAAGTAAAACTCCTACAAATGCATATGCAGTAAGGTTGTAAATAAGGAATGTTTTTCACTTTGGCTTTAACCTTGTCCGCTGCACAACAGTAAATGAAGTTATACAATTATTAAAACCATTTTTTTTTCTTTTTCTTTATAACATTGGACAGACGTGCACGTAGTGTTTTATAATAAAGTGAATGCTACACTTGATTAGCATGTCTTATGTAAGCCTTTCTCATTCTTTATTATTAAAAATACCCAGATCCACATGAAGACACAACATATATCATTGTAATTATTTATTTATTTGGCTTCATGTTTCATCTTTAGTAACGCTTCTCTCAGAATGAGGTAATGAACATCGTTATTCAGAAGGGCAGGAGTTAGGTTGAAAAATATCCATATGATGGTTTGTTTTGATTCAAGAGTGGCTCATCTAAATATACAGAATCCCATAATGGTCCTGTTACATAAACAACAAAATGGATTTTACCTAAATATGATATTTAGTAGTTGTCAACAACAGCTTAATGTTTGGCCCCATCAACATTTTTACCTCATGTTCTTTCATTTTGCTGTGTAATCAGCCATAAACTCTGGAATGCAAAATTAAAGTGAAGAGACTGCTAGAAAAGTTGTTTCAGGTTCAATTTATCCCTTTTAGACAACAAACAAACTCCCATAGGCCAGAAGGGCAAGAACGATGTGATTTGAACACTTTGAAATCATAGATGCTCTATAACCCAGTTGTTTTTAAACTGCAGGTTTCAATGAATGGACATAAATGCTCCCAGACAGTCCAATTCAGACATAGCCAATACAAGAGCAATTTGAAAATGAATGTAATATTTGAATTCAAACTGCATTGATTGGTATGCAAGGTCACACCCTCACTCTCTTTCTCTCTTTCATTCCCGCAGACTCAGAAAAAAAGCCGCTAAGAGTGGGACTTCAATGCTAGATACTGTATTCATGCATATACAGAGGCTTTCAGCAAATCGCTACAGCAAACACACTTTAATGGCATTGCACATACTGTGAGAGGCTGTTGGTGGTGATAAGCATGGCGCTTTGTCTATATTGCTCTCTCTCTCTCTCTCTCTCTCTCTCTCTCTCTCTCTCTCTCTCTCTCTCTCTCTCTCTCTCTCTCTCTCTCTCTCTCTCTCTCGTTCTTTCTTTATATCTCTCTGGAGAAGTTGGAGGTTGTAAAGTTTGTTTCTACTGTTTGCTTCTACCTATTAATTTCACATTTTTTTCCTGACTCATAATTTTCCTTGAATGTTATAATATTTAATTTATTATATTAGAGGAGAGTGGTGTGTGTTGTTACCATGAAGATGTGCTGTTATCATGAAGATTTGCTGTTGACCATTGGGAAACAAAGGCTGTGGAAATACATTAATTTGTATGGGGTTTGAGCATGAGCTGCTAGAAGTTCTTTCATGACTGACAGTTTTTACATGTGAAACTTTTTTTATTATTAAAAAATAGGGATGCACTCATCATGATTTCTCATCAATGATTCACATTGCAGGTCTTTTTTACAAACAAATGTATCAGCTGATTCCGATACCATTTTTTATTTTTATTTTATTTGTTTATTTGCTTCAAAGTTTCTTAGTTAGCAGTACAATATCATAAATTGAACACTGAAATAAAGTGTAGCCTAATTATATACTACAAATGAATTATATCTCTAATGAATGACATCAAGTAATAACTCCCTTGATTTGGAAGAATCAAGGCCATCAAGCCTATAAAGGTTGTAAGATACACTGACACTGAAATATCATTTAGGAAGAAGGTTTTCATTTTTTGAAGGTACCCACATGTCTGACTCATATGTGTCCACATAAAGAGAGCACCAGCATGATATGTAATGTGTTGAACTTAGAGATGAAGGAAAGGAACTGGGAACCTGATGTTAGCAAACTGAACAAGTGTGTTAGGCTCTGCAGGCCATAACTGGAGTGAATGGGAGTGTGGATTAAGCACGGACAGGGAAATACTGCAGATCATTTTTGTTTGTCGCATAGTAAAACTCTTTCAATAACACTTTTCTGAAACAGGATCTCATTCATTTCAAGGGAGGATTTCTCAGATGTGACATTTGGGACAAGGTTATTCCAGTTCTGGATAAATTTGTTACATCTCTGTTTGACAAACTTGGTATTGGGTTTAATGCTTTGAATAAAAAAGGAGGTTCTGGTTTGATAGAGCAAAGTTAAAGAGTAAAAGTTTATTATTTCATCAATAGTTAAATTGATCACTTCTCTTTAATGTTCTCTTTCTCTTCTAGAGGAGCTCATAAGAATGGGTTATTTAAATATAAATGTGGCAAAAGTTTAGACTAAGAGATAATTTGAGAGATTTTTATTTTATAGGTCTGTTGTTGTTTTTACACTAAGGTAGACATTGGCTGGAAACTATAGGTTAAAGCATAAGTGGGACTGTATAATTTTGCAATGTAATGCCAACATCTGTGTAGTTATTGTTGCTGAATGGCACCATATAGACGATTTTAAAATAGGTGTAGTACTATGTGGTGTTTAATGGCTCGTTACTTTACTATTTTCCCTAATTTTTTTGGAAAACCTTATGAAAATCATTGGCAAAAAAATAAAAAATAATATGGAAATGATTGGACGTGACTTGCTTTGCTAGGGGTTTACTTGTTTGTAGGAAGAGGGTAGGTCACAGCTGCTGTGAAAATCAATGAGAGGTTAGACAGATGCACATGAGACATATTTTAAATATCATAGTCAACAGTTCACAAAGTTGCAAGGTTAAATTGAGAAAAATAAACATACTGAACAAAAATGTTGGAGCAGTTCTTGCAAGAAAAGTTAAATGTGCTTTAATAAAGTCAAGAATGTGTTCAGTTAATGGGCACTTTGAATATAAGAAAGAAATGGAGCCTCATAGTGCTTTCTTCTTTAAATAGTAACAAAGGATTCAGCATAAATGTGCTTCATTTGCAGGGTCCCAATTGAAAATTCATAATTCAGGAGAAACTAAAAAGGCTGACAGTGAAATTTTATTCTGAATTGGACTGCGTATTGAGTGCTGCAACTCTGTTACAGGACCTTCCTTCCACCAAGAGGTCAATGTTTAGCTAGTTAGCAGAGGTGTCAAGTAACGAAGTACAAATACTTCGTTACCTTACTTAAGTAGAAATTTTGGGTATCTATACTTTACTGGAGTAATTATTTTTCTGCCTACTTTTTACTTCTACTCCTTACATTTTCACGCAATTATCTGTACTTTCTACTCCTTACTTTTTAAAAATAGCCTCGTTACTCCTCTTTCATTTCATCTTGTTTAAAAAAAAACTATGCAGATAAATCGCGTCATCCGGATAGTGTGAATTTGATTGTGGTTGGATGAGAAGTGTAAACATATACCATTCCAACACCCTATTGGTTACTACACGATCCATCGCACCTGCTCATGACTCAAAGCACAAATCACACATGGTGTTGACAGATTGGGCGGGTTCCAGCGGACGAGCACGCAGTTTCAGTCAATCAGCGATCAGCAGGCAGACAGCCAGGTTTTTAGCGCGATAACTCGTTGTAGATGTATATTCAAGTGATCGCTATGCTAAAGTGGCATACATACAGTATATATATACACAAGCCGTTTCTACAGTAAGGAGTGGTAGAGTGAACGAACTCTCAAACTTGGATTACCTGTGGCTTCGAAGACTCTTTATATATACTCTTTATAAGTATAATCATGATTCCTGTCCATCATAATATACACACTCAGGACATCTGCAACTAGCAACCCCAACAGCTGCTGAAAGAGGTTTGAATCAATGATGAATCAGTTTTGACTGGACTAAGTGCATGTCCTATGAACTTCACAAGGGTACTGTAGTTTTGTCAGAGTAAAGCTAAGCGCATTGTTGTTATTTTTTTGTCGGCGGATTATTGTGTACAGTATCAATGAATTACGCATTCTGGGTGTGGTGTGTTTTAACGTGTGAAATGCCTGTTAATTATGTGCTTTTTCCGATCTCTTATTTTGGGCACTGTTTGCACTTAAAGTGACTTCTTCAATAAAATATCATCACATTATTTTGGCAGTTTAGGCCCTGCACAATCCTTCTTATGACACACTCCTGCAGTCATTAAAATAGTTCAGCTTTGTTTGTAATGTCCAAGTAGTTATATTTCGTTTAGTTTCTTTATTAAAGTTAATTTAGAAAAATGTTTGCATAATTTGTTTGTTTGTTAATTTTTTTTTTAAAGTGACAACCAAGCAGTCAGCGGCCGACAGTGGGTATGAGGTTAGGGGTGTAAAAAAAGTCAGGGCCCATAGGGCTCTAAATTGTCGACTTAATCTGGCAACACTGATCACACATGTAGCCTACATTTACATTCTGATAAAGGTTATTCATTACTTGTTATAGGCAACTAGTCATCATATCTTCTGCTTCAGGAAACATGTTAATGCCATAGACTGTAAAAGCAGTACACATATGGTATATGTCCATTGCACTAAAATGCATTCATTTTCAATGGGTATATATGCGGCTGAAACAGGTAGCCAGTGCATCCCAAATTTTTCAACATTAACATTTTAATATAACATTATAGTCATTATGGCCTTTAGAAAAAAGTTTTTTGAGGAGGTGCGGTAGAGCACTATAGGCCCCTGTGGTGTGGCCTAAGCTTTTGTCTTTAATAGCGTTTTTTTTCCTTGCATTACTTTTACTTTTATACTTTAAGTAGTTTTGAAAACCAGTACTTTTACACTTTTACTTAAGTAAAAAGCTTGAGTTGATACTTCAACTTCTACAGAAGTATTTTTAAACCTTAGTATCTATACTTCCACTTGAGTAATGAATGCGAGTACTTTTGACACCTCTGCTAGTTAGCATGGCACTTTTAGCCCTTGCTGGTTGATGCTGAAACTGCAACATCTTGATTTAAAAAAATCTATTTCTCTTTGAAATAGGATGATGGCTATTCAAAAGTTGAATAAAGGTAAATAGGGTTGTTTAGCATTCATTTATTTAACTATCGAATAGGTTATGCGACAGCCGAGCAACTGACAATGAGATTAATGTGAATGCATGGCTTTCTGCAGGTATTAGAGTCCTACCTCCGTTCCACAGTTAGAACCTGAAAATAGAGGGACTTTAGACTGTGACATAAGCTTTCAGGAGCTTACAGATGCAGTTAAGCAGATCTCCTTGGGATTTTCAGCTGGGATTGAGGGGTTGTCTGCTGAGTTTTAGCATATTTTTGGACTACTTCCTTGAGGGCTTCTGGATCCCTCCTGAGCATCTAGCAACAGGTGGTGTTTTTCAAGATATCTTCAAGGACTCTATTTTGCATTTACTACTATTAAATTGCATAGTGTAAGGTTCATCCGTTAGCCCAAGGACGGAATCTAACGGCCTGGTCGAAGGACTTCTGCGTCTAAGACTTTTCAGCATTTCTGTTAAAAGCACTTAATTTATTCATCTCGAATTTTAAATCTGACTCCATTAAGAATTTTGACCTGACTCCGATTGCATGTGGTTTCGTTAAGTTTGTTACGTTTGTATCTTAACAGCTGGTCATTATTTTAGTTGTGATTTAATATAGATCGTTGATTTTTCCTGAGTATCTTTGAATCCCAAATCTTTGTTCATCAAGGAACCCGATATCGCTCAGAGACTGAATGTTCGTGAAATTAATTAATTAATTACATTAGCTCACGGACACAAGCTGGCCTGTTCTGATTTTAGTCAGAGGATTGCCGAGTGAATATTTTACCTTTAAGTGGTTGCGCCTGCTCTCTCAACAAAAATCGTAATGGGAATAATAATCACAGGAACTGCAACTTGCTAATACAGTGATAGTCAGAAATGAGATTATCCCTAATGCTGTGCTCCTTGCTCCAGTCATTGAGTCCTACGGTTTGATCTACCCTGGCACCAAATTTGCGGTAATAAAGGAGTCCGATAGATCCATACTAAAATAATGATTAAATCACAGTTAACATTTATTTTAGCCAGACAGAACTTAAATAACACAATTAACCATGAATCCATAGCACACAACTGTCAGCATATAATATGCATACAAAGTAATATGAAAATAGTTTCAAAGAGTCTTGATATCTGGCACAATACATACCATGTGTGTGAGTGCCACTAGGACACGTACACAACATGGCATGGGGGTTCTGGCTGCAGAATGTTCCCCCCTTCCAGCTCTGCTACCCATCCCTAAATACCCAGACCAGAACAAAGGATTGTAAATATATGCAACCACAACACCTGGTTTCGGGGGAGAGGTCTTAGGCCCTGTCCACACGAAGCCAGCGCTTTCCCAAACCGATCTTTTTTTTTCCTCGTTTCAAGAAATATCTGCGTCCACACGAGATTAAAAAAACGGACTAAAAAAGATGTAGTTTGCATGCCAAGCCAGTGTGTGGCGCTGTAATTCTGCCACAGAAATGCACTAAAAATGGAGAAGAAGAGTTGTGGCTAGCAGGGGTATAGCATTGGTCGGAGGTGAGGCAAAATCTCACAATAAAATAACAATAAATACATTTGCTACTTAACAGATGTGTTTTATTAACACCTACAACCACCCCAACCCTAAACATACCCTTACAATAATCCAGATAGGTTAATTAAATAACGCGATATTGATGTGCGCATGCCCAGTGCCCGTAGTTGTATCCCTTACCTCTTTCACCGTGCTGGACGTAGTGTGATGACATCACCGTTTCAGAAAATATACGGATTCGCTGTACACACGAAAACGGAAGATGATCGTTTTCAGATTTATCCGCTTTGGGACCCGGTTTCGAAAAATATTGGATGCACGCTTCTAAAACGCCGGATCCATGTGGACGAAACGCTGATACGGTACAAAATTTATACGTATACAGCTAAACGCGTCTCCGTGTGGCATCTTTGAAGAGACCTGAGAAGGAGAAGCCCAGAATTCTCAAACATTTCAATCTTTCACATTCTACTAGTGAATAGTGAAATTGAGACCAATTTACCCATCGCACTAAGACCTTTAAAAAGACACCAAACATGAAAGGGATAAAACAATAGATTCACAAAATAAATCATCTTTAGTATATTTGCATTCTGTGACTTAAATCAGGGAGAGGGGAGAGGGGAAGGGGAGATGAGAGAAGGGCAGGGCAGGGCAGGGCAGTCACACTCTTTCTGTGAGATCTCTCCAGATTAGCGAGTTTTATTGCTTTATTGCAGGGTGTTGGAACTCAGCTTTGGTCTTAGAAGTAAAACCAGTTCTTACAAGAGCAAATAGGCTTAAAAGCTGTTTGTATACAATTATTAGAGACTAGACATACTAGTTTTGTTGTATCATGTACTATTATTGTTTTTATATCATGAAACATTAAAAAGTTGATGTTTCTGTTTCTAAGTGAAGTTTACAACATAATTTCGAGAGGTGTGAACACATCTAATCTTTCAATCAACCGCTAAGCATATAAGCAGCCTCCTACCTCTTTCAGGCATCAGTCGTTTTGCGCCCTCCATCTCCCCAACTCCACCTACTTACATTCATGTTTACTTTTCTTCCTAGCACTAGTAGTCCCTGGGGTTAAATCCTAGCTCGAGTTGAAGCACCTCCCTCGAGCCCCTCCACCGCGGACAGCAAGCCAAATATGTTTAAACCTTATCAGCTAAAGAGTATATGGGTAAACAAACTCGTGAAACATCTTTAATCATTGATGTCATGGTTTACTTTACGGGCACTTTCTGGGTAAAGATTCTAGAGATAAATGAAACATCGTCAGCAAAAGTAAATTAGGCCCCGATCTTAACCTTAATCTTGATTAAAATGCGTCAGCAGAAGTAGATTAGGCCCCGATAAATAATACATTATAATAATACGTGTGCAATATTGTGGAATGTATACACCAAAATGAGTTTTGGCATGCATATGGTACGCAGTATGGTAGGCATATGATATGCACATTATTGCATATTATACGCACAAACCACCCATCCTACCAACCCTATCCTACCCAAGCGGTGTCATATATACGCCATGAAGTACGTATCATGCACAACAAAAACTGCGTAGCATATGCAAAACTCATTTTGCCGTATACATTCCCCGAGATTGCACACTCGTACTATTCATACACATTCAAATGTGATTGTGTTCGATATGCAGTAGGTCAATATACAGATGATGAAGAGTTACTATATGTTGAATTACAAGGTGCACCCCAAAATTGGTGATTTTAAAGCTACACTGTGTAACTTTTTTAGTTTATTCTTAGCTCTTTCAAAAATATATGTGCTCATTAATGTATATTTACTTCTTTCATGTAATAATGCATTCTCGTAATTTTATAATATACCATTGAAAATACATACGTGTTGAGGGTTCGGATGGCGGTCGCCATGTTGCTCCTCCATCTTGAAAGTAAATTTGCCAAAGAGGGACATACCCGTAAATTCAAGCTTCGCTTTTCGCGTTTTTACACTCGATGAAACTGTGTCGAATGTGAAGAGGGGGATTGCTTGAGGCTGCTATATGATGATGGAGGATCACTCTTAAGCCCCTTTCACACTGCACGTCGGACCCGCAATATTCCCGGAACATTGCCGGGTCGCCTTCTGTGTGAAAGCAACCACGTCCCGGAATTGATTACCGAATTCAACCCGGGTCGGGGACCTAGTAGCATTGCGGAATATGTATCAGAGTCGCCAGGAAAGCGGAAAAGAGAATTAAGACGGCAACGCAACAGGCAAATCAACAAGACAAAAGTAAATATTGGAGTGGCCTTTCCAAGATGGAAAGAGCTCATGAGGAGCAACGATTTTAAAAAGAACGCCGACGTTGCCTGCTTTCTTCTCGACAGGTAATATTAATTCAGCCTATTTGTGTACATTGGAAGCTTTATTGTTGCTTGGCTAATTATATCATGGTGTGCTGTGCATAACACTAGAACGACTTCTAGGATAGTTTTCCTCGCGTCAATGATGAAAAAGTATTGTTTACCTTATAACATAAATCCGTGTTCTATGACGGATAACATGAGATTAATATTTTAATTGCATTATAATTTGTTTGCCTTACGCTAGTGGTGTTGTACAATATACAGAATAGCGATAGCACTGATAAAAGTTACTTTACTAAGAGCTTGCGTTCGTCTGGGAACCTGATAGCTGATGTTAGCAATGAACTGGTTAAAAATAACGAAAACGTAAAACTATTATTCATTTTACACAGACTAATTTGATCATAGATCATTTATAGAGCAAATTATAAGTTTTCAAAAATTACCTCATCACTTGAGTTGAAGCAACACTCACCGAAGAGGTCGAACTGGAAGCCATGACTAAATCGGCCACCGTAGGAGTTGAAACGAAATCGAAATTGAGAGGAGCAGAAACTATTATTCACTGGATGGTCATATACCTTTTCACCACTAGATGGGGAAAATATAACACAGTGTAGCTTTAAAGACTTTAGGTCTGACTATAAGACTTAAAGACATTGAGCCAAATAGAGTGCATCCTGAGATAATGTTAAAGGGTTTAATAGTGAGTGGTGGGATTTGTTTATTATGGATTGGTGAGAGATTTGGAAACCTAGAGAAAATGGGTGTATTGTGGAGGTATTATTTTGTACTGATCAGTGATGAGTATAACCTTTTTTTCAACTAATTGCATTGGGGGGAAAGATTACACATTTATTTGAAAAGAGATCCAAATATGTAAAGTTGATTTTAATTTTCATTCTAATGAAGTAAGTTTTAAATGTGAAAGCTACTGATGTATTAGCGTGCAATTATGTTCTTAATAAAAGTTATTCTCTCTGATGCATGCTGAGAGTGCATTGGTGAGCGTGATGGCTTTGTCGGTCTGTTTTGTGTGATGTATGAAAGTATTTTTTCCCTCATTAGTCAGTGTAATACAATACCAAAGCCCAGTGTGAGTGACCTGTTCTTCGTGCTATGAGAGGAGGTAGGCATCTGTATACAGAGCAGTCATGTTTTTTTTTTTTTTTTTTTATATATATTTTTTTTTTTAAACAGTAGCTTTAATAAATAATTTGATTTGATTTGTGAGAGGAAACTGGATAAAATAAGCTTTCGCTCCCATTTCTTTCCAGCAACAAAAATGTACAGTGACCTGATGAATAGCACATTCATTTACTGCATCACAAAAAGCAAGTTCCCTATATCGAGGGAACTTCGCACTGCGTCGGAACGACGAATTTGGGGATGCTCCCTAAGCATCAATGCATCTGAAGTATGAATGAAACTAGTCCAATCCTGATTGGTGCTACGTCATGACGTAGATGTGACGGCATACCCGGAAGCTATAAAGGGAGCCCGGCACATTGTAGCGTCAGTTACGTGTGAAAACGCTCTGTGTGTGAAAACTGCCCGTGTCCCCGCTTCATTTCGGGAGCGGACACACACTCTCTTCGTGTTCAGTGCCTGGGCGTTCAGCACGTCTCGATGGGAAAACGATGTGGTAATCCCACCGTCACAGACACTTCGGGCCACATTATTTTCCCACAGACAGGTGGTGCTCCAGTCACCTCGAGAAAGACCTGCGACTGGGCAGCACAAGTGTCCACATACCGAAAATCGTATTTCGATCTCTGCCGGGCATCCGCTTCAGGGAGCAAAAGACAAGATTCAATTAGTACCCGAGACCAGCCTCGAGAGGCTGATTCCCTTAGTAGATTATTTCAGCGCATGGAAATGCCTTCCGAATATATATCCACATGGGTCCTGCGTACTGTAGAAATAGGGTACAGACTGCAGTTCGATCACCCCCCTCCAAAATTCAATGGGGTGCAGTGGTGCCAGAGTGGGTTCGGGTAATGGAACAAGAAGTAGAATCCTTGCTTACAAAGGGAGCCATAGAATGGGTCCCACCATCGGAGAGGGAGGTGGGTTATACAACCGATACTTTATATTTTAAAAAAAGGATGGAGGGCTTCGGCCGATTATAGATCTGAGGTATCTGAACCAGTCTCTGAGGAGATTCAGGTTCAAGATGACTATTCCCACCATCGTGAGTCAGAGCCAGCCCAAGGACTGGTTCGTCACAATAGATTTAAAAGACGCCTATTTTCATGTCTCCATATATTTTTTATTTCTCAAATAAGACTAGATCTGATGTTTCATAAAGTAGAGGAGGCTGGTAGGATTGTCACAGTTCCTCGATTAAATTTGAGTACTTGCTTTAAAAAAATTATAATAATAATTCCTCAATTGCAATTTACCCAAGACGAGTAACCGGTAAAATACCAGAAGTGGTGGATTTCAAAAACAAGAATCCATGAACCCGGTATTAGACTAAGGCTGCACTATATATTAAAACCATTTTTAAAAAGCATACTATAACATAGTGCTAATATTAATTCACAAAGGCTGTGATTCAATTAAATAAATATATGCCCTGTGGTTTTAATATATGTGCTTTAATTATTTACATGTGTAGGTTACATGCATCTCAGAGCAGCTCCATTCACAGCAGGAAATGCTGCTCCACATGAACTTACATGCATGGAGAGCTATTCAAACCCCTATCTCTGCATATGCTATGAGTTTGGGATTCCTATAACGTTCACCTGGAAAAGCAATGTGAGTAATTTCTTCAGATAAGTTATTTATAAACCTATGCCAGCACAGGAGAATACATCAGTATCTTTCTAAATATGCAAACTGTTCATCACATTTTCAAAATATTTTTTTTTCTTATATAGGCAAGGCAATTTTATTTGTATAGTAGAGTGTGGATCGGGCCACATTTTTCTGTCTGAGCCCAGCCCGCGTCCGACATATCAGGGTATTCTCACAAAAATGCGTATAAATAGTACGGGTGTGCAATGGTGTGGAAAGTATACGCCAAAACTAATTTTGGCGTGTCTATGGCACGCTGTTTTTCGCGTGCATATGATACGCATTTTATGGCGTATTATACATACGAACCCCCACCCCACCACCCTAAACCTACCCAAGCGCGTGTCATATATACGCCCCACTACCCTAAACCTACCCAAGCGCGTGTCATATATACGCCATAAAGTGCGTATCATATGCACGCGAAAAACAGCGTATCATATGCACGCCAAAATGAGTTTTGGAGTATACATTCCATGACATTGCACACTCGTACTATTTATACGCATTTATGTGTGATCGGGTTGGACATATACTAATGACACGTACGTTTGTTTGTGTGGAAAGCCCGCTTTTATTAAGCAACTGTTGGAAGGCATTCTAAAATGTTTACAGATTGAAATGCTTATTGAAATGCAACTTTCTCAAACTGTATGGTTCCTAAACTGTAACATGGGATCTATTTACATAATCTATCCATCAAAGTTTAGGCTAATTGAGGTTTTATGCAGAAAAAAGGATTGCATCAACTGTGGACGGCTTCAAGGCTGTCCTGCTGCCAGCAGTGCTGAAGTTGCACTCATTGGAATGACAAGGATGCCGCGGGCAATATGTACGCACGTGTTGCGTGTTGTTGTCACAGCGACATAAACAAATTTCCGCATGCAGGAAGACGGATGTTAGGGTAATATTTTACATTTATTTTAATCACAAAAACAAACCATTGCATCAAGTTTAACAGGCCCATTGGCTACTTGCATAATAAGCAGTTTTAAATTTAAAAGGTTCAATGCCTTATCGCGCTGACGTGACCGAGCCCGACCCGAACCCAAACGTCATTTCTAAATATCTGTCCGAACCCGGCCCGACACGTCGGGTACCATCGGGCTCGGGTTGGGTATCTATCCTCTATTGTATAGCACATACACAAAAGTGCTTTACATAGAAATGACCAGAAATACCATGTGTAAGTAATAAATAAATAATATATATATATATATATATATATATATATATATGTGCATGTGCGTGTGCGTGTGCGTGTGCGTGTGCGTTTGCGAGTGCGTGTGTGTGTGTGTGTGTGTGTGTGTGTGTGTAAGAAATAGATCCCTATCTGCCTGATTCTAAACTCGGTTACCCCTATCTTAGATGGAAGAGATGGAGCAGGTTCGCAATGTCTCCTGGACCTTACAAGGCGGTCTAATACGGGCTCCCGTAGGGGACGTTACCTATGCCTTATTCTGAGTCTGCTTCTTTACACTGTCTGCTACCACAAGCAGAATGAACCGAAGCACACTGCTCTCCTTTTCCAATCTCTCCCAGTCAGACAGCCCTAACCAAAAATAATAATCAACAGATGCATAAGAAATAGAAATGTACATGTGAATTAAAAATAATAAATGATTATATATAGATAAAATAACAATAAAAAAGATAAGAACAAAGGTAAACTAAAATAGTTATAAAAAGAATAAAAAGATAATGCATAGATAAGATAAGGTGCAATCATTTGGATGTACAGTTGCACATTGCTCATTCAGTAAATGCACAGCTAAACAGATGTGTTTTGAGTCTGGATTTGAATGTGGCTACTGTTGAAGCACATATGCATATGATCTGTTCAGGAAGCTGGTTCCAACTGCAGCTGGCATAATAGCTAAAAGCAGACTCTACTTAGTTTGACTGAACTCTTGGTATTTCTAACTGACTTGATCCTGCTGAGTGATCTGTTAGGTTTGTATTTAATCAGCATATCTGCAATATATTTAGGTCCTAGGTCATTGACTGATTTATATACAACTAATAGTACTTTAAAATCCTAAATGTAACTGGAAGGCAATGTAAAGACCTAAGGACTAATGTGGTATGGTCATATTTTCTGGTTCTGCTCAGAATATTGGCAGCAGCGTTCTGTATGAGCTGCTGCTGTCTAATGGTTTTATTTATTTTTTTTGGAAAGGCCAGTGAGAAGACCATTACAATAGTCCACCCTGCTGGTGATGAAAGCATGTACGAGTTTTGTACCTATACCCATAATATACATAATAACCACTCCCTTCTAATATAATTTATAATCTTTAAAGGGTTACTTCAGCGATTAGCATATGGCTTTGTATCAATAGAAACCCTGGAGTATAATCAAATGATTGTGCTCTTCACTAGAGCTCATCAGCTCATTTATGACGTTAAATGTTATCTGACTCCTAATCTGAGTTAGTGCTGTGAGACTCACGCGGTAACTCGATCGTTATATTGAACAGAAAAGTTCAGTATTTAATTGTAATGTCTGTTCTCAAACTCAGTCACAGTAATCCAGTAGTAGTGGCTTTGGGAATGGCCTCACAGGGCAGCGAAGCATTCTGGGAATTGTAGTCTTTCATCTCCATGAGACAAAAATACATTTTCGGTCTTTTCTCAGTCTAGAAGGCGCCAAATTTCAAAAAAATAATTTCAAATTTCTACTACATTAATGACCCAGTTTAAACACAGATTCATCTTTCCAGCACTCAATTACCCCTTTAAGAGTGCTGTCTCTGTGCTGTGATGCAGTTGGAAACCAGTTTGAAAATTATCAAAGTATCCGTTTAAGTTTAAGAATTTGTTCAGCTGACTGATTTTTTTTTATTTTTTATGATTTTGCCTATGAAGGGGAGATTTGAGATTGGTCTGTAGTTGATCAGTATGGAGTTATGCAGATTTCACTTTTTCAGAATTAGACATAACTATTGCAGTTTTAAGGGGGGTTTGGAAAAAGTCCCATAGAGAAGTGAGGAGTTTACCACTTCTAGGAGATCTGCTTCCAAACAGTTAAACACACTTTAAAATAAATTAAAAAAGTATATGTTGTTATTAAGTTAAACACAAACAGTTAAATACACTTTTGAAAAAAAGGGTAACGTGTCAAGGGTGAAGGTTGATGTTCTAAGGTGTTGTACCGTTTCTTCTAAAATGGTACTGTCAATAGCTTTGAAATTAGATGTTGTAACTTTCTGATGTTGGGGTCTAATCTGTCTGAACCCAGAGCAACTCAAGTATGTGTTGATCACTTTTCTGATATTATTCATTTTCTCTGAAAAGAAGGAAGCAAACTTACTACATTTGCTGTCTGAGAGCATTTCACTAGGAGTGTGTGTGTGTGTGTGGGGGGGGGGGGGGGTTAGTCTCTCGTGTTGTTTATGTTTCTGTTTATAATATTTGAGAAGAAGGTCAGTCTAGCTTTAGTTCCACAAGGCTGTCTTTATAGATGATATAATGGACTAAAAGTTTTGTCTTCCGCCACGTGTTCAGATTTCCTTTTTTTATTTTTTATTTTTTTCATTGTTTGCACTGGTGTTGAGTTTCTCCAAGGTGCTTTTTGTTTTGCCACTCTTTTTCCTGACTTTTAGAGAAGCAATATCATCAGTTACGCTCTTAACTTTTGAGTTAAGAGTCAAGGAGAAAATCAGCAGAGTCTGCAGATATGCTTGGTGTTAGAGATATAGCCTTCATAAACGGCACATTAGTGTTCTCATTTAAATATCTTATTTTGACAGAGACAGATCTAGCTTCAATGGCAGGACAGACTGATATATTAAAGAAAATACAGAAATGGTCAGACAGTGCCACATCCTTAACAAGCGATTAAATATTTAGACCTTTGCTGATAAATCTAGAGTGTGTCCATGATTGTGTGTGGGTCCATGTACATGATGTGTCAAATCAAATGTGTAAAGAACAGTCATTAGCTCTTTTGTTGTACTAGATTCAGCATTGTCTTTGTGAATGTTAAAATCCCCAGCAATAGCAATATAGCCTTGGATCCAAACAAGGCCTTAAATTAACACTCGGCAAACACCAAATGTGAGTAAAAATAGGTGTTGGTGAGTATTTGATCTAACAATGCAAAATGTTTGAATAAATGTAATTTATTCAAAGCTGTAATTTCAGCAGTGATACATTTTTAAGGATTATTTGATCGATATAATGTTTAAAAGAACAGTATTTGTTTAACATAGAAATCTTTTGTAATTTGTATGTGCTTTTTTTCTGAATTTTTTTTAACCTTTAGATTTTAAAGGGACTTTACACTCCAATATACACAAGTATATTTTGTATACTTTTTTTATATTATTTGAATGAATTCAGGTATTTCTGCAATTTATTGATCACCGTAATAGCCATAGAAAACCAAAATGGCCACAATAAATCTGTTATTAAATAAAAGTGATTTCAAATTAAGCTTTTATCTATCTGAAATACCTCCTCTCTCTCTCTCTCTCTCTCTCTCTCTCTCTCTCTGTCTCTCTCTCTCTCTCTCTCTCTCTCTCTCTCTCTCTCTCTCTCTCTCTCTCTCTCTCTCTCTCTCTCTCTCTCTCTCTCTCTCTCTCTCTCTCTCTCTCTCTCTCTCTCTCTCTCCGTGTGTGTGTGTGTGTGTGTCTCATCCTCCCTTTCCTGTCCTTCTCTCTTCATCATTATTCTTCCTTGGCTCTCCTCCCCAGCTGCTACCTGCGCAGCTGCAGATTGGCACTTATGAAGAGAGTCTCGCTAAGTCTGACATCTATTACAGTTAAAGATCTCTCTGTCAGCCTCTCTCGCTCTAGGGCCAGGAACGGCTAATGATTCCAGCCCTGCATGCATTTAAGAAAGAAGAATTGACAGCAGACAATTCATCTGCTCAGTGTGTGTGTGGGGGGGTATAGGTTTGACTGATGGGGGGGTTATAATTTAATGCACTGCTTTCAGTACTTAATATCACCCTCTTTCCTGTAGCAGAGTTTAAATGTTCACTGTACCTGTCACTCGAGTGTGGAGCCAATTAACCGCCTTGTCTGCCATTCCCATCACAATATGCATGCAAAGATTATTAGGTTTCAGGAAAATGTGTGTACTTGGCAGTGTGTCTTTATGTTTGAGTGCGTGATAAGAGAGGTGGAGAGAGAGCCACTTTGGTTACTATCACAGAGATTCATGGCAGGCTTTGTTCCCCCCTCATTTGCAATACTTTAGTTGCAGACAGTATAGAGCCAAATAGGGACAGGCTGGGGCTTAAAAACAGCCTAGGACCTATACGAGCACAATTTATTTCCTGCTATATTACCTACCTCATGATATGTCATAAAAAGCAATTTTCACATAGCAAAAGCAGCACAATTTAATTAATAAACAATACATCGGTTTCCCCCGGTCTCACAGACAAAATTGCATGTTTGGGCTGTTTTACAGTAACTGAAAGCAATTTGCACTGACATATCTTAAAATAATGTCAGTACCATATTTTTTTTCTAAGGGATCTTTATAAAAGATAGAGCACAGGTTTAAGTTTAGTCTATTTTCAAAGATGACACTTGGCAAATTAATTTAAAAAGTTTAACTGAATGTGCAGGACTGAATAACATAAATGTAAATTCGTAAAAATTAAAATGAGTAAAAATGCCCCCCAATGTTCCTGTTTTTTTTTTTTTTTTAGCTGTTTTCTTTATATACACTATTTAAAATTACATTAAGTAAGGAATAATTGACAGCGGGCCGTTAAATTATTAGAAAAAGGCACACCTGGTGATGCAGTCATGACACGAAGCAGAGTGGCTGTTACACCTCGGGTGTGCATTGTTGTTCTAATAATTCAATGGCCCAGAGTGTTATCAGAGAGAGAGAGAGAGAGAGAGAGAGAGAGAGAGAGAGAGAGAGAGCGAGAGCTCTGAGCGTCTCTAAACATTACTATATGTTATTACCTCGCTATAGTGGGGAAAATGTTTTATTTTTTTTTTGTCCTGTAATTTCCATTAACTATGTGAAGTAATATGGAACTGTAATCCGGTCAAGAGAGCTGCCTGGAACTACGTTCACTGTGTATTTTCGTTTCCCAGAAAATAATTGCACACCTCAGAACGTTCATCAGCCAATCAAATTCAAGCATTCAACGGCCCCGTAGTATCTTAGACATCTAGCAAATCTAGCAAATCTAATCTGCCGTGAGTGTAGTCTAGTAACTCTCAATACCCTTCTGAGCTGTAAAATCCAAACTCTGGTCAGGCCAATCATATCATCTATAGAGTCGATGGGCGGGGCTTAACTTAACATACTGATGGCAGAGTTGTGTTCTACTTCTTGTAAACACAGAAGCTGGCAAACAGCGGCCTTTCGAATTGGCTTTGGCCGTGGCTTTGGAAGAATTGGAGTTAACTTTTTTTCTGAGAAAATAACAAAGAACGGCACTGAAATCATTCTTAAGCGAAGATGTGTTTGGAGTTTTTCCAACTGGGCAAAAGTTTAATCGATCAACTCCTTCACGTTGCTCTGGTTGATTGTAGCTCTATCCAATTGCGTGCATAGGGAGTTTGAAGGACAACCGTTGATCCCGCCCCTTGGATTGAGCCCTGTCAATGGTGTGTTACCAGACCAAACATCTTGATGTGGGTCTGACAAGTCAGGCTAACCCCTTAGTATAATCTCATATAAATTATGCAATTATTGTGTATATACATTTATGCTCCCTCTGAGCTGCATTAAACAGAGTGCGTATGTTTAAATAAACATGCCAGATGCAGCTTTTGTGCATTCTAACAGACTATATTCTGTCTGATTGAACTGATTAAATTATATTTGACATATGAATCACTTCCAGGGATCAAATATTGGATATGTTCATTTATTTCCCTTGGTACTGAACATCTATCCTCCAGTATGTTTATTTTCAATCAGAAGCATAGTACGGTCAGCAGTGCAGAAGGAAGTGCAGTCTAAAGAAAGCTGATCGCACACCTGTTGACAAACATTGATCGCACTCCTGTTGATTGTCTGAAGGATACATAAAGAATGTCATTAAACTGTTTAAGTTCACTTTATAGTTAAGCCACCTTTATACAAAACAATAATCCTGAAGTCATTTAATTCCACTGTAGCGTGCAGGACCATGTGTATATAGAATCTTTGGATCCAATTTGAGTTCATTGAAATATTTAAACTTTTGTGGCTAGATGTTACTGACAGACAGAATAGATATGATGCATTTTAAGCAAAACTATGATTGTGAGGTGAGAATTAGCCAATATTTTTGCACTGCTATGTTATTCTGTATAATTGGTGGTGATGAATGGTAACAATTATTTATGGTGATCAGCCCTAGATAACCTGCTTTTCTTTTATTTGCAGTCATTTGTTTTGTATCGTATTGTCTTTGTTTTATTTTATTTATTTATTTTTAACATGGTGAATAAGTGGAGGGATACGGCTGTTTAACCGATTTGAAAGATCAGTACAACAATTGTGCGGAAATGTTGAATGGTTATTCTGTTGCAACTTGACAAAATCAACAAGGTGCATGGAAGAGGGAAAAAGGTGTTTTATGAACAATACCAGCAACACGTGTGAAGTGTTAATAATCAGAATGTGGCTGGAAAAAAAAACTGTTTATTTTACCAATGCATTTTGCCACCTAGGCTGAGATAGTTGAAAGGTGGCTTTAAACTGAGACTATAGCAACAGCATGACAGGGTGTGCAAATGCTGCTTAAAATGCCATGTTCCTTGCCAAATTAATGAGAAAAGTTTTGAATCTAAATAAAGGGCTAGTAGGATTGTACAATGAGTCTATGTGCTTGATCATTTATTAAATACCTTTAATTTAATAATTAAATATAGTGACTAAAAAAGCATGTTACCAACGCCGCCTCAGATGCGCACTGGTCAGAATGTGTAACTCCTGTTGTGGATACACTGTTTCCATAACATCCCGCTGAAACACAGCAACCAAACCCAATGAATTCACTGCATTTTATAACAATATTGTGCTCTTTATAATGTTATGCAATATGACAGTCCCAATCATAATTGTTATTATTCATGCATTGCTGTTTGACCTGTATGTGCCGAAGCTGAAGATGAACACTGGCATGATTTATACCACGCTAAATCTTAACCAAATGCATCGTATATGAGATAAATCAGTTATATATAGGCCTACACAAAATAAACACAATATTACAATGAACATTTTCACACACATTTTATAATCATGAAGATGTAGAGGAGACTTTAAAGGCACTTTAAACTTGTTTTCATCTTAGCTAAATGTCTGAAACCTTTAGGCAAAGTACTCACATTTGTTTTCTACAAATGTCAACAATTTAAATCTTGTGAGATGATGATGAATCAAAGGTCCTTTGTTAAAACATACCCCACTATACTCCCCTCTAAAACTCTAGCCTTTTAAAATTGTCCCAAACATAACTCGCTAACTTCATTACCTTTTGTCTGCTTTACATGTTTCACCTTTCTTAATCGACGGTTGATAAGTTTTATTGATTAAATTATTATTGACAATTAATCGATTTGTGATTAATCTTTAGCATCCATAATTCTCTCCCACATCTGTAATCCTCCTGTCTTTCTTATGTAAGACCTAATGTACTTATATAACACAAACTATTGCCTTTTGCCTTATCTGAATATATGCTGTGGGAGCCACTGTTCACCTGACTGGCAAAGATTTTTTTTTTTTTTTTTTTTTTTTTTTGTCATGGAATGAGCTTTCATTGTTGACAGGTGTCAATGAAAATTCCGTCCAGCTCATCCATATGACTGCCCAGGGCAATGCTGACAGCTGCACAGAAACCTTGGTCTCACAACTTCCCTCCAAAAGCTGAACAATTACTCAACAAACTCCCAATCACTTTATTAGCAATTCAGTTTGACGGTTCGGAAACCAGTTTGCTCAGTTTTATTTAGGTCTGTTTGATCAAGGGAAATTTCAGGATTGTTGCTGTTCCCAAAAACAAACCCCCCAAAAAAACGCATGTCAGACATGAATAAGGTGTCGATATACCCCCCCCCCCCCCCCAAAAAAAAAAAAAACAGTAAAAGACACCACAGAAGCCATTTTTTTCTTACTGACCAAACTATACTGCTTTCTTAATAGCTGTTAGCGTTCAGTACGTGCTTGGATTCTATAGTTCCGAAATATTGTGTTTTCTTGTGGGTGTTTGCAGATGAGTCACGTACCTGGTCTTTTGTGTGAAACCGCACATTAAAATAAGATTTAAAAAGCAAAGCTACACGTAACCTTGGCACAGTTTTATAAAATGGCGTATTCACGCTGCATGTCTCTAGAGTACAGGATTTGCAGGATAAGGCATTTGCGAGCATGTGTTGTGCTTTCCTTTCCTTTGTAATGTTTATGCTAATGATTTTAACATCTGAGACACAAGTTTTCCTATGAGAAAGCAAAGGAGGGGAGGTGCATGTAAAAATATAAAAGACTATTCAGGTTCTTTCTCACCCTCTCGCTATATTTCCTAGTCATGCCTAGCTCCTACCTGGAGAGAAAAGACTATAGCATACACCTACATCCCACCTACTCTCATCTTCCCGGACCACCCTGGAGTATTACATCAGCTACCTCAACCTTAACCCCCGCACTCAAATTCAGGACTTCGTTGACATATTCAAAGCTCCAAAGTTGGTATACGCTTTTGAGCTTATGAGCACAGAGATACCCACATTACTCTGAGACTGTTGGGCCCATCGGTAGCATAATGGGTCAGATGGCTGGAAGGGTTTGCTTGTAGGGTGCTAATAGAGCATTATTAGGATGCTAACAGGATGTTTAGCGTGGGTTCAGCGCAGTGACCCAGAAAGGAGCCATGTGGCCTTCATGAACAGTGTGTGGGAAGATGATTTTGTGTGTCAAGGCAACATGAGCGCATACATGAACCGCGAGCACAGACATAGATAGAAACATATGCGCACATGCAGCTGTGGTCTTGAGATTTGTGTAAGATCTTTCCTAGGGATCTTTGTTAAATGCATTTTTTTTAAAGTCGTGCAGCTTTCATTAATGCTCTTTCTGTTTTAAGCATGTAGCTGTGTTTTGTAACTTGGTAGTGGTTTCTAGTTTTTCTAAGTTCCAAGCTAGAAAACTATTTTGGACTGGTAACAAACCAGTTAAAAGCTAGTCGTGGTTTTAGGTCATTGTTACTAGTAAGACCAGTTAAGCACCAAGAAGTCAGCTGCTCTAACAGCTTACAGGGGTCCTATACTTATACTGTCCTTGTAATAAACTGTTTGAGGCTTTCATCTTGTGACTGTAGATGAGCCTTACTAATCCTAGAAGTCTTCATTATGGTGGTGAAAATGTGTAATTAGATACAGTTACTAGTTACTTATTTTAAAAGTAATTGAATTACTTTACCAATTACTGTATATCAAAAGTAATTAGTGACTAGTGAAAGTAACTTAAGTTACTTTTATGTCTGCTTTTTAAATGTAAATATGAACAGTAGGCCTACTGAACAGTCAAAAAATGGAATGATCCTAATATTTGGATCACTTGTCCTAAGGATTCCACAAAATGAGCCTGACAGTATACTGTGCCACATGCCTAAACAATGTTGGATATGGCTGTTTTACCATCTACTATTCTCTTCTAAAGTTTGGAAATGCAAGCTTAATATAGGCTTGCGCACCAAAATGGAGTTGGGTGGCAGGGAGAAAGATAGTGGGCGTGCTTTAATCTATCTCTCCTTTCTGGTCCTGTTGGCTGGAGACGTCCAGCTTAATCCTGGCCCAGATGCTTAATGTGCGCCGCGGGTACATGCTGTTGACATGTGGCCGGTTCCCGGTGTGGAAGTCGGGCAGGGAGTGGCAGGCCGGATTGGCGATATTGATTCAAATCTTGGTTATTTATGCATAGGTGAAACATGGTTGCATGATAAAATTCCTACCTCAGTGATAGATGTGCCTGGATATAAGTGCTACAGAAAGGACAGGGTAACTGGTAAGGAGGAGTACTGGTTCACATTCGAGACTCCTTTAAGACCAAGGAAGTACAATTAGATGACTCTATATCAATTGAAAGTCTAAATGTAAATGTGGTTTTATCCTCACGCATGATGTTTAACATCCTTGTGGTGTGTAATCCACCATCTAGTTGCCCAGAAACTTTTTTTTAATCAAAATTAGGAAAACATTCTTAAATCTTTTAAACCAAACAGTAAAATGCTTATTTGTGGAGATTATATATTAATTGGGTAAATAAATCCAGTAGGAAACGACTTAAAGAAGTAACATCAAAATATGACTTTCATCAATTTGTAAATAGGCCTATCTATTTTTTAGATGAAGTGCCCAATTTAAACATATTGTCATCAGCAAACGAGTATAGCTTTAGAATTAGGGAAGTGGATCAGGCAATGGTACTGAAAGCTATCTCAGACCTGAATATTAATTTATCCAAAGACAATTAAAACATAGATGCAACTTTCCTTAAAAATATTCTCAAAATATCATTTTACCTTTGACCCACATTCTAAATGTCTCTATTAAAACTGGAATATTTCCAGATGCTTGGAAAAAAAGCACTGGTTAAACCCATCCTAAGGTCCGGGAATACTACATACGTTATACGTTATGTAACTATAGACCAATAAGTCTGGTTCCTGTACTGTCAAAAATAATAGAAAAAAATAGTTTCAGAAGAGCTAACTCAATATTTAAAAACACATCAGTATATCTACCCTCAACAGTATGGTTTCAGACAGAACCATTCCACTGAATCAGCCATCTGCGCATTATTGGAAAATGTTGTGCAGTCGCTTGATCAAGGAAACATCGTGGGTGCAGTATTACTGGACTTAAAGAGGGCATTCGATACAGTAAACCATAGCCATCTTATCTCGAGACTGTCTTCGCATAATATGTCACACCAGACATTATCATGGTTCGAGTCATATTTACAGGGTGTAACATATAACCAACGGTTTCACAATAAGACATAAATCAAACAAATAATGAGTATGTGTGATATGCCTGGAGGGAATAACAGAAGGGAAGTATGGAATGTGGATAAATGTCTTAGTGCTATCGGGATCGCGAATGCACCCTCTAATCAAATAGCGGCATCAACAGGTAAGGGAGAGAGTGTGGTGGTTGAACGTGTGTGTGTTTGTGAAATATCAGGACACAAATGTGTATAATAACATGGGTATGACATAGGTATTCAAATTGCTTTGTAAATCATACAGAATGAGTTTTTTTTGAGAAAGTAAAAAAAAGGGGAGAGGGAGGGGTGTGTTTTTGTGACATATGAGGACACAAATGTGTATATTGACATGGGTATAACAAGGAGAGAGTGAAATATGAGGACATCGGCCATGTCCCCACTTTTCAAATTGCTTATAAATCATACAGGATAAGTTTTGTTTTAGAAAGAAAAAATGCAGAATGTTTCCTGTGATGGGTAGGTTTAGGGACAGGGGTAGTGTAGGGGGATAGAAAATACGGGTTGTAAAGTATAAAAACCATTACGCCTATAGAATGTCTACACATTTTACAAAAATAAACGTGTGTGTGTGTGTGTGTGTGTGTGTGTGTGTGTGTGTGTGTGTGTGTGTGTGTGTGTGTGTGTGTGTGTGTGTGTGCGTGTGCGTGTGCGTGTGTGTGTGTGTGTGTGAGCTAACAGATGAGTTTGAGCTAACAGATGGACCTTACAGAGGGTAGAGGTCCAAAAGCTCCTGATATATGTAGTCTGTGAGAGCTCTTATGCCTGCTCTTTATCACGTTCCGTGTAAACATGTTGTGGCTTTGTTTATGTTTGTTTGTATGTGCCAACTCAATTCAAGATGTGTCTTGAAGCCCTGCCCTTCTTGTTATTTGATTGTTGGTTTATTTGTCCCACCTACGGCCTATTCCATGAAACCTGCTAAGAAAAGTGGAGATTAAAGACCAACACCTGACATGAATGAACCTTACTAAAATGTGTGACCTTAAGCAGTTCTATAAAGGTTATTTGCCAGGCAAATTGTCAAACGGTCATGAAGGCCAAACCAGAGCCGCCCGCTTTCTTATACATGGCCACGGAGACCATCTCAAAGCTGCAGGCTAACCCAATCAAGACCACAGAATCTCAGAATCTCAGAGTTCACTCCAGCCATGGAGGACGCCCAAAAGTCACTACCCACCCCCAGCCCATTCTATTTTTCTCTTTCAGACTCTCCTCTGTTCTGAGTTGTTTTAAAACAGGTGATCCCCGAAAGTTTAAGATCTAGACACATATATTTCCCAGCAATGATTAGATGACTAACTGTACTCATAGAATATGGTCTTCTTCCTTGTTGACGAGATGTGAATCAATGTGACAGCTGACTTCTTCTGTAGCTACTTCAGCGAGCATGTCGTGTCGAGCGAGCCCATGAATCACATAATGTGTCGTTGGAATCAGAATGTAAACACTGTTGCTGGAATATCTAAATCTTACCCGGAAACAGCAAGCCTGGTCAAGGTTCTGATTGGCTGCTTGGTAACTATATTTTTTCATTTGCTTAACCGATGCGTGGCAGGGCCTTCCTAGAGAGGGAATGCATCTACGTCACTTATCTGCCGTAGCGGATTGCATCTCCCCGTTATGGTAAGAGGCGGGACCTTTCCGGGCAAAGTGCGCTAAGCTGTCCAATCACAACACAGAAAGCGCTGGCCTAATCAGAACTCGTTAGGTATTTCTGAAGGAGGGACTTCATAGAACAAGGAAATCATCAGGCCGTTTTTAGGACAGAGAAAACAGCGCTGTACAGATAAGTAAATTGTGTGAAAAATACTGTTTTTTTACACATGAAACATGAACTCATGTTATGTTGCACACTGTAAATATAATCAAAGCTTCAAAAACACGCCAAGAATGGGACCTTTAATGGAGGAAAACACGAGTAGAGCAAACGACCCTTACAACTTACCAAAGATTCAGTGATCCATGGATAATGATATGCAGCCAGGAATCGTGTTTTCCTGACATTTTTAGGAGCCTGATTTCGATATGAATGTTTATAACTGTCATTCATCACATTTTTCGAGTGAATCCCGCATGTATATGTGGAAAAAATCTACTCTGTTTTTCTGAATGAATGACTTAATTATCTCAGAATTATGAGATAATTTTTCATGAATAAATTTTGTTTGCTCTGTTTTTCTGAATGAATGACTTAATTATCTCAGAATTATGAGATATTTTTTCTTGAAAAAAAAAGTTTTTGTTCTGTTTTTCTGAATTAATGAGATCCCTCAAAATCTAGCCAAGAGCTCTATTTTAGCTGGATTGCATAGAAGTAAACATGTCCCGCCTTTCAAATTTAATCCGGATTTATTTTACTTTGGGTTTGAGACATTGTCTTTAAGTAATAAAAATTGTACTGTTTATAGTGCGTCAACTCTGTGCAAACACCTCAAGACAGCAGAAAAGAACATTCTAATTGCTATTGCACTGATTTTCTCGTGTCACCACGTAGCCAGCCTAAATGCATTTCAGATGCATCATCTTAACACGATCACATAGTAATGCGTATCAATAGTACGAGTGTGAAATCGCGTCTAATGTATATCATCTGGAATGTATATTGTGTGGAATAATGCAAGTGCTACACAGTCTTTCGCGAGCATATGATACGCTCTTTATGGCGAGCATATGACATGCTCTTGGGTAGGTTGGGGATGGTGGGGTGGGGGTTCGTACGTATAATATGCCATAAAGTGCGTATCATAAGCACGTGAAAAACTGTGTACCATATGCACACCAAAACTCATTTAAGCGTATACTTTCCACAAGATTGCACACTTATTTATACTACTATTTATACGCATTTTCATGAGATCGGGCTCGCAAAGCATACCATATCTGATATGGAGAAACAGGCAAATTCTTGAGGTGTCTGCACAAAGTTGACGCACTAAAAACAATACCATTTATATTACATAAAGACAGCATCAATGTTTCTAACCCAAAGTAAAATAAAACTGGATTAAACTTGAAAGGCGGGACATGTTTACGTCCATGCAGTCCGATTTTGATTTTGAGGGATCTCATTAATTCAGAAAAACAGAACAAAAACTTGTTTTTCAAGAAAAAATATCTCATAATTCTGAGATAATTAAGTCATTAATTCAGAAAAACAGTACAAAATATTTTTTTCAAGAAAAAATTAAGTCATTCGTTCAGAAAAACAGAACAAACTACTTTTTGCAAGAAAAAATTAAGTCATTAATTCAGAAAAACAGAGCAAAAAAATATTCATGAAAAATTATCTCATAATTCTAAGTTAATTAAGTCATTAATTCAGAAAAACAGAGTAGATTTTTTTTTTCTCAAGTGAATGCAATAAGCTTCCATAAAATACAGATACACACACTTGATCTTTTCCTAGCTCCTTTTCACTGATAATATGCAATTATTATGAATTCTTATGGAGGATTACATATCCTAGACAAGCAGTTATGGTCAGCTTTTCACTCTAAAAACAGAAGCAGCAGCAGGTGGCAGTGGTTTGATTGAGAAAATTACAAGCTATTATCAAGTCCATCTCTAGTCCGGAACAGCGGTGTCCATTGGGTCCGTGGACAAGCTTCCCCCTACCCCCCTTCTGGCGCCCGGCCTGGTTTTGTGTGTTTTCGCTGCATTCACGCTGTAAACCAGTGCTGCGTCTCAGTCTTTTTGCCACTCAGTGGGGCGTAATCACAGTCGCCCCAGCTGACGATGAAGTCACGTGCATTCCCTCTATAGAGCTCCGGAGGTTGACGTCACGCAGCCTAAGCGCCACCATTTTGGCAGGCAGTCAGGGGAGCACTAGCGGCTGTTGCACTAGTATCTATAACATAATTTAAAACCCGACTGTTTAAACCTTATTATTCAACATGATGGAAAGCTTATGTGCACCAGGATGCCAGAACAAGTGGGAGAAAGCAAATGGGAAATAATTTGATCGTAGTAATTTGTTGAATGCCGTGAATTTCAGTTAATTCTTCATTCTTAACTAACGTTACTTTTGCCTCACATAAATAATGATAAAAATATCCCAATACTTAATCGTGAATAACATAAGTGGTTTTATGTATAACATCAAGAAAGGCTATTTGAAACTAAATGAATGATCAATAAATAAATACTGAAGAAAAAAAAAGAATTGATTATGACTTTATTAGATAAAGATTATTACATAACACGGACCTATGGATGCAGTGGTGTGCTGTTTTGGTTCGTGTTTACCTAACATAAAGATAATCTATTCACATTTCTATCATATAAAACGTTATGCAGTTCAGTCTGCCTGCTATTCTATCTGTCAATGTTTCTCCTGATCAGCCTCCATGAATATTTAGTTTAAACATAGATTTAAGTTTAAGTGCAACGCAAAAATATGAACGTTGTAACTTAGTGCCCATTTACATCAAAACTAGACTAGTTGTAACTAGCGCAGCTGGTGCAACAGGTGTCCTGAGGGGAAAGCTCTCTGTTCCTTTATCGAGACACGTGAAAAGCACACCGGGGTTAGTTTACCACCACCTCGGTGGGCTAGGGCTGTGTCTAGGGCGGTGGTCGGCCAAACATTTTTTTTTGTTTGTTTGTTAATGCTTTACGTGGATATTATGACATGAGTGAAGTATGACGGTTTATTTACAGAATAAATCGATCTGGTCACCCAATGCTCTATGGGGAACTCACTTGATTTCTCTAGTAGTGGTGAAACTCTGTGGGCGTTATCCTGGAAATTTCTCTGCGTGAGAAATACAAGGAGTGGCTTGTGAGCATGTGAATGGGTTGAAATCCCAGACAGCAAGCCAACATTAAATAAATATTGATTTTCCATCTGAATCATCATTATGGTTATTGAAATTTCAATGCAAAATAAATGCTGAATCACATTACAATTTAACTTAAAGCTACATATTCTCTCAAACAAGAATGAGTAGCCTATAAATTGTGAGTTTTACTTTTAAAAACCTAATTTTATTTGATGAGGTTTACTGATGTTTTGTGGTGTCATTAAAACAAAAAGAGTTAACGTGCAAATTAACATGCAAAGTAAACCTTGCAAAAAACATGAATTATGTGAATTAAAGCCTCATTGTGTTGAGTTAAAAAAAAAAAAATATATATATATATATATATATATATATATATATATATATATATATATATATATATATATATATATATATATATATATATATTGCTTAATTTGACAGTGAAATTTGGCCCCCTCTGCAGTGGAAGTAACCGTATACGAGGACATGATAAGTGGGGGGATGGCTACTATGGAGAACTAATCTCATGAAGAACTAAACCATTAATTAATGATTACTGCATCAGCAACTAATGAAGATTCTATATGATTAGTAGATTAACTAATATATGAAATGTTGTTAATTAATATGTCATCATTTATTAATATATATATTTAATATCAAGAGTAAAGTGGCCAAAAAAGACACCCATCTTCCCTCTGAAACTTCATCTGAGTGTATTGCTGTTGGGCAGTTTGACTTTAGACAACTGTATACATTGATCATCAATTTTTGTCATCTTATTTCTCAGAACATTTTTCACTGACTTCATAAAATAAAATAAAAATAAAAATAAAAACACACTACTGTGTGTGTGTGTGTGTGTGTGTGTGTGTGTATGTGTGAAGTCCTGTGGCTGGACCTTTGCACCAAACAATATGTATGTATGAAATAGATGCTCTTCTCTTCGTTCCATTATCTCCTGTTCAAATCACAGGTTGGCTTGGTGATGTGAGTGCCCTTTCCTCACATAATGACAGGCAATGAAGGCAGGGGCAAGGGGATGCCAGCGGCCATGCCAGCTAATGCTTCTGGAAATTGGCGGCTGACTGCAGAGTGCACTGAAAGAGAGGGCCTTTAATTAGCACCCAGACTGACAGAGCACTGGCAATCAGCCGTCTCTTGTTTCTCCTGCTGCTTTATGTCTCTCTCTTTATCCCTGTCTGTCTTTCTCTCTTTCTCTCTTTCTCTCCCTAGTTCTCATTCACATGCTATATTTTCTCCTATGCTGTCCCTTTCTGGTATTATCTCTTTTTCTGACATCATTTTATTGCTCTGGAAATCTCTGTCTTTAGACATGTTGCTCTTCTTCACCCCAGCAACATTGTTATAGGCCCGTCAGGGGTATCAAGTATGGCAATGCAGGTAATATTTCTGTAGCTATATTACTGTGTTATAATTTGTATTGTTAAGAAAACAGAACAGTTCATAAATTAAAGCGATCTGGTTATATCAGTGTCATGTGAGTTGTATGGCACTGACATGTGTCTATTACCCTATAATATCTACTCTATTGCAAACATGAGATCTGAATTTATGCAACAGTTCAACAAACACAAAGAGTAATATTAAGTGATTTACATTTTAAACAGTATTGTTTTCTCTATTTTGCAACAAAATATTTCCAACGAAAGCCACAGCTGAACTGCAACAATTTGGAAACAAATCTGAATGATTTGTGAGAGTCCGATTCAATGACCCATTCATAAATACAGCACTTGCTTCATAGATGGATGGATAACTTACTCATTAAAGGGATAGTTCACCCTAAAAGGAAACTTATTTCACAATTTTCTCACCCACACACCAAGTGCATATGACATTGTTTCAGACGAATACAATAGGAGTTATACTAACTCTTTCCCCGCTAGTGTTTAAAAAAAAGTTGCCACCTCTAAATGCCAAAATGCCACCTCTAGGGTTTTTGACCATTTTCACAAAAATGTAATAGCCCATAGAATATTTTGTTTTATGAATATCTGAGCATTCAATATATCAAAAGAAAGTGCTGCCCCTCTTATTTATATATATATATATATATATATATTTTTTTTTTTTTTTTTAATCTAGCTTCATATGCCATGCATTTCTTCATGCATTTCTTTTTTAATCAAATCTTGAATATGCTTAAGTTGTATATTTTGTTGTTTTTTTTATTTTATTTTTTTTATTTTTTATTTTTACATTGTGGAAAAAAAAGCTGAGGGAAATCACATTTTTTTTTGTGAAAGTCTACATCCAGATCAGATTCAGAAAAGGATCAAACATAGATGGGCTAGATCGAGTCCATCAACACCCCTAATGCAGTCCTGTAACTCGTCCTGGGTCCACATTTCATTTATGTCTGGTCTGGGCAAGATATTGACATTTAAAAGTTGTTGTTGTAGCTCTCAACTGATGTTGATGTTGGCATGTGTTTTGGCCTGAAGCTCCACCCTCAACCTATCGACCAATAACAAAGTCAGTAGTGTTTGGGCATCCGGGTTGCCAGCTCTGCTGTAGTTACCACAGCTGCAGCTACAAACGTTCCTGCTGGATCCTAAAGCATATCTGGCAACTTCGAGTCAGGGGTGAGGGGGAGAGGGAATAGTGATCGCTGTACCAGTTTTGGCCACAATCTTACATACACTTCCTTTAACATTAGATAGTTTTGATTCATTTTATGTTTAATGTTGATGATCACGTTATTTTACATATGCATCTGCTATGATCACTTGTTTTACTCCGTCTTACTCACATATGTGTTGTTATCAGGAGATTTTGTGGTCATTCAGAAGATGCGGACTAGTGCCCCCTGGGACTGTACCTGAGAGAGCTCTGCAAAAGTGCTGCAAATGAAGAAAACACATGTAAATAGAAAAAACATGCAAATACAGAAACACTGCAAAAGTTTACAACACATACAAATACAGAAACGTGCAGCAAAAGTTTGCAACACATGCAAATAAAGAATTGCTGCAAATACTCACATCACATGCAAATAGAGAAACGCTGCAAAAGTTTACAACACATACTGTAACAAAGTTTGTAGTTCAGAGAAGGAAGGAGGCGGGAACCAGTGAACATTTAACAAATTTAATCAAATAAATAAACAAACTACATGTCTATGGTACATGTCTACTAAGAAGGTTGAAAAAATGAATGAGGAGGAGTGTAGTGAAGTGGTACGCATTTAAGGGTTAAAAGAAATCCATAATGCATATTGGAAATTGTATAACATCCAATGGATATTTTTTCTTAAAAAAATGCATCGATTCGCTTCAGAAAGTCTGTATAAGCCCCCTAAAAGCTGTGTGGATAACTTTTATAATGGATGGATTCACTTTTCTGTGCTTCAAATTTTGGGCTAACATTTACTGCCATTATAATGCTTGGAAAAGCCAGGATATAGTTTAGGGGGGGGGGGGGGGGGGGAGTTGGTGCTGAGCTATGCATCCTGAGCTTTTTACACTGTTAAAGACTTGGATTCCCAAGGACTCCCAAGGATTCTTGGACTCCCGGCTTGACGTCGATAGAGCGGAAGGTCCTTGTATGGGCCGTACGGGCTCTTCTCCCGGTAGGGTGTACGCGCGTGAGTAGAGCGAGAGAGGAAATGCACGCCCATAAACACACGCTCAGGTGCAGATCCAGTCGTCCGTGAACACTTATGTCGTTATAGTGTCGTCTAGCAACTCTCAATACAGTTCTGAGCTGTAAACACCAACCTCTGGTCAGGCCAATCACATCGTGTATAGAGTCGGTGGGCTTAACATAATGACAACGGCCCGAGTTGTGCTCGTGCTTCTAGTAAACATAGAAACTGGCGACTCTGGAAGACTAAGCTTTTCTCTGAGAAAAGAACGGCACTGAAGTCATTCTTAAAAAGGGAATATGTGTTCGAGTTTTGTCGACCGGATACAGCGAATGTTTAATCTATTAACCGTCTATGTTATCAACAAGCTCTGTTTCACCTTCGTTGCTCTGGTTGGTTGTAGCGCTATCCTATCGCGTGCAGAGGGAGTTTGAAAGACAACAGTGTTTCCCGCCCCCCGGATTGAGCCCTTTCAATACTGAGTTTCCAGACCAAACATCTTGATGTGGGTCTGGCTTGTCAGGCTGAGCCGATTTTAATCACACATTTAAAAAGTATTGCTTCATTTTTACCATAATTTCATTTTTTTGTATTTACTTTTTTTTTTTATTTAAAACATTTTATAAAGGTGTTTATAAGGTTAAAAAATGCTTTGGACACTTTAAGGGAGCAAATATTGTCCCTTTTTGGAAAATGTATGACTGCAGTCTAACTGGAAAAGAAGAGGTATGCAGAAGAATGTTAAATGCCTAAGGGATTACACCATTCTAAAAAGTTTGGGAACCACTGTACTTTTCCTCTTGACTTGGCTCTCCAATCTTTCGTTTTCTTTTCCCTGTCTTCCTCTGGTCAGTTTATGTGAAATTGATTGTACTCGTAGTTACATATTCTGCACACACGCGCATACATACATGGTCAGCCTGGGTATGGCACGCATTCGTCTCAGAGTTGTCCGGGGGCTATTACTGTCTCATTAAAAGCTAAGCAGTGGAAGAGCTCTGGCCGATAAATCAATCAAGCAGCCTGTCGCCACTGGAGACGGATCAATCCTGAAGAGACACCCTTCCCAGTATGCTTCACTCATGCAATGAATCATAAGCAGCCGATCAAGGGATACACACGAAACTCTGCTTTCAGTTTAAAATCACAAATGCATTGTTTTCATCGCAGATACATTTCTACAAGCATTTTCCCTATATATACAGTACAAATTCCAAATTAATTTAAGGACCTTTTTAAATTTATATATATATATATATATATATATATATATATATATATATATATATATATATATATATATATATATATATATATATATATAGCTTCAGTTGCAGAAGGCATGGGATAACATTAGTGTTGAAGTTCTCAGAGGAAATATATTGACACTACGCAGAGAGATCTGCTGCTGTAATTGCCGCAAAAGGTGAACATGTCAAATATTAAAGTTAAAAGTGGATAAAACCAGTATGACTCACTTCATCTGATATTTGATGGTCAGAGCAAAGATATGCAGGTTTCGTGAAAGTTATGTTTCGGAGGCAAAAAAGGTCAAAGTTTTCAGATCTGTGTTCTTATAATTTTGGCAACCACTGTACTGTATATTTCTTACAAGCTATTGCAAACTCCCATTCAGTCATCTAATGTATATCCAAAACCCTATTTTTTGGGTATTCTTTATAATAATCGGTTAGATTCAGATGTACATCAAAATATGAAAAAATTATGTTCCTACTTCCATTTCATCATGACTCACAGCAGTTTTTCCTTCCTAATATTACTAAATCTCTAATGTAGTATGTTCTGTTCGCAACAGATACTTTGTGTAAACGGTCCTACTGACCTGCTCCGAGCTGTATTTGAACTGTGGTGTCGGCGTGGGAGGTGGGCACTCTAACAAGGAAGCTAAAGACCACAGCCTCTAGTGTCATTCGCTAGACAGATTACATGCACAGCTATTACTGGCCACAGCTATAACAGCTACATTTGCAATCAATATGCAAACCATCTCCTCATAGTCCACAATTCATTTATTTATGAATAATGAATCATCTGAGGGGTCTTTGACTTTAATTATTTCCGCTTGCAGAGAGATTTAAAATGCTGGTGTTTTTATTGCCAGACATGATGCCCAAGTCTCCAATACTGAATTTAAATAAAATCTTGATGTTAATGTGAAGATTTATATGAATATAGCCATTGACCTGCATGTTTGTGTCTGCATCTTAATGGCAGTGGCAAGCAATGTGCCTGATATTTTTTCCCCATATGTGCTCTATTTGTGCTCAAGCAACCAGACATTTTAGTGTGTGTAGGTTACTTTTAGGTTGGGTTTACAATTTCCCATTTAAGCAAAACGTCTCGGTTATGTATGTAACCCTCGTTCCCTGAGGAGGGAACGGAGACATAACGTCAGTGACTGACGAATGGGGGTTTCGCTTAAAAGCCTATCATCTTTGAGATCTAGAAAACGGTGGCAGGAGGTGGCAGGCTTGCCAAGGGATTACACCCGCTCAGGGAGGCTTAGGGTGGAAATACACATGTGAGAGTCACCCGGAGGGGGAACCATGCACATGGGGGACACGAGTGTCTGGGCTGAGTAGGGCAGACTTACTGGCGTCTGCGTCGTCAGTGCTGGAGGAGCTCAGGGCTTTCGGAGAAGCTCACCTGAGAAGAATATTGCACGTATCCAGTCCGTGGAGTGGAATGGTGAGCAAGCGAAGACACCTGAGCCAATCCATTATCGGCCACTTGTAGAGGCGAGTACATAGTCGGATACAGGCTCCACTCGGAGATTGTAAAATCTGGCGAATGTGTTTGGTGTCACCCAGCCTGCAGCTCTGCAGATGTCCTGTTAGCGGAGTGCCATGCGCTAAAGCCCAAGAGGAGACCACATTCCGAGTGGAGTGTGCCCTAACCCCAAGGGGGCATTGGCGCCCCTGCTGCTGGTATGCCAAAACAATGGTGTGTACTATCCAGTGAGGCAACCTTTGCTTTGAGAGAGCCTTCAGAGCTGGTCTGAGGTCCTGAAACACAGCGTCCTGTCAACGTAAGCACGGAGAGCGCGTACTGGACAGAGCAGTGCCAAGGCTGGGTCTGCCTCCTCCAAGGGCAGCGCTTGCAGGTTCACCACCTGGTCTCGGAATGGAGTGGTGGGAACCTTGGGCACACATATCCAGGCCGGGGTCTCAGGATCACGTGAGTCACCCGGTATGAATTCCAGGCATGTTTCGTCAACCGAAATTGCCTGCAGGTCCCCTCAGGGAGCGCACGGTAACCTTCATTGCTCGGAGAGCAGGTCGGTCGCGGCGGGCTGCTCATCTCTGAGCCCTGGGTCGGCTCCACCCTTGTGCATGTCACACAGCAACTTGGCCTAGTATGCCTGAAGGGTTGCCATAGCATGCAAAGAAGCGGCGGCCTGCCCCGCAGCTCTGTAGGTCTTCTCTGTAGGTCTTGATTGATTGATTGATTGATTGATTGATTGATTGATTGATTGATTGATTGATTGATTGATTGATTTGCCTTTTTTAGCTAATTTCTCAAATTTTCCCTTTTTCAGTTAAAATAGTACACTTGGTAAACCCAGCCTGATCTGCAGGCGATTTGATTTCGCCCTGTAGCTCAGGTTGGAAACCTGTACATTAATTTATCCTGCTTCTGTTACATATTTGCGGGAACCAATCACAGACTGGCTTATTCACATGATGCACTATTGACGGGTTTAACACAATGACAGATAAAGAAGGATGGATCGATGCCCGTTGATCACACCTCTTGTGGTCTGATTGTTTGAAGGATTATCCAATTGCGTACAACATCATTTGAATTATGCCTGTTGATCACGCCTGTTGTGCAGTAAAAAATAGAGAGCAGACTCCCCAGACCAATGTTCAGTCTTAAAGGATTGAGCTTGGTCTGGTGATAGCCAGACAATTAAAATGGTTCAAGCTAATTGTTTGATTAGTTTGGTATATTAGTTTTGAACAAGTAAATCGAAATAACTAGTGCAACAAGTAAAACATTTTTTATGACTTAACAGTTTACATTATTATGCAGTGTTTTGTTTATTATTGAGTGTTTTGATTTATTATTTTCATGATTATGATTTATGTTCATAACGTGTTGCTTAGCTGAGGGCAGCAATTGAACAATTGACTTTGTTGATTGTTATATTTTCTTTATTTAGTATTGTTTACAGTGTGATCAATGATATTCATGATTTGAATTATGTTTAAATTTGAATGTGATAGTACTGTTGATCTAAACCAGTATTCTTGTGTTATGGGTGTTAGTTGAGTCGACCCCTGTAGTTGGTATAAACCATGAGTGTTTGGTGGGAAATTTTCTTATACAAGATTGAGTGTTTGTGGGTTGAGGCTAGTTGGGCCAGGGACAGCCAAGGGCTGTAGCATGTACGGCTATGCTGTGAGACCAGGCCTAATTCCTAGTTATTCTAGACTTGCTGTGCCTCTTGTGCCCTCTCTTAAAGGGTTAGTTCACCCAAAAATTAATGTCTTTAATGACTAACCCTAATGTTGTTCAACACCCGTAAGACCTTTTCATCTTCATCTTCGGAACACAGTTTAAGATATTTTATATTTAGTCCGAGATCGTATCCAAGTGTACGCACACTATACTGTCCATGTCCAGAAAGGTAATACAAACATCATCAAAGGAGTCCATATGTGACATCAGTTAGTTAATTAGAATCTTTTGAAGCATCGAAAATACATGTTGGTCTAAAAATAACCACTTAGACTGTAAGTCAACAAAATCTGAATCTAAAAAAACTACGACTTTATTCAGCATTGTCTTCTCTTCCGCGTTTGTTTTCAAACCTCAAATAAAGATTCAAAAAGTTATGAATCAGCGGATTGATTCATGATTCGGATTGCGTGTCAAACTGCCAAACTGCTGAAATCACGTAACATTGGCGATCATTGGCGGAAAAGACATTGGCGATCAATGCTGAATAAAGTCGTAGTTTTTGTTATTTTTGGACCAAAATGTATTGCTGATGTTTCAAGAGATTCTAATTAACTAACTTGTTCAAAATAATAGCAGTACAATGTGACTAACCAGAATAATCAAGGTTTTTCGTATATTTTTTTATTGCTACGTGGCAAACAAGTTACCAGTAGGTTCAGTAGATTCTCAGAAAACAAATGAGACCCAGCATTCATGATATGCACGCTCTTAAGGCTGTGCAATTGGGCAATTAGTTGAATTAGTTGAAAGGGGTGTGTTCAAAAAAATAGCAGTGTGGCATTCAATCACTGAGGTCATCAATTTTGTGAAGAAACAGGTGTGAATCAGGTGGCCCCTATTTAAGGATGAAGCCAACACTTGTTGAACATGCATTTGAAAGCTGAGGAAAATGGGTCGTTCAAGACATTGTTCAGAAGAACAGCGTACTTTGATTAAAAAGTTGATTAGAGAGGGGAAAACCTATAAAGAGGTGCAAAAAATGATAGGCTGTTCAGCTAAAATGATCTCCAATGCCTTAAAATGGAGAGCAAAACCAGAGAGACGTGGAAGAAAATGGAAGACAACCATCAAAATGGATAGAAGAATAACCAGAATGGCAAAGGCTCAGCCAATGATCACCTCCAGGATGATCAAAGACAGTCTGGAGTTACCTGTAAGTACTGTGACAGTTAGAAGACGTCTGTGTGAAGCTAATCTATTTTCAAGAATCCCCCGCAAAGTCCCTCTGTTAAAAAAGGCATGTGCAGAAGAGGTTACAATTTGCCAAAGAACACATCAACTGGCCTAAAGAGAAATGGAGGAACATTTTGTGGACTGATGAGAGTAAAATTGTTCTTTTTGGGTCCAAGGGCCACAGGCAGTTTGTGAGACGACCCCCAAACTCTGAATTCAAGCCACAGTACACAGTGAAGACAGTGAAGCATGGAGGTGCAAGCATCATGATATGGGCATGTTTCTCCTACTATGGTGTTGGGCCTATTTATCGCATACCAGGGATCATGGATCAGTTTGCATATGTTAAAATACTTGAAGAGGTCATGTTGCCCTATGCTGAAGAGGACATGCCCTTGAAATGGTTGTTTCAACAAGACAATGACCCAAAACACACTAGTAAACGGGCAAAGTCTTGGTTCCAAACCAACAAAATTAATGTTATGGAGTGGCCAGCCCAATCTCCAGACCTTAATCCAATTGAGAACTTGTGGGGTGATATCAAAAATGCTGTTTCTGAAGCAAAACCAAGAAATGTGAATGAATTGTGGAATGTTGTTAAAGAATCATGGAGTGGAATAACAGCTGAGAGGTGCCACAAGTTGGTTGACTCCATGCCACACAGATGTCAAGCAGTTTTAAAAAAACTGTGGTCATACAACTAAATATTAGTTTAGTGATTCACAGGATTGCTAAATCCCAGAAAAAAAAATGTTTGTACAAAATAGTTTTGAGTTTGTACAGTCAAAGGTAGACACTGCTATTTTTTTGAACACACCCCTTTCAACTAATTGCCCAATTGCACAGCCTTAAGAGCGTGCATATCATGAATGCTGGGTCTTGTTTGTTTTCTGACAATCTACTGAACCTACTGGTAACTTGTTTGCCCCGTAGCAATACAAAATATACTAAAAACCTTGATTATTCTGGTTAGTCACATTGTACTGCTATTATTTTGAACAAGACTGTATGGACTACTTTGATGATGTTTGTTTTCCCTTTCTGGACATATAGTGGACAGTATAGTGTGCATACACTTGGATACGCTCTCTGACTAAATATAAATATCTTAAACTCTGTTCCGAAGATGAACAGAGATCATTAATGACATAAATTTAATTTTTGGGTGAACTAACCTTTTAAATCTAAAAATTTGATGTTAGATCTTATTAATTATTTTCCCCCAAAACTCTGTTTGTTAAGTTTAAATAATGAATGACATGGAGACATTTGCATGCATGATAGCATTGGCTGATGTTTTGTTTAGCGGAAAACATATTGAGGCGGATTTAGGATGTATTCTGCTGAACATCCAATTAGCAGCGAGTGAATGCAGGAAGTCTGAGAGCAGGACTATGTGTTGTTTAGTTTTACCAGGAGAGCAGTCTTATCCCTTCTTCTTAAAGCAGGCACCATTTGGTCAACAGAGACCTGCTTGAGTCTGCATTGTTTCATTTCACAAACCCCCCAATTTATCCTATTCTCTGTCTTTCTTGTCTTTATGCCTTTAAAATATGCTGATGGAGGGAAATGAGAAAAAGGAAAATAACCTCCTTTTTGCTTCCATGCCCAAAGGAAACAACTTGTTATTCTGTTTCAACTGACTTGACGTTTTCGCTGGATCAAACACCTTATCACGCCATGCACTGTGGGGAAGAGAGTGAAAATAGGGCAAAAAAAGAGAGTAAAGTGCTTACTGATCACTGCAGGTGTGTAAACGCTGCATTCCAATCATGCCACTACCACTTTGCTTTTTTAATCCCTCTGGCATTCGGCAGTAATTAATGAGTGCTGTCCACTCTCCTGGAGTTTTCATGGTAAATGCACTCGTGTACATTATGACCAAGCAAAGCCAGGCATTTAAATATGCTGGAGGAAGCCCAGCTCTTTTTTTGAACCTGGATTAGACATTCCTTTATTTTTGATGTGTCAAATTCGATGCTTGTGTTAATAATCGGTTGTAAATATCTAATTAGTTTAAGCTGCAGCCCGTAACTTTTTTGCGGTTACAAAAACATATTGGTCAGGCTCTAATGTTTAGAACACTAATGTATCTCACAGTGATCTCACTATTCCTTTTTTTATTTTTTTTTTATTGCTTTATTTCTTATTGTATACGTTTATATCTTAGTTACCTAACTACTAAATCTAAGCCTACTAAGCAGAATTTTTTTATTTATGTTTTACTTCATCAATAAAAGTAAAACGTGGCCACAAGGTTGACAGATACTTCACAGCCTAATTGCTAAATACTACAGAAGAACAGCCCCGCAGTGGAATTGAGTCAGCACCCTTGTGACCTGTCTTAACAAAAACTATGTCCTCAAAGCTGGAACATATGGCAGGGCTGCCAATGAAAATAACTTGTATCCAAGGGGAGTGCATAAAAGATGTACACTCTTGTGTAAGGAACACAAACCCTTAGATTATTTGAGCAATCATACAAAGAACTATGGTCAGATTAGTCATTTAATTTCATCTCATTTTAAGCATCAAGAGAGGATTGGAGAGCAGCATATTGCCAGCTGCAAACAGGTTGGCGGGTAAGCAAAAGTCCATTGATGTTGCTATTAGGTGCTGTGACAGCACTTGGACTTGAACACACAGGATCATGATATGGAATTTCAAAGATGACTAAATTATAAATAAATAAATAAATAAATAAATAAATACATACATACATACATACATACATACATACATACATACATACATACATACATACATACATACATATACAAAGAAATGCACAAATACAAAAATAACATTTAATTTATTATCAACATTTATTTCTTTTTTTTAAATCAGCACTAGGTAACTTTTCAACCTTCATAATTTATTTTTTAAGACTCTTGTGATGATAAATCGACTTACAATAGGTTGAATGACACGTCTGCCATAGCCTGATGGGGTCTGTATCGTTTTTAATCGTACGTTTAAACTTCGGGTTTCGGGTAGTAACCCGAGAACAAAAAGAACTACAAAATTCGACTGCTTTACGGCATATACGTCACTTCCACCAACATCCACACTTCCATACATTCGGAAATGCGAGCCCAACTTTGTTCGTCGGATAATATAGTCATGTCCGAAGCAGCACAGACACATAAGAAAGAAAAGGTTTTGTTGGAGGAAAGCAATAAGAGGAAACGAAAAAGTGATGGGATTAAAGGCAGGACGAGGATCAAAATGTGACCAGCGTTTACTCGTCGGCGTGAGCTGAAGGAGGCGTGCCTGACCGATGCGGTCCTGCTTGTTACGGTGAGCTACCACTCAAACATTGAACTGAAGTATCATATAGATTCTGTAAAACGGTAACCAATAGACTACTATAATGACGCTGGCTTGTAAACGTGAGCATCGTGATTATTTGGCGTTTGAAAAAAATAAAACCCATGAAATTATATTCATATGACATGCTGAAACATATGCCACTGTTACCTGGGATGGAGACATTTCACACGCGACGCCAGAAGAACTCTGAACTCCTCTTGCAGTGTTCAGGGGAACTGTTAGCGCGGCACCGACCCGCGGCGCCACTTTTATGAAGTTATTTGGCCCGCACCGCACCACTGTATATATTTTTACAACCCGCCGCGCACCCGCGACCATTAAATAGACATACGGGGTTGGCGGGTTATGAGACGAGCCACGCATCACTAGTTCAGGGCTATCAGGGTTGTCATGTCAACAAATGCACGCGCGATGGCATCCCCTGTTGTAGGATTACAGAGCTTACGACAGTAGTTGAGGACATTATTTTTTCAAACTGTAGGGGGACCCCGAGAGCAAAAGCAGCCAAGTGCGGCTTTAATGTCCACATGTATTTAATTATACATTTCTTTGTCTGCATGCTAATGGAGGTGCATGTTTTACTTCAGACATAGCAATCAAGCTCAGATTGGCAGTGCTGAAGCTTTGAGGCCACAGTGGCACTTTACTACTACTAATATTAATTAATTACATTTATATAGCACTTTACATGGAAGGGGGGGAATCTCCTCAAACCACCACCAATGTGCAGGATCCACCTGGAAAATGCGATGATGGCAGCTACCCCTTCTCGACTCAGGAGCATGGCAGTGAGCTCTCCGTCCCACCTGGTCTTCACCCGCTAAAGCACCACTGCCTCGGGGACCCACATGGCAGTCAATACTGCAACATCTTGCCCGGCCTCCTCAGCACCGCAATCCCTCTCAGCAGCGATGGCGCTCCAACAGTTTGTCACTCCTTCCTCCCGGGCTTTGGCACCTATAGATAACGTTGAGATAACCTGCATCGTTTAGATAACCGGCGTGCCACAACGGTCTCATATCTTTCATGGAGGAGCTACGGGAGCATGAAAGGAGGAGCAACTACACCGAAGGATGAAAGAGAACTAGGCCTCGATTTTTACTTTGTGTTTTTTTATTTATTTATTTATTTATTTTTATTTATTTTTTAAATGTGTGTGGAAGTCGTCCATAAGGGGCTGCCACTTTTACTTTCATTTTCTGTTTCCACCTCCTTCTTCCAATAACAACATACCTTGTTATATATAACAAGGTATATTGTTATGGGAAGAAGGAGGTGTAGTCATGGAAGGCCTTCTTTGTAGTCGCTCCTCCTTTTATGCTCCCGTAGCTCCTCCTTGAGAGATATGAGACCGTTGTGGCACGCAGGTGACACTCATTATCAATCATGCCACCAGTCTCGCACCGTTATCCTGTGGCTCTCGACCCCGCCCTGTTTGCCACAAAATTCTTCTCACTCTTTCTCCCTGTTGTAACCCCAAATGCCTTCAGAGGCTGCAGTTTGAGCCTGAAAAGTATGCGCTGTTGTCACTTAAGCTTTATTGTTGTCTGCATGCGCATACTGTTTTTTTTTTTTTTATCTGAGATTTGGCATTTAATGTGATGATATAAGCACCCCCTTCCTCTGTGCATGTGCGTATGTTACAGTTTGTTCTGACATAATTCCATTTTGCTGAAATCATGCTGCCCCGACCAAGTTGGAGAAACATACTCATTAATCCATAATGATGTCAGTAAGGTCTGCAGACATGTCAAGGCATTGTTTAAATAGCCCAGCGCCATGTGTCCACTGTAGCGGCTTTGAGTGCCCATTCCAGACAGTCTTGTGGGTGGGTGGGTGCGTGTGTGTGTGTGTGTAAAACAGGCTGCACGGTGAGTAGTAATAAATAGGGTTTCATAATGACTAACAACACTGTTCTGCTTGGGTCATATGAAGCTGCTGGCATGTGTCATAGGTCTGAGGGCCACGTCTCTACCTGGGGGCCCCCGCGGTGCCATTTAAGGGGCTGCCATCGTTGCAGCGCAGATCCCAGATCAGGGAATCAAGTGTCAAGCAGGCTCCGTGCTGGGCGGCAAAGTTATAACGACACAATATGGTTCCTTTTTACCCCCAAGCTCTCTTTGCTCAAGCGTCTTATTATTTCTCCCTGGAACAAGAGAGGGAAAAAGTGAGAGAGAGACAGAGAAAGACAGGCAACAACTTCGGTCTTGTTAATGCTTGCTTGTTAGAGCCAAGACTGGCTTCTAATAGCCTGGTGCCAAACTTTCAGTATTCTTTTGTAATTGGCAGGTAGCACAGCGAGTCTGACAAATGAGTGTCAGCTATCAGCCATCCCAGTACTACACATGCCAGACATGTGGAGGAAATCAAAATAATTTAAATAAATAAGGTGCGGAATGCCAGGCTTGAAGACTAAGAGATAGGGAGAAAGTGTGAGAAAGAAAGGGAGTGTTTGTGAACTGGAGGTAAGAGAGAGGGTGAGATGGATGGAAAGAGAAGGGGAAAACAGTGTCAGGTTAGAAATGCTGTGCCTGTTAGCATTGAACAATTAATTGTGATACGAAGAAATACACATAGGGAGAAATGTTCAAGCGTGCATCATGTGCACAGAGAAAGTACACGGAATACTAGATGCTGAAGATTTTAACATGGAGTTTACATGTATGTATGTTATGTTATGGCTTTCTCCACTACAGTAAGATTTTTTTTAATCAACACTTTTATTCAGAAAGAATGCATTACATTGATCAAAGGTGACATTTGCAACATTTAACCTCTTAATCTGAGCCCCTGTGGTCATACTCAATTCTAATCCGAATATGAGTCTGAAACTGCTCCATAGGGCTGTAATTTTGGGGCGTGTTTCAACCGAACCAGGAAAGATATCAATTGGACGGACCGATAACCAATCAGAGCAATTCAGTCCGAATTTTAGCAGGCAACCTTGCCCAAATAACACACATTTTACCCCCCAAACGCCATTTTTTCCTAGGAGAACCCCCCGAGAAGCTATTGTTTAGGGCTAGTAGTTGGCGGGTTTTGTTGTAAAAACTTGGCAACCCTGTCTGCACGCACGCTGAAATACATGATCTTTGCCGGTGTTGTAAAAAAATAAAAAATGTAATGATACACAGAGTAATTATCCAACATGATCATCATTTCTGAGAGAAATTGTGATGGTTAATGCACTGCCAGGCGGCAGTGTTTCAGTGGTTCATGTAGGTTGTCTACAAACCGAAAGATTGGTGGTTTGATCCCTGGTTCGACCTGACCAAGCGTCGAGGTGTCCTTGAGCAAGACACCTAACCCCAGCTGCTCCCGACGAGCTGGATGGCGCCTTACATGGCTGACGTCGCCGTCGGTGTATGAATGGGTGAATGTGAGGCAAAATGTAAAGCGCTTTGGATGGCCATAGGGTCTGTTAAAAGCGCTATATAAATGGAGTCCATTTACCATTTACCATATACAAACAAGCTCTCCGTTTAGGATTCGAACAAATATAATCCAAGCCCCTTTAATGACGTGCATGATTACATTATTGTTGATTAACTCTCCGTTATCCTCTAAAGCCCGCCCTGATGATTTCATTGGTCCGAACAGTTTCTGTTCGGGGATAATTACTCCTCTATGGAGCGAGACCAGACCGAACTGGCGGACCTAAACATTTTGTGGGCGGGGCTAAGTTCGACTGGCATCCAGGCTATAGGAACAGAGTAAACCAATGGGAAATTTGCATGTAAGTGAATCTCTTATTTATTTTCTTAGGGGAAAATGTATGATATTTAGATGTTGAGGGCCTGAAAATAACATAAATTTAATGCTGCATGTCTGATCGTGTTTTGATTTAAATTTGATGATTCTCTCAAAAATGCAGCTTCTGTAAGCTTTTACGTCAAAAAAAGTTGAGGCGTCCTTTCAAAGAGCCACTTGTATTAGAACATTTGTAATTGTAAAGGATAGTTTTTTTTTTAATTCAAATAAATCTGCAATAAACTGCTAATTATTCTTACGAACTGCTCTGAGACAGAAGGTTGGTTGAAGATCCAAACGCAGTATTTATTGAAGGGTAATCCAAAGTCGTAGTCAATAGAACAGGCAAAAGGTCATAACAGGAAATCAGTCCGAAAAGGCAAACAAAACAGAAGGAACAGGCAAAAGGGTAATCCACGGAGAAGGCAAGAAATCAAAGACCAAGATACATGAAACCAGAGAAATGCAGTTGTGACACTAAACAGGACTTCGCAATGAATGACAGAGATAACCAGGCTATATAGGTAGAGGTAATGAGATGATGTGACACAGGTGTAAACAGTGAGTGCTAATGAGTCCAGGGAAAGGATTATGGGTAATGTAGTTTGTGATGGAGTGACAGTCCGGGGTGGAGTGCCCTCTGGTGGTGATCACGGGCACTCACACTGGTGAATTGTGACAATTATAATATATCTGCAGTCCCTGAAAAACCAAAGCAACTATTTACAGGATATAAAACTGTAAAAAACTATCTGTCACGTGCGATTATGTGTGTGCGCTAAAACTGGCAGGCCATGGAGACGGTAAGCATGAGGTATATTCGTGCTTACGACATATCTTACAAATGCTGCGCAAAATAATGTATTTTGATTTGTTATTACGTCCATCAATCAAACATTTGCTGGCTAGGCATTGGCTAGGCATTGAATGGATCTATCTAACTAAAACCAGGGCGCGTTGACCAGTGTTGGAAGTAACGCATTACAAAAGTAATACATTACAGTAACTTATTACTTTTTGCTGTAACGCAGTAGTGTAAGGCATTACTAATGAATTTTCAGTAATATTTTACTCAGTACATTTTCAGTAACGCTTGCGCTTGCTTGTTTTTTTATAGTAATAAAGTAATTTAGTTCAGTTAGAGAACACGCCGTCCAAATAAAAACTGAAGGTGTCTACTAAGCATGATCCGAACGAGTGTCGCAACAGGAGTCAGATCTTAAGCTGACAGACACGACGATCGTGGAAGATTTGGTGCCTATTAAAGGGAGTTTGTCATTGTGTTGTGTTTTTCATTAAGAATTATAGGCTAATTCTAAACCGAAACTAAAATCTGCTTGGCCGCACAGAGCCCAGATACCGTTATTACCGGTGTTGTCACATCACACTTTGATGAACCGGTGAGAAAATGTCCACACTGTCACATCCCTACATTCGCGAGATGGATGTGCATTGCTTAGAGTTTATCAGAGATAAGGACAAGAACGTAGGCTAGTCAAATGCAACCTTTGTCTAAAACCGAAAGAACTATCAATGTCGCAACAGTAAGAAAAAAAACAAATGTGCATATTTTCATAATATAGAGTTTACACACAGTTCTGTTGTGTCCATGAACAGACCTATGCTATTCACAGATATTGCCAGGTAATCTTTACCTCTACAATACTTATAACAGAATTGGATCATTTGTGATTCTTTCTGTCATGATTTCTTGCAGCTTTCACTTTGCTTTCACTTTTTTTTTCTATTGTTAGCCCACATTCATTATGCTTCATCATATTTCCTTCTACTGGATGTAATGCTCTCTGGTATAGCCTACATTTTAGAATGTTAAGAACTACTTCTGTAGTTATTTTGGTGAAAGTAACTCAAAAGTAATACAGGAGTAATGTAACATTGCAATTCTGAGACAGTAATGTTGTAATGTAAAGAATTACTTTAAAATAGCAGTAATAAGTAATCTATAATATATTACAGTTTGGAAGTAACTTGCACAACACTGGCAGAGAGCCTGTGATTGAAGGAGAGAGACCTGGGAGGGTTTAATATGAGAGGAACAGTCCACATGTATGCTGCTGTTTCGTGGATTCGTCCGATCTGATCTGCACAATGGGAGATAAAAGAGTACCACGTTCATTATGCTAATGTTTAAATAGCTAGTGCTTCAACATTTCATTTAACCCTTTCCTCTCTGGTGTATTTATTGCAAAAACGAGTTAAGAACATGAAACAGATGAATCCTGAGTGCTTTAGCTTTCAAGTCATGCATAGTTTGTGATAGTTGATTGAATAGTTTGTATAAAACAAAAGTAATAATAAGTAGAGACACGCCCACTTGTGTCAACCTCCCCACCCACGAGCCGATGCGGATTAAATTAAGTTAAAAAAGATTTCCATGTCAAATAAATGCTTTTCTTTTGAACGTTCTATTCATCAACAAAGCATAACTCATTTTTCAATAATAAAACAAACTTTTTCTTGAGCACTAAATCAGCATATAGCTGAAAAGTCAGCATTGCCACCACAGGAATACATTAGTTTTTCTCAGTCGCTTTGGTTTCTCAGATCAGAATTGAAATTCTCAAAACTACCTGTGAAAGTCTCACATCATTGTGTCACTTGTGCACATCACAAAAGCAGTTTCTCATTTCTTTTAACAAGTTGCAAATGCTTTGGTACATCCATGCAAAGGATTATGTACAATGCTCTTTTGTTTCCTACATTATCAGTTGCTTATGTCATGTTGATCAAAATGTATTATATTGGGTCTCTGTTGAATGAGTCTCAACCCCCACAACATTTAGGGACAAGCTTATAGCATACGTCTTTACATGCAAAATGGTTGAACAAGTTATCATAATATGTCAAGCATATTTCTATACTTTCTACATTTCCATTAGACTTTTTTCTAAATCTGTCCTGTATTGGGTAAACTGCTCCCAGGTGAATCTTGACTTTCTCTAACGAAGGTTCACATTTCTTCTTTAGGTTTTTGTGTGTGTTTGTGTGTGTGTGTGTGTGTGTGTGTGTGTGTGTGTGTGTGTGTGTGTGTGTGTGTGTGTGTGTGTGTGTGTGTGTGTGTGTGATTCAGTGCTGTATTTTCATTTCTGTATCTCAATGACATTCTCTCAATAAAATACAGTACAAACAGTAAGAGTGTAAATTTGAATCTTTTCCATTCTCTTGCAATTACTTCCACAAATACACTAAGATGTAACTTACAATTGACAATAATTGTCATCAAAACTTTAGCCATTGTTTCCATCAGAACATCCCTCCAGAGTAAACTGTTATATTGACAACATGACTTAAAGGGGGGGTGAAATGCTGTTTCATGCACGCTGAGCTTTTTACACTGTTAAAGACTTAGATTCCCATCCTAAACATGGACAAAGTTTCAAAAACTAATGTTGGACATTTGATGGAGTATTTCTGTGTCAAAAATACTCCTTCCGGTTTCTTACAAGTTTCGGAGAGTTTTTTTCGAGTATGGTTCAGCTTGACGTCGATAGAGCGGAAGGTCCTTGTATGTGCCGTATAGGCTCTTCTCCCGGTAGGGTGCGTGCACGCGTGACTAGAGCGAGAGAGGAAATGCACGCCCATAAACACTCGCTCAGGTGCAGAACCACTCATCCGTGAACACTTCTGACGCGCTCCATGATCGCGCCGCGCTCCACTTTATTCCTATGGGTCACATCAAGCGACTTAAATGCTTCAGCACAGCATTCCAGGAAGGCAGTGTTGCATTTGAACCGATTTGAACGCAGAAATGACAGGAAGCTTCATAACATCACGGATCAGTCGTGTTGCAAAAGTGGATCTCCTCAGTCACTGTTGTCACAGGACTTCACGAAATCAACAGTTACCAAAGAAGTGTGTTTTTGATGGAGCAGTCCAAAAGATAAAGGTTACCGGTCCTGCTTTGGACATGAACGAACATGTCAGTGCCATCAGAATGACAAGTCCTTGTGTATGGATAAGACAGTCAAATTGTTAAGTCATGTTGTCAATATAACAGTTTACTCTGGAGGGATGTTCTGATGGAAACTATGGCAAAAGTTTTGATGACAATTATTGTCAATTGTAAGTTACATCTTAGTCTATGTGTGAGTGTAATTGCAAGAGAATAGAAAAGATGAAATTTTACACTCTTACTGTATGTACTTGTAGTAAGTTCGTAAATGAGGAAGGAAGAGGACAAGGGGGTCGGCTGGACTGCTGACATCTCTTTTATTATAACAAACTCAAAAAACAGCGTGCACACGATCGTGTGTGACTTTCATTCAAACTCTTGTTCACTTCCGGGTCTTTTCACTTCCGGTTCTCATGCAATGTCTCTGGGATGTGTGTGGAGCGTCAGCAGTCCTTCTCTCTCTCCTGCTTCCGTTTCTCCAGGCGTTTTATACTCTCTCCGCGCCCATTACTGAAACCAGATACAGGTGTTACCAATCTGCGTCCAACCCACTCACTTACCGCTCATCCTGCGGCTCTCTCTCCCACTGCAGACCTCGCTGAACCACGCCCCCCTTGCCACAGTACTGTATTTTATTGACAGACCATGTCATTGAGAGACAGAAATGAAAAGACAGAACTGAATAGCACACACACACACACACACACAAAAAAAAAAAAAAAAACCTAAAGCAGAAATGTGAACATAGGAAAAACTGTACATGCGGTGCTGTATATATATATATATATATATATATATATATATATATATATATATATATATATATATATATATATATACCTGCTAGTTGATGCTTCATGAGCACCTTCATTAGAGAAAGTCAAGATTCACCTGGGAGCAGTTTACCAATTCAGGACAGATTTAGAAAAAAGTCTAATGGAAATATAGAAAGTATAGAAATATGCTTGACATATTATGATAACTTGTTCAACCATTTTGCATGTAAAGACGTATGCTATAAGCTTGTGCCTAAATGTTGTGGCGGGGGAGACTATTCAAATGAGACCCAATATAATACATTTTGATCAACATGACATAAGCAACTGATAATGTAGGAAACAACAGAGCATTGTACATAATCCGTTCCATAGATGTACCAAAGCATTTGCAACTTGTTAAAAGAAATGAGAAACTGCTTTTTTGATGTGCACAAGTGACACAATGATGTGAGAATTTAACAGGTAGTTTTGAGAATTTCAATTCTGATCTGAGAAATGTACCAAAGCGACTGAGAAAAATGTCTTGGGTTACTTTTGTAACCCTTGTACCCTGAGAGGGAACGAGACACTGCGCCGTCGAGTGATGCCACTCGGGGAACGCCACCAGCGTTATGGCTCTGAAGTATGAATGAAATCAGCCACCAATCCGATTGGTGCAACGTCATGACGTAGTAGGCGACGGCGTACGTGGAAGCTATAAGAAGGCCCCGCCCCAAACAACAGACAGCCTTTGCGATGAAGCGAGCACTCTACGTGAAGGTGTGGCGAGGAGACGCAGTGTCTCGTTCCCTCTCAGGTAACAAGGGTTACAAAAGTAACCCGAGACGTTCCCTATCTCGAGGGAACTCACACTGCGTCGTTGAGTGACGACACTCGGGGAACGAATGGTGTGAAGCTGAATACCAGGCACACTCAGGATGCAAGAACTCTAGCACCCAGCGTAGCCGGGAGGTCCAGCTTATAGAATCTAATAAAGGTCTGTGGATTAGCCCAGCCCGCTGCCTCACAAATCTCAATAAGTGAGGCTTCCGAAAGGAGGGCCACCGAGGAGGCCAAACCCCTCGTAGAATGAGCCTCACCGCTATGGGTGAAGGCAAAATTGCGCACCCGATAAGCCGCGGGTATAGCCTGAACGATCCAGTTACTAATAGTCTGTCTCGCCGCAGGCAACCCTTTCTTAGGGGGGCCAAAGCACACCAAAAGCTGGTCCGACTTCCTCCAATGAGCTGACCTGTCCAAATAAATTCTCAATGCCCTGACAGGGCAGAGCAGGTGCAGCCTAGCTTCCTCTGCCGTCGCGTGAGGCGGAGGATGAAATGCCTAAGAAACACCGACCCCATCCCCGTAGATGGGACCTTGGGCACGTATCCCGTCTGGGGTGCAAGATAGCTTTCCCCCCCGCCAGGGGCAAACTCCAAGCAAGTTGGCGTGACCGCCAAGGCCTGGAGGTCCCCCACTCTCCTCAGAGAAGTGATAGCGAGGAGAAAAGCTACCTTGAGGGTCAGATTTCTCGCCTCAGCCGACTCCAATGGTTCGAAGGGGGCCTCAACCAGCCCTTCGAGAACCACTGCCAGGTCCCAAGCTGGGACTCTGGGATGAGCCGCAGGCCTCAACCTCCTAGCCCCACGGAGGAACCGTACTACCAAGTGGTGTCTACCCAGCGGGCCCCCATCTAAAGTCGAGTGTAAAGCCCCTATGGCAGCCACATACACCTTCAGTGTGGATGGGGTCAGACCGGCGGAGAATCGGTCTTGGAGGAACTCCAGCACTGAGGCCACTGCGCAGTTAACTGGGTCCAACCTCCGTTCTCTACACCAGCTAGTGAAGATATTCCACTTAAGGCTATACAGTTTTCTTGTAGAGGGAGCCTTAGAGCTGAGAATGGTCTCTACAATCTCTTGTGGCAGGCCGTCCTCTAGGTACTGTGCCCCCTCAAGGGCCAGACCCAAAGGTCCCACAGCTCGGGCCTGGGGTGGAATATCATTCCCCCTGCCTGAGACAGCAGATCCCTCCTCAGAGGGACCTGCCATGGGGGGCCGTCTAGTAGTGCCACAATGTCGGAGAACCAAACTCGGGACGGCCACCGGGGTGCCACTAATAGGAGGCCTCATGTATAGCAGGCAGAACGGAATCACGTTGGACGCTGCTGCCATGACTCCCAGCAGTCTCTGAAACTGCTTCACAGTGCGGCTGTGGCCTAGCTTCATCCCTGAGACCTCCGCCAGTATGGACCCCACCCGTGCGGGGGACATGCTCGCCCGCATCGTGGTCGGGTCCCATACTACACCGAGGAACGTGGCCCTCTGGGCGGGTGTTAACACGCTTTTGGCCGTGTTTAGTCTCAGCCCCAAGCACCTGAGATGGGCTAAAACGACATCTCGATGCCGAATCGCCATCTGTGTCATCTGTGCTATCGCCGACTGTGCCATAATGAGCCAGTCGTCGATATAATTCAGTACACGGATGCCCTGGAGCCTCATCGGGGCCAGCGCTGCATCCATGCACTTGTTAAAGTTGCGAGGGGAAAGAACTAGACCAAAAGGAAGCACCTGATATTGGTGCACTTCGCCCCCGAAAGCAAACCTCAGGAACTTCCTGTGGGCAGGAAGGATGGAGACATGAAAGTATGCGTCCTTTAGATCTATCATGACGAGCCAGTCCTCGGACTGGATCAAACTCACGATCATTTGGATTGTGAGCATCTTGAACCTGAATCTCCTCAGAGACCGGTTCAAGTACCTCAGATCTAATATTGGACGTAGACCCCCACCCTTTTTGGGAACAATGAAGTAGCGGCTGTAAAAGCCTGACTCCCTGCCTGGCGGAGGGACCCGTTCTATCGCCTCCTTGACCAGCAGAGACTGCACTTCTTGTTCCATAACCTGCCTCTGGGCCGGGGGGACCACGGCCCAGACCACACCGCTGAACTTCGGTGGTGGAGCTCTGAACTGTAGTCTGTACCCCCTTCCCACTGGACTCAGGACCCAAGCAGAGATATTCGGGAGGCATGACCATGCGCCGATATATTCTACTAGGGGAACCAGCCTCTCGAGACTGGTCTCTGGTACCCACCAAACCTCCTGCCCGACACCCTGAAGCGGCCGTCCGGCAGAGCTTAGTCGGGGAGGATTTTCGGTGTGCGCACGCATTCTATATAGGGATACTATAGATAGGGAACTATAATTTATCAATGGAGAATGCGATCTATGGTGTGTTTAAATACATTTGTTTAGATGACCACTATAGGTGTCAGTTTGTTTATTGTAAAACCACCCAAACATAAACCTAGCGTTCTCACAAAGCGCGCTTGGTCATTCAAATGCGCTAACTGTTACTCCATTGTTTTTCTATGTATAACGTTACACAAACTTGCTTTTTGCTTGCTACTGCTAAGGTTTAGTCGCATACAATAGTCCATAAACCGAATCATGTCCTCATAAACTGCGAAGAAAGACACACAAATGTTGACGGGCCACTAAATACAGTACATACGACAGAGACGGACGTCCTGCTGTTGTTCCTTCTCCTGTTAAATTTATTTCAGCCTCCAGATCTGATTCTGGATCATATCTGTATAAGTTGAATCTGATGCCATGGTTTATTTAGGGTAGCGTTTTCTTCTCCACGCTTGAAGACGTCACTGCTTTGTTAATATCCCCCCCCCCCCCCTAATAATTTGACTGCCTTATCCATACACAATGCCACAAGGACTTGTCGTTCTGATGGCACTGACATGTTCATTGACACAGATATTTACTTTTGAGAGATGAACTACGGATTTTGAGTAAGAGAGTGGCTTTTGCAGGTTATCGATGGTGTTTTGCTATTTTTAAAAATTGTTTTGAGAAATGCACTTACTGTTTTGCAAATTGTGAGTTTGATTCAAGAAATGTACCGAAGCGACTGAGAAAAACTGTAATCTGATAAATTAATAAATTGTACTTCACCACCAATATTTGAACACTGTTATTATAGTTTTTTTTTCTATACCACAGTTTCTTACTTCCGAACACCAAATCATGCATTCCATACACATAAAACAGAGGCCAAAAGATCAACGCTTAGAGCAGCCTTAAAGACCGTCACAGACTCTGGCCTAAATTATTGTGCTGGATGTCTCGCTGTTGCTTCGGTGATTGCCAACATTCTGAACACGAGCAGGTGTGCAAACTAACATTAAAGCATACGTCAGCAGTGAGCGGTCTGCACCTGTCCTCAGCTCTGTGCCCAAACCTCATGCCATAGAGACGGAGAAAAAAAGCAAGGGGATATGAACAAAAAGCAACAAAAGCTTATGGAGAACAAAGGAAATATTAAACAAAGGAGGTTTGATTGGACATTTCAGTAAAAAAAAACAGCATAGTCATCATTAATTCAGCATCATTTCATTCCAAATCTATATGAATTTATTTACAAATGTAATAAAATGAGGCGTTTATGTCCAACCTGCCCTTTTCCATACAAAGTCAATGGACACTAATAGTTCCAAAAGTGAACTAAAATGTGCTGTCAAACTCCAAAGGGCATCATAAAAGTTGTCCATATAAACAACACGTTCTGTATTGCAAGTCTTCTAAAGCCATACAAAGGATCTGAGTGAGAAAGAGACTTTAATACGTCATCATTCTCTGAGTTGTGGTCTCCCTTCACTTACATTGCATGGAAAAGTAAAAGGAGTCTAGACATGAGATATCAATTTTGCCTTGTTCTGTGAGGTTTTTGTACAATTGAAACATCCTACAAATGTAATAGCCACAACATCCTCCAAAACATTTATTTGACCAAGCTCCAAAACTCCCACTGGTCTATTTGACTCCTTAATGATTTTAAAATTAAGTCTTCAACAATCTGAATATGCATATCGAAGTGAAAATGACTTTAGGACCCAGCGGAACAGCTCATTTGCTCCATTTAGAGCTATAATGTCATCTAGTGGCAAGCATCTTGAAATATCATGTTATATTATTATTTTTCCACAAGAGGTCAGTAAAGACACCCAATGTAAGCTATTTTGAGTTGAATTAAAAGGGTTATGCAAGAAATTGTGAGTTTTTCAGAATTGTGAGAATTTTCAGGTTAAGAACAAATAAAATCCATTACAATCACAGACACTGTCTACACTAGATACTGTACACAGTGCTCAATTTCTGGCCTGCTCCACATGCCCGTGTCTGCTAAAAAAAAAAAAAAAAAAAAAAAAAAATGGAAGTGTAAAAGAATGGTTGTTTTGATTTGTCTTGTTTGAATAGCTTGTTTCCGTCTCTGTACAGACCACAGATGGATCCCAGTACTAGGAATATATGGGCATACCAGACTGCATCAGAGGATTATATATGTTTTTTCAGAGCATTTAACTGCAGATTGTTTTCTAAATGAGGCACAACATAATAGACAACTAGTCGATACAATCGATAAGAATCTAGGATGAAAATCATCAACAATTCTAATTATTGATTAGTCGGGTCTGCTTTCTGTGCACAGTAAGCTTCCAGCAGTCGTGCCAAATTACAGCACTGGATAACACATTTTATGGACAAAATGCATCAAAAAATAGTGAAAGAAGCAAAATGAGCTGTTGCAGGAAAGGTATGTGAACCAAGTGAAAAACATGAGAATTTTTATTTTAAGCTTCAAGCTAATGCGTTAGTGTTTAACTCTGTCGTGAACCCTGTCAGCGCAAAATGTTTATTTTGCAGGTTATATCCTTATCTGTAAACTCTACAAGTTCACATACTTCCATTTTGCATGTAAGCGTGTCCTGGAAGCTTCAGACTTCACTGGACAAGCACTGGTGCGGTGGGTTGGTGCGCGGATACGCGTTATTGTAAAAGTCAACATCTAATTGAAGTATGTTATGAGAGTGGTAGCTGTAAAAGGGATTGTGTTTTTGTATTACTTTAATATAGTTTCAATATGGGATTTACAGTTTTTCTCGATCGATTTGGTACATTTCTCCAAACTCGGGTAACTGCTCTCAAAACATTTAACACAGTGATCTATACACTTTGCAATTGTCCTAAACAGATAGTAAATTCTCCTTCATTTCACACAAATTACAAATCAAAAGCATAATTTTCTCAAAACACTGTGCACAAAATTCCCTAATGTTATCACAGCAGTTCATACAGCCAACCAAATCTTTAATATATCAGGGGAAACATTTGCAGCTTTTTCATTGGTCTTCACAAAGACAAAGGATGTAGGAGAAGCAAAAAGAGCTGAGGATGTAGGAGAAGCAAGAAGAGCTGAGGATGTAGGAGAAGCAAGAAGAGCTGAAGATGTTGGAGAAGCAAGAAGAGCTGAAGATGTTGGAGAAGCAAAAAGAGCTGAGGATGTAGGAGAAGCAAGAAGAGCTGAGGATGTAGGAGAAGCAAGAAGAGCTGAGGATGTAGGAGAAGCAAGAAGAGCTGAAGATGTTGGAGAAGCAAGAAGAGCTGAGGATGTTGGAGAAGCAAGAAGAGCTGAGGATGTTGGAGAAGCAAGAAGAGCTGAGGATGTAGGAGAAGCAAGAAGAGCTGAGGATGTTGGATAAGCAAGAAGAGCTGAGGATGTTGGAGAAGCAAGAAGAGCTGAGGATGTAGGAGAAGCAAGAAGAGCTGAGGATGTAGGAGAAGCAAGAAGAGCTAAGGATGTAGGAAGAGGAGTAGAGAGTGAAGAGATGGTAGAGTGGGAGGCAATGACATTAGTGGAAAGAGCAAGAGAATAAAATATAAGAAGATATGGACAGAGGGGAAGGGGAGAGCAAAATGTAACAGGAGGGAGGAGAGGTATAAGGATTTGTATAGACAGGTTTCAAATGAAATCAGAGCCACCCTAACTGACCATGTCACACTGCAAAAAAAAAAAAAAAAAAAAAAAAATGCTTTTCTTACTTAGTATTTTTGTCTTTTTTCAAGTCCAAATGTCTACAAATTCTTAGATTAAGAAACATTTACTAGAGAAGTAAAAATTATTGTCTTGTTTTGGGAAAAATTAACTCAAAATTAAGAGAATTTTTGCTTAAAACAAGCTAAATAATCTGCGAGTGGGGTAAACAAAACAATCTTGTTCTGAGATTAATTTGCTTACCCCAATGACAGGTTATTTATTTTATTTTAAGCAAAAACTCTCTTAATTTTGAGTTATTTTTAATTACTTTTGCTTGTCTAGTAAACACTTCTTTTTTTAAAGAATTTTTAGATGTTTGGACTAAAAACAAGACAAAAATACTAAGTAAGAATTATTTAAGAAGAAGTATTTTTTTGCAGTACATGAATTATGGTCTTTACTTGAGAGAAGCTGGACAGAAAGTTCAGCCCAATATAAACATTGTGCCACAGTCAATGTCCCTGGACAACTAGTGCTGCAATCCACTGCTGTTGTGGCACACAATGCTGTCTTGGGGTTGCACAACACAGAAAGTTTTTTTTTTTTTTTTTAATTTAACTCTCTCAATGAAATCCACTTTCTCCAGAGTGATCAGCAAATTGAGCGAAATTGTGTAGTTGTATGGGACAATATCCAATTTCACCTTTCAGCACTGGTGCAAGAGTGGCTCGAGCATCACCCAGATTTCAGGATGATGTTCCTTCCAGCATATTCTCCTCTTGGACATAAACATATCGCAAACCCTTACAACTAAGTAAGTCTTCTTCAAGCAATGGAAGAGGCCTGTGGAGAAGTTGAGGCGCAAGGAAGGATCCAGCATAATGCATGACTCATGCAAATATAATATGCCATGATGTTGATTAAATTTTTGACCGGATGTAATTGAGAGGTAAGAGCTATAAAGTTCATTGATTCAATGATTTCAGTTGATTGATTGATTGATTGATTGATTGATTGATTGATTGATTGATTGATTGATTGATTGATTGATTGATTGATTGATTGATTGATTGATTGATTGATTGATTGATTGATTGATTGACACATGCCGTCATTTATTGGGAGAAAACTCATTGTTATAATGATATAAATACATTAATATAAATGTATTTATAGAATAAACTGCAGTGCTTCATTATGCAGTGAATACTGAACTGTTTTGCCAACATAAGAGTGTTTAGTTTGCTGTGTTAATAGTTTTGCGACTAACTACATTCATTTGGAGAAATGTGTCAAATCGATTGAGAAAAACTGTAAACTGTCCGTTTGCTTAGCAACTTTTTTGCACATAATGTAGCTATAGCACAAACACACACACACATTTTTTTTTTTTATTCATTCAAATCAAACATGTTCATCAATGATTGTATAAAGAGCAGGGACACGTTTGTGTGCCTTTTGTTTTGAGATTTCACCAAGAAGAATTGATTCTCTCTTTGCAACGGCATTAGGCGATAGATTGAAACGCTCATCTGTGTGTGAAGGCTGTGTGCATGAGCCAAAAGAGAACATAAACCCCACCTACATTGATTTGATTGGCCATCTCAGTCATTCTGACATTGACGAGCACCATAAGACCTGAGGCAAACCAGTCTAAAATGTAACTTTTAAATATTTTTTCATCCTAACACACAGAGCGCTGCATAATGAAGTGCAGCAGAGCAGTGCAAAAATTTCAACTATTGGGTTTGAAGGGGGGGATTTCTCAATATCCATGGATTTGAAGCAAAATGGTTAATTCATGGTTACCTTTGAATAACTACAATAACCCTGTTATTTATTTTCATTGTACAACCATGGTTCATTTATGTAATGGTAGATATAGTTACTCTGTATGTTTTCATAGCACTAAGCTGACACATTTCGTTGAAGGACAGCATTGAGCAGGATATGGAATAGTGCCTTTTGTCAATAAAATAAAAAATGGGCTTTTATACAATTGGCCAACAAATCGATTATCAAAATTATCATTAGTTGCATGCCTAGACAATTTGTAAACTTGTTGAAAGGTGATGCACCATGGTTTTATTATAGTAATATAATAAAATATTATCTATTTTAGATCTGAAAGCAGCTCCAGCGAACCATGAGTAAACAATATGATAATGCTGTTTTTTATTTTATTTTTTGGATAATGTTGAAATACTTGCTCTCATGCAGCACTGATATTAAATGCAGTAATATTAGTCACTCGTCATAACTGTTTACTGACAAGCCTTAAGGGACACAGCATCATAAATCATAGCTGTTCAGAGAGAGGGTCAGAATGACGGTTGAAAATGTTATTATTTGCAAAAACTATGACTGTTTTTTGTGCAGAACAAACTGTATTATCATTAAAAGTGAACCTCAAGAACATAATAAAATAATACCAAAAAAAAATCCATATCAAGACCCCTTTAAAGGGATAATTCTGTCATCCTTTTTTCACCCTCAAGTTGTTTCAAACCTGTATGAATTTCTTTCTTTAGCTATCTAGATAGATAGATAGATAGATAGATAGATAGATAGATAGATAGATAGATAGATAGATAGATAGATAGATAGATAGATAGATAGATAGATAGATAGATAGATAGATAGATAGATAGATAGATAGATTGATTGATTGATTGATTGATTGATTGATTGATTTACATTTACATTTAATCATTTAGCAGACGCTTTTATCCAAAGCGACTTACAAAAAAGGGTAGAGCAATAGAAGCAACGAAACAAACAAGGCCAACAACCTGTAAGAGCTGTAAGAAATCTCAATTAATTAGCACAGTACACAACTTTTTTTTTTTTTTTTTTTTTTTTTTTTTTTTTATAGCCAGCTACAACAAATACTCACGTACGGAAAATACTGAACACTGGATTTTGATAGCTATGATAACAACCCATTAGGACTAAGGCTGATGCCCCAACTGTTGTCGTTAATGCGATAGATAGATAGATAGATAGATAGATAGATAGATAGATAGATAGATAGATAGATAGATAGATAGATAGATAGATAGATAGATAGATAGATAGATAGATAGATAGATAGATAGATAGATAGATAGAAAGATAGATAGATAGATAGATAGATAGATAGATAGATAGATAGATAGATAGATAGATAGATAGATAGATAGATAGATAGATAGATAGATAGATGGATAGATAACTGTTTGGTTACTGAAATTATTCAAAAAATCTTCCCTTGTGTTCAGCTGAAGAAAGAAATTCATACAGGTTTGAAACAACTTGAGGGTGGGTAAAGGATGACAGAATTTTCATTTTAAAGTGAACTATCCCTTTAAATTTAGGGTGAACTATTAATTCAAGTCAATAATATAAACCAATAAACAAGGTAACACTGGAGGAAAGGGGGAGAAAATGAGACACAGGTGGGGAAATAAACAACATTGTGAAATTGAGAGGCATGGATTTGAGTTTGATGGAGAGAGACCGAAGGGGGCCGCAAGGCAGAGGTGTGTGTGTCAGTCTGACAGGATAGCGTGGTGACAGAGAGGAGGTGTGTGACGTGTTAATAAGATAGTGTATTGTTGTTCTGGAGACAGAAGTTAAACCTACACCCACAGTGTCTGTGTCATAGCTCACCGTTGCAGGATGCTTGATATCTGACAACCGCATATCTAACCATTTCTCTCTCTCTTTCCATCACTCTTCTTCTAAACATCTCCTGCCACTGCAGCTAATTTCATCCCACCGGACCCATGCCTGGCGACTAGAGTGGCCTTGAGTTTTTTCACAACATGATTTAATACATTCCCCCAAGACCAGATGGCAGAAATTAGGATCGTATGTAGCGTCTCTTCCTATCACAGACTTACTCTCAAAAATCTGTGAACATACTCATGCCATGTTCACACATATAGATCTCCGGTGCCAAACAATGGGAGAAATGTAATGTCTGCCTCGCACCCACGCATATTTTCAAACACACACACTATTAAATGGCCCTCTAAGCCTATTTCTCAGCTCTTGTTTTTGCATGCATTTGTTTGCTCTCCACTTGAACACATTCCCAAGCCAGAGCTTGCTATAATTTCCATTAATATTCAAACACCACAGTGACTTGTCAAGAGGGACCCAGCATGCACAGCATCCCTTAGGACAACTCATCCCTTCTCTACTATAATTAAGTCTCTGATTGGTTGGGAGCAGGGCTGTATTCTCAGACAAATCCTAAAAGAAAAAAAAAAAACTTTTTTTCGTCTTTATTATGACACAATTCCTTCTTTAAGGGCCCTCTGAAACTCAGCAATGCTGTTTGTTGCTTATCGTAATAGGGAAAGTCGTGGGTAGAAAGTTGGGCATATGTATGATGAAAATTCATTTCCTTGCTTTCTATGACATATGAATAGATGTTGATGCAACTGTGTATGCAATATTGTATTGAGAAGATTTCCTGTTCTCCAGAAGATGTATGACTGCAGGAATTGTTGACCATATAATTCGTATTTGCTGGAGAGGCTAAGAGGGCAAAGCAGGAAATATCAGAGTATTGAATTCTCAGTTGCTCTACATCTCTGCGGGACGATTTCTGTTGTATTTGTGCCGCACCAGCCCGAAGTGATGAAAAATAAGATTAAAATTCGAAGACAGGTTGTGAAATAGCTAGTCTTGTTTATCAAATGCACACAAATAAATCATGTAGCGGGATTTGGTCCCGTAAGTTCCCTGAAGGAAACTGGTTACTTGAAGAGGTTTAAAAAGTAAAAATGGTGATGCAAACATGACAACAGTTTGATAGTTAAATTAGAGATACATAAGTAGTTCTTTTTTTCTGAAGTTTCCAGAACACTTTCCCTTGTCTTCTTTTGGTCAAATATTTTGTTATTTTTCTGCCTTTTTTCATATAAATATCAATGAAAATAAAATACAAATTCACACCACACAGTGTCACTTCCAACACATTTCAAATTATGCATTGGGGTTAATGGCATTCTGTGATTTTAAATTATGGTAGTGGAAATTATGGAATCATAGCTTGGATGTCCAGCATTCATGCAATTAAAAGTTTCAAAATTACAAAATTACAGATTGATTGGCAATGACACACAATAAAATAGTCTGTCCACATGGAATTACCTTCACAAATAATGTATCATATTTCATTAAGCTCTTCAATAAATTGGAACAAATTTGTTTGCTATGCTGGCAATGACACCATAATGGCAAACTGTGGTCATGTTTTTAGTTTTTCTTTTTTATATAATCATAGTTTTAATAATAATTCATTGACAGACAGACAGACAGACAGACAGACAGACAGACAGACAGACAGACAGATAGATAGATAGATAGATAGATAGATAGATAGATAGATAGATAGATAGATAGATAGATAGATAGATAGATAGATAGATAGATAGATAGATAGATAGATAGATAGATAGATAGATAGATAGATAGATAGATAGATAGATCCAGAAATTGGGCTATTTGAACCCAGTTAATGGTCCCATTCAAACAACCCAATTTCTGGGTTTGTCCATTTTTACGTTTTCAGAAACGTGAAGGGAAATAGTTAAAGATAAGATCCAAATTTGTTTAAACGTTCTTTATATATTAATACATAATTAAAATTCAAGTACTCTAAAAAAGAAAGTATAAAATTTGAGTGTCTGTAGACCTCTCACGACTGTTTTAAAGACAGCTCATTATTTCCATTTACTCCACCTTCTCCCTGGGTTCTTTCCAAAGCCACGCCCCCAAAATACATGAACGCGCCTCACCAACCGCTTCAGCTGGAAGACCAACGTGATCTCATGAAAATACGTGAGTATTTGTACGTAAAGTGTGATTCTACTAAACGTACATTTACTAACGTTTTCACACACAATAAAACATACAATACTGACTTATTACTAACAGCACTAAAATGTACAATATTGACGTATTGACAGCACTAAAATGTAAATTATCGACAGTGTGAACGTGTAAGCAGCCAGCCACCGGCTCCCATAAATCGTGGCATTAATATTGTTTATTTTATATCCAATAGTCACATCAATACATGTTTTCAGTCACATTTATTAAATGCATTTTACTAAGTTTATCAAACTAATATAAAATAACAGAAATATAAAATAACATTTTGCTCTCGTGACATCACTACAAACTCATTTCGGGTGACTAGATAATGTTAAAAGAAGACTGAATTTTAAAACCGTCAGATGAATAACATTCTTGCCAACCATTTTGTAGTATTCAGCTTGTTGTTTGCTGTGAGACATAAAAAGGCATTTTCTCCTATTCAGCAACTGGCGATCACAATATACACCGAAACACAACATCATTTTAACAAAACACACTTTATTCGTTCGCTGTAATCCAAATCTTTAGAATCCATATGTTTGCGAGAAACAAATCCAAAATTGAGCCTTGATGATCTTCATCTCCATTAGTCTTCATCTCCTCTCAGTAACGCGACGGCAAATATCAAATCTCGCGCTTGTGAATTCAAATATAAAAAACGCGCCCTCATGAAGCGTTACGACATGATTTACGGCAGTGGCATCGAACGCTCATTGGCTCTCGCCTGCTTCGTCACAGATTTTGACATGTCGTGTTTCAGTCGATTTGTATTTGAAATGGGAAACGCGCAACTTCACGGAGAGAAGCCGGATTAATATTTTCATTGATTAATAGCTAACATTCTGCTCTGTACCTCATACAAAACTATTAACGTTATATACCACCAGAGAGGACTGCGACTGCAACACATCTTCATTTGAACTACTTTTGGTACCGCTTTTGACATTTTTGCAATAAATAAATTATTGTGAGTACACTGGTCTGTCTGTTATGCTTTGATTTATAACAGTACGTTGTTTTAATAAATGCTAATGGGTAGGTTTAGGGGTAAGTGTAGGATTAGCCGTTCAAAATATTTTTTTAATGCTATATTGTTATCAAAATTTGTCATTTTCCAACGTTTTACCTTATATTTTCTTTATATTCTGTATTAAATTGGTAGGTTTAGGTTTTGGGTAGTGTTAAGGGATCGTAGATTAATCAATAAAATGGTCAAAGGGAAATTATATACATATCTTTATGATATAACAAAAAAAAAAAAGTTTTTACCAGTATAACGTTAAGGATTTGCATTCTTAAAAAAAAAGATTTGATGATGGATTCGTAAATATTTTACGTTTTTTAGCTGGAAAAATGTAATAATACTACGTTTAAATGTTGCAAATACGTCTATATTTTACATTTTAGCACTTCTCCAAACGTACTAAGACGTACGTTTAGTCTCTTTGAAAGTAACGTATTAATACCTACGTATTAAGGATGAGACCAGGCTGGGAAGACGCATTATTTACCTGAGATGAGCTGAGTGCATGCAGTCACATCATGTCAGAATCACATGTAATAAAAAATCTAACTTTATCAGTATGAATATAAACAAATAAGATGTCTTTTAGTACTCACTATCAAGCTAGAATACCGATACTGGTAAAGTTTAAAATATATTTTTGTTTAATTCAGTAACAAGCTAGTTATATTTATAAGGCAAAGTTAAAAATGGTAGCATTGATACTTTTTTTTTTTTTCCCAATAACATCAGTTATACTGTGATGGAGATGAATTTTGTGTAAGATTCATAACATATTCTGTGTACTAGCTTTTACTAGTATATGCGGTGTACTAGCTTTTACACATGCATTTTGTTATCTAACGTTAAATTTTGCGCAATTCAGCACGACAGCGATCAACTTGAACTATAAGCATATTGAGTATTTATCATTTCTACTAATGGCTAAGTGTATAACATTGTAACTTTATGCTAAGTAATGTTATGCTTTATTAGGCAGCTACATGTGCTAGTGATACATGCTTCATGAAAACATAAACCAAAAAAATGTATAATCAAAATGAAAGATTACCTGTCCAGCAGAAATACAGCCAGCAATGAGTAATTTTTCAGCCCGTTTATATCCCTCAGTTTTCCACATTGTTGGAAAGCCACGCTGATATTTACTCACGTTTGATTACTTTGTTTATCAAAAGACTTATTGTGCATTGCCTTTACATGTAGGCCTACAGTCTTCCGTTTTTTTTTTTTTTTTTGCATTGTTTGCTTTCGCTGACTGCAAAACCCAGCATCGTGCATTTTGAATGCTTTTGCTCTTCCTAGGGGTGCGCGCATGTGTAGGCAGAACCCGTAGCTAAAGCGGTGGTTGCCATGGTAGCGAGAGAGAGTGACAGTCGCCCAAGCCAATAATTTGTCTCGTCCAGAACGAAAATAATGAGCAGTGTTTATTGCAGATTAAACAGTCTAGAGTAATTTCATTTTTATACACTCTTTTTCAGAGAATTACATTTTAATTATGTATTGACATATAAAGAAAGTTTAAACAAATTTGGACTAACGTTTTTTACATCATTCCTACCTACCCTACCTTTAACTATTTTCAAAAAATTATTTAGCATTTTTTGTATGCCTAAAATGTTGAAAACTGTTAGGAATTACATGATTCACATAAATGCATATTTTCAGTTCAAAATGGCCATATTTGAGAAAAACCTACATGCCTCAGCTTTTAAATAAAATAAAACTCTGAATATGAACTCTAAAACTCATATGAGCTGACCGTTAATCAAGGACAGAGGACTGCAGCTTGCCTATTTAGCAGCCTCACTGCCCGAGGCAAGAAGCTGTGCACGCTGTTGGTTTTTGATTGAACTCAGTTTATCACGTATCTCTTTGAGAAATGAAAACATTACACCAAATGAAGTGTCATAAAGCTTTAACAAATAAATGCGTGAATATAGCAAAACACCTTTTTTTTTGCATCCTCTTTTTTTTTTTGTGGCTGAGTGCACTAAGCATTAGTGAGAAGACTAGGCAGACATGATCTAAGACGGATTGTCTTTAATTAATAATAATAACCCTTATGACAAAGATAATTTTATGACGTATACTTAAGAAATGTTCAAGTATATTTTTAAGTATACTGTAAGTATACTAATATCAATGTGTAGTAATAAACTTGTAAGTGTACTATTTCAGAACTGCTTGGAATTAAACTGGACAAAACTGGTACTGCAATCACTTTCAAATGACTGTAGATCGGTGTATCCCTCTCCCCCTCCCCCCTAACTCGAGGTTGCCAGATATGCTGCAGGATCCAGCTGGACTGTTTTAAGATGCAGCTGTGGTAACTAGAGCAGATCTGGCAACCCAGATGCCGAAACACTATTGACTTTGTGATTGGTCGATAGGTTGAGGGTGGCGCTTCAGGCCAAAACACAACATATCAACATCAACATCATTTGAGAGCTGCAACAACAACTTTTAAATGTCAATATCCTGCCCGTACTACTGTTGTCAGTGATATAAGTATTTGAAATGAACATGATTTCTTAATGTCTACATATCAGGGACAGTTTATGATTAATTGAAATACATTTCTCACTTACAGTTCCTTTAAACTTTAAAGTAGCACTAGGTAACTTTTCAACCTTCATAATATATTTTCAAGACTCTTGTGATGGTACATCGACTTACAATAGGTTGAATGACACGTCTGCCATAGCTTGATGGGGTCTGTATCATTTTTAATCGTACTTTTAAACTTCGGGTTTCGGGTAGTAACCCGAGAATAAAAAACTACAAAATTCGACTACTTTACGGCATATACGTCACTTCCACCAACACCCACACTTCCTTAAATTCGGACGTGCGAGCCCAACTTTGTTCGTGGGATAATATAGTCATGTCCGAACCAGCACAGACAAATAAGAAAGAAAAGGATTTGTTGGAGGAAAGCAATAAGAGGAAACGAAAAAGTGATGTGATTAAAGCCAGGATGAGGATCAACATTGGACCAGCATTTGCTCGTTGGCGTGAGCTGAAGGAGGAGGAGGGGTGCCCGACCGATGCTGTCCTGCTTGTTATGGTGATTACCTACCACTCAAACATTGAATTGAAGTATCATATAGATTCTGTAAAATGGTAGACTACAATAATAACGCTGGCTTGTAAACGTGAGCATCGCAATTATTTGGTGTTTGAAAAAAATAAAACCCATGAAATTATATTCATATGACATGCTGAAACATTTGCCACTGACTGTACCTGGAATGAAGACATTTCACAAGCGACGCCAGAAGAACACCTGCATGTGAACTCCTCCTGCAGTGTTCAGGGTAACTGTTAGTGCTGCACCAACCCACGGGGCTGCTTTTATGAAATTATTTGGCCCGCCCCGCAACACTGTATATATTTGTACAACCCACCCCGCACCCGCGACCATTAAATAGACATACGGGGTCCGCAGTTTATGAGACGACCCACGCATCAATAGTTCAGGGCTATCAGGGTTGTCATGTCAACAAATGACATCCCCTGCTGTAGGATGGCAGAGTTTACGACAGTAGTTGAGGACATTATTTTTTCCCAACTGTAGGGGGACCCTGAGAGCAAAAGTTACCCAGTGCTGCTTAAAGTGAATAACTAGGTTTCTCATTAATTTTGATATTACGTGACGCCTGAAAATAGTCCCCAGCACGCTCTCTACACGCTCTCTTTCTGGGAAGTATATAAAAAGTAGACTGAAATATCTTCTTTTTTTTTTTTTTTTTAGTTTAAAAGAAGTATACTAATAGAACACTTGTCCTCTGCCACATTAGATATTATACAAGCACTTTCTTTTCCTCATTATTTCTCCACTCCCTCTTTCTTGGTTTGAGAAGAATAGTGGATTAGGAGATTAGCTTGAGTAAAAATAAAAAAGGGCAAACAAATTCTATTTTATTTGACTGTTTATCCGGTCACAGACTGTGAGGTTTGCACACATTAGCTGTTTTGAATTGCATGCACACACGCCCGAGCTGCGATTTCACCCTTCTCCTGGACACAGTAGACATTTATTATTCCGCTAAACTCACTGTACTCATGTTGAAAGCAAATCCATGGCCTTTGTGATTCTACTAAGTACAGATTTGTGTCAGTGGAGCTGTATGCTCTCACAAAGCCTGACGGATGGGATTAGAGACAATTGCACTTGTTGTTTCTTATCTGCAGGTTTCTCCATTATCAAACAGACCCCTTACAGAAACCCCTCCTCGTCTGCCTGAGGTGATGGCTCCTGTATATGCTAAACCCCTTCATCCTTTTATATGTCTGAATATGTCTGTTTGTTCTGCCAGGCTACATAAATTCCCATGGCAGCAGGTTGAAGGGCCAAGCGATTGAGACATAAGTGCATTTGTAATGCCTAGATAGCTGTGTAAAGTTCAGTATCTTTTAATGATTTTATGTTGACGGTTCAGAGCTTCAGGTTTCCTTGCAGAGAGATTGAGTACCACACATTTTTATGATACATATCTGCAGTCATGAGTATATTAATACCATCATGTCGCATGATATGTCTGCTTGGGATTTTTTTTTTTTTTTTCGTGCCCTGTCATCACATATTCCATGTGAGCTGCACTTTATCTAAGAGTCTGCGGAGCCAAGCATTTGGCTTTGTTAGCAGTATGACGTTTATGCTGACAGTGTTTTAGCACCATAAAAGGGTCTTGTATACACACGGTCTTGCTGAGTGGATGACACCTGTACACCTGTGCCGCATTTCAGGTAATGAGGATTTGTGCAAGTGACCAGATGTGTTGTTTGTGTGTGTTGGAGACGTACCAAAAAATATACAAAATGTATTGTATGCTTTTCTTACACCATTAAATTAAGTCACATTGCAATCGCTTCAAAAGTTTGTGTTACTGCTGTGACCAGCATGCATGCATGTGATGAGCATCACCAAATTGAGTTGTAAATAATGACATTTTTAAAGAGGTCCATAATACATAGGGAATGCTAACTGCTAACACTCCCGTTCATGTTAAAAGGGATAGGCGTAGTTCACACATGGTCTTCACCATGTCAATGAGGACCCAGCATTCAAATATCTGTTGGTTTCCACAGAATAAATAAAGCCATGCAGGTTTAAAATGACACGAGCATAATTAAATACTGACAGACTCATTTTTGAGTGAACTATCTCTTAAGCCCTATTCAGATGGTAATTGTTTGTCATGTGGATGTCCGTAAAAATAAATTTGCATGCCACCTCAGTGTTAAAACTTGTGCATTCGGATGGAAATTTATTCCTGGTGGAAAAGCGAGTTTTGTGATCCTGCGCACCTGCGAACACATTCAGTCGAAATATTGTTTGTCTGCTGTAAACATTTCGTATGCTTGGAATAATAAGAATAAAATCACATTTAATAACAGGAAATTATTAATTATTTAAATCTCCTGTTTATTTTTTTATTTTTATTTTTTTGTGGAAATGAGCAGAAATAAGTTACACAATGCTGCAAATGTAACCTTTATTGCCTAACGTTAATTACTGCCGTAATAACGCTTCATTTAAAAAATATATATGTTTTATTTTTTTTCTCTTTTGAGTTGTGATGAAAGATTATTCTTGCAAATACTTTCCAGCATTTCGGTAATAAAAGTAAAGGCTAGATCTTTAAAATGCATCCAAATTACAGGGAAATGCAACGATATGGTGCTCTGCAGTGGTCAAAAAAGATAAAAACAGTTAATTTAAAAAAAAAAAATCTTGAAAACTCAGAGATGTGGATTCGGATGGCAATTAAATCACCACACGACCTTGGTATTTGTCAAAAAACAGTAGGTAATTAGGTTGGGGATTTTTACACGAATGGTGGGGGAAAACCACTGACATTCTGGATTTGGACGGAAATAAAATCACAAACTAGCCCCTGCCAATGATGAAAATGCCTTATGACCCCACGAGAGACAATTACCACCCGAATACGGCTTTAGTCCGCAAAAAAAAAAAAAAAAAAAAAAAAAAAAAAAAAAAAAAAATCCAAGTGCAAAAAAATAATAATAAATAAAAAATTCAAGTGACCCCTTTTACTTTTTTAGCTCGTATTACTAGTCTTGTGTTTCCTGGTAATCCAGAGAAAACAAAAAAATGTAAACTCAATGTTTCTATGTTGTGACTTGGCGGAATAGATCTGCTACGCTGCTGCGGTTGGTTATTGTTGCTGCTGGAGAGCAAGTACAGGACTTGCTACTGCCAATACATACACAACTCACTTCTGTTAACAAGTAAGACATGCTGCTGAACAAAAACGCTTACATTAATTACTCGTAGCAGATCTATACAGATGGAGCTGAGGAAGGTGGAGTGTTTCTGAAAACGGACTGCAAACTGCTACATCAAATGCTGAACAAGTATTTGAAGATTGAGCAGTGAGTTTGTTGGCTAACAATCAGCTGTGTGTCCAATGGAGAATGATGTGATTGCAAGTAGATTGAGTTTAGGACTTATCGGCTTGTGCCATCTACAGAACTTTGCATTTGTCTTAATCTTTTGTCAAAATCTGGATATTGCTTCCCCTCTGGAATGCAATTCCTTCTCTGATGAAGTTAGTTTGACGGCTCGGACAGGATATCTTTAATCACTCCCCTTCAACCAACAGTCTGCTGCGAGATGGAGATGGTGAGGAGATGTGTTTAACTTGCCTCTTGTCTCATTGTTCTGTTTCACTCAGAAATGTGTAATCAATAATAAAGTCAGGCTCAACTTCTGGTTTATGTGGAGTGGAAAGAACCGCCTGGAATCACATTCAATATGAAATTGATTGGAAATGTTTCCAAAAATTATACATTTCTTGTGGCTCTTTTGTTTATTTTCACTTTGAGCATTGCAATACTGGCTCTCTTAAAGGGTGTGTAAAAGTGTAGAAGATGTATCTTGTCATGTAGCACTGCTTTCAAAAATCATTTAGCCTTTCTACTGCATAGACAGACAACTTATATTTAAAGCCAATCTTGACACCAGTGAACTTATTTAATTCAAAAATCCCTATAATTGTAAAGCAGTTCTAAAGCCACCATTATGTGTAATACGAATTCTCCCAGTATGAGTGCTGAAAAAATGGAATTGATGGCCTCTGAAGTAAAACCACAGCTAAAAAACTTCTGTCTGTCTTTTGTTCAAGCTCGCAAGCGTATCTCAACAAATAACCGCCTGTGCTAAAAAATTATGCCCAAAGATCAATAGACCCCATCACCTTGTGATATGGCCATTCTAATATCTCCCTCCCATCTCCCCTGGTTGCATCAAATTTTATGGAGAGGGGCTTAGTCGATTGCACCAGATATATAAGGGTAGGGATTGGCACCTGGAAAAGAGGGAGCCACAAATGAGGCACTTTGAAGTGAGACGTTTGATGCTTCAAGGGAAAGAGACTGAGAATAGAGGGCAACAGTTGAGAAAAAAAAAAGAGAGCCATCATGTGGACTTTGAATTCCCACTTTCTATACTTGAAATATTGCATGGATCGCAATGATTACAAGTCACATCTTTGGTGTAACTTTACAAAAGTAAAACTTTTCTGACATAGCACCGGAATGAGAATTGCATTTAGAGAAGACACAGAATGTCAGTAATGCAAACAAATTAATCAAACACTATGTTGTCACAGTTCACATAAACTTTAAACACAAATGTATGAAAACAGCAACCGAGTTAATGGCATCATTTCACAGCCATTCATCTTGGCCTCTTATCATTGTGTTAAGAATCCATTTGACGCTTTGATTGATCTCCACAGTCAGAGTTTATTTAATGTTTAAATTGCATAGCACACAGTTTCTTACCACCAGCCACTCATTTGTGTTATACATTTTAAGGTCTTATTTTGTATATTTTCTCTGTTTGACAGTGGAAATGCAGCATTGAACTGGTGAACTGAAGATACACTTTAGAATATTTACAAGGTTTTACTTTCTATCTGACTCTTTTCTCTGCTTTTTTCTCTCGGTTTCTATTTTCTTTTTGATAATGAGTTCTCTCAGTGAATGCTTTCCTGTGTCCACTCCAGAGTTGATGTTGGCTTTCTAAAGTCAAGTCTGTCTTCCCTTTCTTTTTTTGCTCTCTATACATTACCAAAAGGAAACCATCCCAGTCACAGGACTGGTATCTGTTGATTTAAAACACTTTAAAAATATGGATCTCAGGTGTCCATATGCGAATTGGTGATAATTAGGGCAGTCTTTCATGGTCTTGTGATGGTTGTCTCTCTATAGATCTAACACATCAGAGTTGTTTTAGTAAATGTACAATCATGGCTTGGCCAAACATTCAGGCATTACAGACCATACAAAATTCAACAATATCTCGCTATTTGAAAAGAACAGATTGAGCAATCAAAAAATTAATAAATAAATTACTGTCTTTCCATAGAAACTGGCAACCATGTCTCAAGGATTATTTAAAGGGGGGGTGAAACACTCAGTTTCAGTCAATCTCATGTCAATCTTGAATACCTATAAAGTAGTATTGCATCCTTCATATCTCCGAAAAGTCTTTAGTTTTTTTTTATATATTTATAAAAGAAATATAGGCTGTACAGAGTCTTTCAGGAAAAAAACGAGCGCATGGAGGCGTATCGCGTGGGCGGAGCTAAAGAGTGACGAATACGCACAAAGCGGTGAAGTTCTCAAGCGTGGAGAAACCCATGGCTTTCGATCGGATTCAGCTAATACATATATGATCCAGAATCACATTCGGAGGCCGAAATAAATTGAACAGGAGAAACAGCAACAGCAGGACGTCCGTCTCTGTGGTATGTACTGTACTTAGTGGCCTGCCAACATTTGTGTGTTTACTCGCAGTTTATGAGGACATGATTCGGTTTATGGACTATTGTATGCGACTAAACCTTAGCAGTGGGAAGCAAAACGGTTTTGCACGTCAGACTAGTGTAACGTTATACATAGAACAACAATGGAGTAACCGTTAGCGCATTTGAATGACGAAGCATGCGATCGTGTCGTTTACTGATGTTTACTCATGCGATAGTAAGTTAGCCAACAGCATAGACATTTGAAGCAGTTTTACTCACTGCCTGCTTCAAAAGCAGGACCGAACCTTTATCGCTTGGACCGCTCCGTCAAAAACAAACTTCTTTGGTATGATTTGGTGAAGTGACAGCATTGACCGTGGAAATCCACTTTGCGACACGACTGAAGCGATGTTGTGAAGCTTCCCGTCATTTCTGCGTTCAATTCGGTTCAAATGCAGCGCTGCCTTCCCGGAATGCTGTGCTGAAGCGTTGAAGTCGCTTGATGTCACCCATAGGAATAAAGTGGAGCGCGGCACGGACTATAACGACATAAGTGTTCACGGACGACTGGATCTGCACCTGAGCGAGTGTTTATGGGCGTGCATTTCCTCTCTCACTCTAGTCATGCGTGCACGCACCCTACCGGGAGAAGAGCCCGTATACGGCCCATACAAGGACCTTCCACTCTATCGACGTCAAGCCGACCCATACTCGAAAAAAAACTCTAAAAAAGGCGAAGACGTTCCAGATTCCACAATAGTCTGCAAGCATATACATAATCTATTTTTTTTTTTTTTTTTTTTTTTTTTTTTTTACTTATTAGAGGTTGAATAGTTACACATTCAGTAACTATTTTTTGTTTTTTAATAATATGTTTTAGGTTAAATTGCAGACCAGCTTACAATGTAGGCAACTTAGCTTCAAGTCACTTAGCTTGTAATGTAACTTTTTCCAGACGGTATAGCTTTTAGCTTACATTTTTCTGTATTATTCAGGTAGCTTTTTGATTAGCTGACATTGTGAGTGTTGTGAATGCAGTGCTGCTATTCATATAATTTCACTGAATTGATTTATTCATATTTTAAATTACATTGTATTTTGTCTTCTAATTTTAGTTAAATAATTATGTAAAATAAGAAATAGAATTTGCCTTCACTTATTAAAACTTTTTGGAGACTACTCGAAAAAGAGTGGTAACAGCAAAAGTGCCTCCAAACCGCTGTGATTGGCTAATTACCCTGTCTATCTTGTGGTATATTATACTCCATTGTACACTGTTCAGGCATACCATTATGACCCCCTTCCTAATATTGTGTTGGTCCCCCTGTTACTACCAAAACTGCCCCTGACCCATCAAGGCATGGGTCCTAGACTCCTGAAGTAGTGCTGTGGTATCTGGCACCAAGATGTTAGCAGCAGATTGTTGTTTGTTCAGCACATCCCACAGATGCTCGATCTGGGAAATTGTATGCCAAGTTCACACGTCAAACCATTCTTAAACCATTTTTTATTTGTGGCATTGTGCATTATCCTGCTGGAAAAGGCCACAGCCACCAGGTAAAACTTTTTTTCCGTGAAAGTGTGTACATGGTCTGCAACAATGCTTCGGTAGGTGTTACCCATAGTGCATCTTGGTGTCATGTGTCCCCCTGGTAAGCAATGCACATGGCTAACCACGTAATGTAAAAAAAAAACATGATTTATCAGACCAGGCCATCGCCTTCCATTGCTCTGTGGTCCAGTTCTGATGCTCACGTACCCACTGTTGGCACTTTCGGCAGTGGACAGGGATCACCATGGGTAACCTGACTGGTTTGTGGATATGCAACCCCATACGCAACAAAGTGTGTATTCTAACACCTTTCCATCAGAACCAGCCGTAACTTCCTGAGCAATTTGTGCTATTGCAGCTCATATGTTTGATCAGACCACATGGTCCAGCCATGAAATGTATTTATGATCGATGTATCCAGTTATAAACGCTGATTAATTTAAAGTTAAATAGATATGGGTACTTTGGGAGCATCTTCCAAGAATTAAATCTCTTAAGCTCATATTTTGGGAGAAAAATGTAATTTCTGTGAAAACAGGTTTGGAAAAAAATAATTTAATTGAAAATCAAGTGATATGCTGCAATCATGTGCCAAAAACATTGGCAATTATGAGAATGTAAGAATCCACTATATTCCCAAAAGTAGATTAAACTGACAGTGCATGCATCGATTAAGTTGTCCACATTCACTTTGAACTGAACTGCTCTAAGATGCTAAAACACTGGATTTTATGCTCATTAGTCACACTTTGCTTTGAAACATAGCACAAGTGTAAGGTAAAAGGTGTTTCACAAGCCTTTATCCTGTGTAAACATATCTAAATATCAAAATGTCCCAAATGTATGTGACGTCAATGACCCTGAGAAGTAGCATAGGCTGCATGATTGTCGACAAGTAGCAATCTTGTTTGAATCTAGCTGTCATATTTGTTCATGTCTAGGTAAATTAGATGAATTAGAATTATGATGTGTTTTATTAAAGCTGCAGTCCGTAGTTTTCTTTGCCTTTCTCACTTTGCTAGGTGCATTAATGGTAAACATAAATTATTTTGTGCTTGATGAGAGGGATTAATTCACCTCTACTCAACATTCATTTGTTGGTATATGACAATTAGAAATTAGACATTACAGAAATGGAAACTTTAACAGGTAGCCCTAGTACACATTAAATGTAGTCACGCAATGCTGATGTTAACATTAACAATTTGAAAAAGTATAATTTGCCCGGTTTGACGTGATATGATAAACGATCATTAGATATATCATCGTGATTTATTGCAATGCTTTTTTCCCCCTTAGTTGGTCAGAACAAAAGTGGATGTTAGCTACTTACTTGTTCAGATGCCGTTCTTTTGTCGTTCATACTTTCAAACTGTAGAATCTGTCATTCTGAATGACAGTTTCCACACTGGCATGGTGACTGACATCTGCACATTCACCTCAAAACATGGAGTCTTCGGCGCTGTGCTGAGGCACAATTCACGAAAAGTTGATAATTCCGCGAATAACTGTAATTGCAGTTTTCAAACAGAGATAGCGACAAAGATGAAAAACTCCATAACTCTATGAATTCAGAGAACAAGCGTAACTGTCACATAGCGCAATTCAACCATTGAAATGTCTTACCTATCCAGCAGGAAAAAAAGCTGCAAAAACCCTTCAAAACACGGAGTTCACGCCACCTTTAAATAACCATTTTTATTCTTGTTTTTGCATTAGCCAGTTGAAGTCTCTTTTATTGTAGCCACTCCAAAAGTCCAAGTCTTTTGCATTTTACCACATTTACCAGTTGTCACTGGGGATTGTCGTTTGAACCTTTCTGGATCCACCGTCAAATTGATAAGTTTAATTATATTAAGTGATGTGAGAAAAAAGGCTATAAATCTCCATCTCTAACATCCTCACACGCAATAAAGCTTGCTAGCCGGGACACTTTATGTGTATAGATGTGACGCAATGACATTATCACAAGCTTACCTTTGTAAATCGAGCTATGTTAAGCAGATAGTTTTGAACTCTGTCTGGTTATGTACTTGCTCAAAAAAAAAAAAAAAATTGACCCAAAAAGTTACGTACAGCAGCTTTAACTATTTTACTATCTATTTCATGAAAGGGACTGACTAATGTCTACATCTGTGTTTTAAGATTAACATTGGAATTATACTTCTGTCTAAAGACTCTTGAATTTATGTTTGATCGTAAATTAACACACTACAGTAGTGTAAAAAATGTTGCACTGAAAAACAGTGTAATCCAATGGAATTAAAACGACACCAGAGATGTTAAATGTCATAAAACCTGCACAACAACTGTACGCTCTATACTCTAGATATGATTTTTCTGCAGTGTAAGGTGCTATATTAACACAGTAAATTAAACACTACAAACATTTTTTTTAAATCTTGATAGAGTGAGACCATATGCTCCTAATAGTGTTAAAATTCACTCTTTAAGTGTTAATTTGACACTGCATTTTTGTACTGCATGTATTTGTGAGAGAATGTGCATGGCTTGACATAGTTGTTCAGAGTTCACTAAACTTATTCTAAAGAACAAATCGCAGCACAATGATTGGGCCAACAACGAGGTTATGGTGGGAGGTGCAAGGTCGGTGCACGGACACTGTAACACCTGTCAGACAATTGTTTTAGGGGGGGAAATCTCTGCTCTGAATACATCCAAAACCACCAGTTACTTTTCAAAAGCCATATCTCTCGTTTTCATTCAATATCTCTGTCTCTCGCTCTTTTTCAATCTCCCCATCTGACACTAAGTTTAAATCTCCCTCCTTGCTTTCTAAATGCACCCAGTTTCATTTCTAGCACATGGCAGGGGTTTCAAAGAGCAGGGACCTGTGTCACATAGGCAACCAACTATAGTTGGTAGTGGGACAGGGGAACAATAGCTGCCTGGCACATGTCTTTAAGGCCCTGGGAGGCTCATGAGGCTTCTGTGGGTCCTTTTTAGAAATGGCAACATTGTTCACTTGTTTTATCTCTTTTTCTTCCTCTTGCAGACACATCCTGGGGTCTTAACCTCAAGGAGACAAGACAGCCACTGTCAGATAAAGAACAGAAATGAATGCGCGCAGTCGTGGCGTACAGTATGGGGTGTGCATGTTGTCATCAACAGTCAAAGTTATCTCTTCTGTGCAGATTCAAAACATTGCTGGTCCTCGCAGTCTCTTAAAGTTGAATAATTTTCAATGGGGAGAGGGGGTGTCTTGTGCTTTAAATAAAAAAATATCTATTTTTTGACAAGCAGAAATATTGCAAAATTATTAGTGCCTGAACAGAAATGCATAAATAAACATTATAGTGCTGATTACAAGACAATACAATATTTATTTATAAAGCACATTGAAAAACAACCAAGGCTGACCAAAGTGCTGTACATAGCAGAAAATAAAAGGCAGAGCAGTACAGGACAAGAGAAACAACTGAAAAAAATGGTACGTGGACTCAAGTGCAGGTAAAATGATAATTTATTAACAAAAAAAAAGCAAATACAAAACACCCACAAGGGGGCTAAACACATAATAGACCATAAAACAAATCCTCAAAACATACCAAACAAAGTTAGAGGGTGCCCAGGGGCCTGTACCATGAAGCTGGTTTAGCTAGCTAGCCAGATTTGTTTAGGCTTAGTTTGTGCCAATCCTGGGTTTTAGGTACCATTAAAGTGGTTTGGCTTTTAGCTGTGTTCATCGCCATAGTAACTTACGCTCCACGGCTAACCTGCTCCAGGGCAGGTTATGTTCTGGATTAGAGATCTCAAACTGAAATTGGGCCAATCAGCTGTGAGTAAAGTGACACACCTCTGATGCAATAAAGTCACTCCCCCTGTTTCTGCTCCTAATTAAAGGTCACTACATAGCAAATGTTTTTTTAAAGACTAAAGCGTCTGACTTTTAACGATGCTTATTTATAAAAATAATAATTTTGAATGATTTAGATATAATTTATGTAATTATTATACCCTTCATCAATTACACATTTATCATTTTAGTTAATCAATCATTAATAGGCACTTTGTTAAAATTAATATAAATAGCCTACATAAAGTCATATAAATAAGCTTTAAAATCAATAAATAAAACTTTTAAAAAAAGCTTACGTTAGCTTAAATGTTCATTTTCTCTATATCAAATAAACTAACTTCATAACTTTTACTTGCATTGACGTATACTATTTTTCTTTAAGTTGTCCTCTTTCATAGACAGCTTTTCTTCTTGCTGTGAAGAATTTTTTTTTTTTAAATTGTATTTTATTTCTTAATATTTTTCAATCACGTAATATTCTGCAGAAGAAAGAAATTAATCTCACTGCTTGTCTCGCGAAAAGTAAATTTCAGTTCCACAGCGTGTGATTGGCTGTTGACTGCTGATGTCGGTTTATGTAGGTTTTTTATGAACTTTAATCTTGTCCAAATAGACCTTTATTACATAAAATATTGGATGAAAATATAATTTGAAACATCTGTGTGTTTGAGAAATATTGCATTTATTTAACTTCAGCTGTGATAAAGTTTGCAAACACAGCGCAAGCATCACTACGGGAAGCAGAAAGTGTCCGACTTCACGTCTCCGTTTGCAGCTCCTCCCCGCCTGCACTCGGCTACTCTCGCCGATCGCATGCATCCAGCCAATGTCGAACACACCTTCAATGTATGGCTAATGGAACCTTGTTTTAACGACATCAACGCAGGTTTGAATTCTCCTTTTGCAGAACTTACTTTTCTCATCACAAATTGGAAAGGCATCTACTTTTTTTTATAAAAAATAAGAAAATGTTCTAAATGTGGAAATAAAAAATGTTTAATAATAATAGCATTTATTGGGTAGGGGGTAGGGGTATTGTGCCTTTGAGGTGACTTTTATCTAAAAATAATTAGTGGTGGAAAGAGTAATGAAAAAGCATACTCAAGTAGAAGTACTGTTACTTGTCAAAAAATGTAGTTCTAGTAGAGTAAAAGTACCTGTCCTGAATACTATTCGAAGTAGGAGTAAAAAGAAGCCCTTTTAAAAGTACTCAAGATAAGTGAGTAGTGAGTATTAAGCTATAAATGTTATTCCACCTTATACCCTGCAAATTCAAAATGTAACTTACTCTTTTATGGAGGACTCTCAGTAAGAACAAAAAAAAAAAAACATGAAACACCAACAGTATTTCAATATTTTATTTACTTTTTTATTTTTTGACTGCTAGCACTAAAAATACAGCCATGTAATCTTTGTCACATGCGTGACGCATGGAGATGGGATGAAATATTAGTCTAAAAAATAAACATAATGTAGCAACGGCAGATTTAGGGAAAATAGCACAGTAAAAGTACAAATACAGCACTTAAAATGTACTCAAGTAAAAGTACAATGTTTTTAAACTACTTTAAAAAGTACAATTCCTGAGGAAAAACTACTCAATTACAGTAACGAGAGTATTTCTAATTTGTTACTGTACACCACTGAAAATTATTTAAATAAATGTAATAATTTACACTCTGTTTATTTTAATTCTAATTTACGATGTTATTATTGCATCATGTTAATGTACAACAATACTGAGGTTCAAATAGTACACTCTAAATGCTTTAAAATTAGTTTTAACCCTGCAATTGGGTTGTCTTAAGCAAACATTTAACTCAACCGCTGGATTAAAACATCCCAATTGCGGGGTTAAAACAACTCACCTGCTGGGTTAGTCCATTTTCAAGCCATCTTGGGTTGCTTTTAACCCAGCATTTTTTAGAGTGTATGTATCTGTCAAAATAAAGTATACATTACATGTAATTACTATTTATACTGCAAAGAACTGCTAATTTGATATGGTGTAAATAGAATATATCACTGTTTTCACTTAGTAAATAGCATCTACATCTATTTGCACTTAGTGTAAATGGCATCTATCACTAAGAAAATATGTTTCTTCACTGAGTGTAAATATAATCTAGTTGCTATTTACACTTGGTGTAAATAGCATCTATCGCTATTTGCACTTAGTGTAAATAGCATCTAAGGCTGCTGCCTTCCTTTTTTCTCCTTGTGTCTCTTCTCTGTGGCCATACTGTGGGGAAATCCAGATGCTTTTGACTAATGAGAAATCTCTTTGTGTTGGTGCTCTCTCTCCTCGCCAGGCTTGAGAAGTGATTGTATTTGTAATTAACGAAACAATAAGCCGCACATCAGGCGTTCCTGGCACATCAGCGTTAACAGGTGGGCATCAAACAGAAATGTTTGGTTTATGATTATAATAATACATAAGACATGCAGCTAGGTTTGCAAATGAGTTTTCATAAGATGTCATGATTAATGTTATAGCACTACCGTGCTGTTTAATCAACAGAAATGCTTAAGTCAGGTTTTCACTTAATCCTTGATTACAGCACCAGCGTTAGCGATTTCTAATTTACTACTACAAAGTGGGTCCATCGTCAAGAGGGCAATCTGGAACGTTATCAGGTTTTGAACAAGGAGAGGGAAAATTAATTCTGGGTTTGCATTGTTGGAAAAAAACATATTGGAGACTTGCATCATAATAAACGATGGGTTGGGTCAACTAATGACAAACCCATTGGGTTTACAAATTGGATTTAAACCAACGGTTGAGTTTGTCCATATTTGACGCAAACATCAGTTGAAACAACCCAGCATTGTAAAGACTGTGATATCATTGAAACAAAAAGTGAATTAATCTAATGAATGAGGCGACTTGCTAGATTATGCTCTTTTTAAGCAACATTATCTTTTTATGACTCTTTATCTTTATTTTTTACTCACATTTAGGGTAGAATGAACAAAGGCACTATCCACTATTCCCTTTTCCAGCTTGAGATATTTTTCACAAATTTATAAACACAATAGAACTGTAAATTGTATATTTTGTATACTTTTTTATTTATATTATTTGAATTAATTCAGGTATTTCTGCAATTTATTGATCACCGTAGTAGCCATAGAAAACCAAAATGGCCACAATAAATCTGTGATTAAATAAAAGTGATTTCAAATTAAGCTTTTATCTATCTGAAATACCCCCCCCCCCCCTCTCTCTCTCTCTCTCTCTCTCTCTCTCTCTCTCTCTCTCTCTCTCTCTCTCTCTCTCGATAATTATGGTTTCAAGTGGCCACACATACAAGACCTATGCTTTCTATTCCAATGGGTAATAAGTAGACCGTTGTTGCCATGGAAACAGTGGAGTCCAAAAACAGGTCCAGAACCCATAGGACCAGGTTTTTGTCAGCTGAAAACACCCATCCTCACACATTCTTTAGCCTCGCACCACAATCATTTTCTCACAGATCAAATGCTCATGTCCACTTACTGAACCAAGAAGCAGAAACCATCAGTTAATGTTCACGATATGTTTTTGAGAAGGTGAGATAAGAATGAGCATTACTGGCTGAGAGAAATATAAATATGAATGAACAAATTAATGGAGGGATGGACAAATATTTGGGAGGGGGAAAAAAATCAAAAACTTTTTTACTGTAGCATGGTTTTATAAACTATAAAATGGTATACATAAAAAAAGCTACAGTGACTTATTTTGTTCTATGAATGAATTCAAACAAATATAAATCTGTTTTGCTGCAGCACAGTATTGCAATCAAACAAGAAAGTCTAAGAGTTAACATTTTATTTTATTTAAACAAATGAAAGAAAAAAACAAGTGAAAAACAAAGCAGTCTTGCATTATACTATTAAAAACTTATAAAAGTTATTAAAGTTTCATATTTGAAAAATCAAATAAATACAAAGTACTTTCTAGATTGCATCATTAGTTGAATATTGTTGATAATGTTATTCAGCATTTACTAATTAAATACGTTTCAACGGTGTGTGTGTGTGTGTGTGTGTGTGTGTGTGTGTGTGTGTGTGTGTGTGTGTGTGTGTGTGTGTGTGTGTGTGTGTGTGTGTGTGTGTGTGTGTGTGTGTGTGTGTTTTATCTTCAAGGACTCTAATGAGAATCCTTAATTAGAGGATTAAATAAATAAAGATTGTTCATGTTAACACCATTCAATGAAGAGAAGAAAAACATTTTATACAATGTCTAGATTTTATAGAGGTAAAACAGTTCCAAACATTTCATAAGTATGTATATTTTTTCAGGAAAGGAACTCCAGCTAACATAAATATAGATAGTCGAATGTTGAGGTCATATCAATGATAGAGACATAATGAAATATGGACTTGGTTATGTGGAGGTAAAGCAATTCAAGTTTGAAATGCGTGAGATGCTACTAATGTGGGTGTAAATGAACCGAAGGTCAAAGGTGATGTGCATGATCATGGGCTATAGAGCACATGAAAACATGTATGAGTGTCAATATCTAAGTCAAAGCATGCATGAATGAATACAGATGAGCGTATTCCCTCTTGTTACCTTGATTGTTCTCTCAACCTTCACTGATTTTGAACTTCGCCACGACTCTCTCAAATCCCATTTCTGTACCCTAACAGACCTTCACATTTCAAACAAGGTGTCAATCTTGCACCTCTGCATTTCTGTCATGTTTTCTATCTTTTTCTCACTCACTAGTCAGTCTTGGAAGATTTAAAACGATTTCTTCACCTTTACTTCAGATACATCTCTGTCTCTGTCTTCATACATGCATAGATGATTTTGAAAGGTTCCATGCTGGGCTGAATTAAGTACTGTGAAACATAGGCAAGAGAGAATCAAAACAGAGGGTTAAACTTCCCTGTCTAGCTGTGTTGTTCATCCTCTTACTGTCCTCCTGCACTGCTGAACTTGAGGTTAAATGCTGCTGGCCCACAGGCAGGACTCTGCTAGTAATGGGAATTTCAGGAGTTTAATGAGGACTTTAAGGTCAGAAAGACAGTTTAGATGCTTAGCTGCTATTCTGAAACTTACATGGAGGAGAATAAATCTGCCCACAAAGACAGACAGATAAATAAATACAGAAAACTGGGGGGGTGGGGGGAATTGCCAGTGGGTTATAAATCTATCCATCAGTTGGCCTTGATGACAGTAATCTGAAAATCTTAAATCCACAGGCAGGCATTATCCATCAGAACAGATATACAGAATTATAGAGCCTGGGGGGAAAAAACAGAAAGTCTTTTTTTTTTCTTTTTTCTGAGAGAATCGATAATCTGTTCACCAAGTACTAGCTTATGTTCTGAATCCTTCAGAAGCTTGTCTCAAAACATTCAAAAAACACTCCCTTTTAGTTTGTTTGCCGAATTGCTCCAGTTTGGCCATGAAACGCTGTCAGCAACAGGATGAACTTCTTGACAGTTGTCAAGACGTGCCGTTTTAAATCAGTAATAATAGTACATTTAAAGTTTCAGTTTCACACTAGTTTCACACTGAATTATTGCCATTCTTCCTGTATGTTTAATAAGTCAGCATTTGCTCATGGATGAGATTACTGCACCTCTGTACTCCGGGATTGCAACATTCAGAATTGGGTGGAAGGACAATTCAGGTGGGGGAAAAAATACTTTCCCAAAATGCAATACATTCCATTTATCGTCATTTAAATTCCAATTCACCCTCATGAACTGAAAGGGAGCCAGCTCATAAGCTCTGAATTTTGTATAAATCCCTGTACTTGTCTTGTTTCAGGTTCTTTGTTTGAGAATGGTTTGTAGGTACTCCACCAAGTGCTGTTCTGAAACATCTTTATCTTTACCCATGTTTTTCATTGTGCCTAAGTGTTTCTGTCACTGGTTTTAACACTGCACTCCAAAACATATTTGGTATTCTTCTGATTTCATCACGCAGTGCACATGTTGAACCAATCGGTGCCAGAGGCAACAAAGCAACCCCAAGATATCACAAAACCATCTCTTTGTTTGATCATATATGGAACAAGAATATGTTTAGCTTTTTGTAAACACACATATGGTTTAATCTGTTCATATTACACATTCTTCTTCTAAAAAAAAAAATCGTGGCTTAAGTTGTTTGACACAACTTATGCCAAAAGTGTGGTCACCCTTTTGTCTCCATCCACGTTAGAACTTACAGTACAGCGACGACTTGGAACCGTGCTTCTTTGTGTCCTCTGAATCCACTTCAAATCTGTGTGCCAACTGATCAAGGTGTCTCTCTACCATTCAAAGAATCCTTTAGAGTTTTTTCTTGCAGTTATATCCACAGTTGTCAGCCAGACTGACACAGTACTGATAGCATCACATATGTCACAAAAAGACACATTAAGACCTCTGCAGGTGGATTTAAAGCATTGAGATTACTTAGTTGTAGACATGCAAGTCCCATTAGCATGATCACATAAATTACTAACTCTTAGTGTATTTTTTGTTGTTGTTGTTTTTTTGATCTACGGTGGCTTTTAACAATTCTCTTGTGGCTAATGTTTGACTATGAAGAAACTATGCAGAGATATGGTACCACATTCTGAAACATTTCAAATAGACTTCAAAAAAGAACTGACAGCCATTGAGTATTTTTATCATCAAAGCAGTCCAGTGGGGACTAGCATGACAATGGCTGTTCTTACAGAAGGACATACATCAGGTCTTTGATGTTCTTATCCATTAAGGCAAAAACACTTAAACCAATGCTCTTTCTTATTTTTTTCTTTTTTTTTTAAACATGTCAAAGCGATCTTTACACCAGCATAACCAACATCCATAGCCATATATATATAATATATATATATGTTTTAAGCATTGCTCACAGAGAAGAAACTTTTTTTTGGACCTCAATGTTTAATCAAAATATCTTAAATATATAATCTTAAATCTATCTTAAGACTTCTTTCTGGTGATGTATGCAGAAGTATAAATGCCCACATCTCAAAATTCAATCAAAAACCAATGGATTCATGTCTCTATATACCCTATTTTTCTTTTCTTTTTTTAATGTATGTATTTATTTTACTGATTGCCCATTTCACACATATGTAACACTATGAAAAGATATGTCACTATTTCAGATTCACTGTGACTTATAGTTGACTAACCAGTAACAAAAGTGATGCCAATAAAATTCACAAAAGTAAGTTTGATAGGTCTGTTGCTGCCAGATCTCTATCAACAAAAATCACATTGTATTTGATACAAAAGTAAATCAAGTGGATGGAAAAAGTAATGAAAGTAAACTGAAACAATAAACTGTTAAAGAGAGACCTATACAGCAGACCTGTACCTCAATTTGCATTATTATTATTATTTTTAAAGAATATAAAGGCCTTATACTTACACTTTTTATCATAGTTACATTTGTTCTAATTATATTTTACTTATATTTTATTTATAATAGGCTACTAAGCCTAACATGTATATAATTCTTAATAAAATAAAAATTACTGCTTTCATGGTGTTTCTTATTTGTGGTCTCAGATTTAGATGTCTGTCCTTGGCAAATATGGTTCAGGAATGGTTTGAGGAGCACATCACAGACTTGCACATAGAAAAGTGAACGGGCGTCTGTATACTGTATTCATCAGTGTAGACATTCTCACTGATTATAATGGGCTCTATTTGTTTTTGACAAGACACTCAGACCAGGGTATGCAAATAATCAGCCGTTAATCGATTGAACACCAGTGGCCTAAGGTGCGGTGAAGTATAATATTAGTAAGTAAGCTTGTTAGACTTGTTTGACTAGCAGTGGATGCCGGTTAGAAATGTTGTCTGACTTGAGACGGCGCCAATGCCACGTGACTGTGACATATGGCATCAAATTACTGCAAGAGTGATTGGAGAGCAGCCGACTAATACAGCCGATGCGGTTTTTCTATATAGAGCGGCTGCACGAGCTCTGATGACGACACAGCTGTTCCATGATTCCATGAAAAAAATCACATAATGCATATTTGTGGGGGTTCTATGCTACAGCACCTTCTGCCACCATCCTTTGCCTTCAACACCTCCCTCATAAACATGTCTTCAGATGCATATTGAGATCATAATCACAAACTCGAACAAAAAACCTAATCTCAGCAACACTAGTGAGCATGAATACAGATAATACAACAACAGAGATGTGAGATTAATATGCATCCACTGAATCTGCGTTTTAAATGTTCTACTTTTACCACCTTACCTTTCGTCTAATAATCTCACACCATCCTCTACCTTCATGGCCCTCAGCCTGAGTAAAACCATGATAAATTGAGCAGAGGAGAATTAGCTGGATGTTAAATTACATTATCAGAAGCCTTGAAGCTATGTTAGCTCAGTCTGGCTGGGGTGCAATCTATCCATTAGCACATGTTCCCCTGCATCTGTCCTGAGCCATTAATCACCAAACCAACCTGGGCCACTGTCCACCGAAGCGCAGATGATCAGACGGCTCCTGTCACCTATGAACTCCCATTTCCTTATTTTATTGGTGCCCTGCAGGAATATGCCCATCCACTAGAGAGACCAACTGATGGCTGCTCTAGGCAACAGTCACAAGCTAGGCTGGCTTTCTTTATGGGAACAGATGAGTCAGGCTGTACTTGTGCTGGAACATTTACATTGCAGGCAAACAACATGCTGAAAATCATTGCTGTTTTACTGCTGGCAACTACTGTAGTGCTCAGGTCAGTGATGTTTACTGATTGCATGAAAATGAAGGCAGTGTTATATATTTGCTGGGACAAATCCCCATATGCATAAAAGGTTTATTTATATATATATATATATATATATATATATATATATATATATATATATATATATATATATATATATATATATATATATATATATATATTTTTTTAGAATTAATTTAATTATATTTAATAAATGTACATTTAAAAAATATTTACGTAAGTATAGATACTGTATTGTATTTACTTAGATACAAATGTTTCACAAAAAAAATGTATTTCATTTAAACTCCCCATATTTCACACCCATATCCAACTTATTTTTACAATGCGGAAGTAAGGTGTTTTCCGTGGATGTGTGAGACTTCCCATTTATTAGCCACTATAGGGGAATAATGAGAGTAATATATCAAAGTGCAGTAAACTGTAAAACTGTTTGCGCTACAAACCAGCGTGTTTATAATTAAGACAATACATTAAAATAATGTGTTAAAAAAACTCCAGTTTGCAGTATCAAGCAGCGTAACAAGTTGTTTTGTACAGCTAAAAATAACAGGAAGCGAATGACACCAAAAGCCGGACACATTAAAATGACAAATTACCGCTCTTACCTGACAAATAAGCTGGATTGTCTGTGGCAAGTATGGGCAACGTCAGAGTGCCGCTGCCCTGTAGAGTTTAGCTCAGCCCTAATTAAAAAACACCTCAACAAGCTAATCAATGTCTTTAGGATTACTAAGGCTAAATCCAAAATCACCTCCCTAAACCCTCAATCCCTATTCCATACGTTAGTCCATTAGTACAGTTCACTTGAAGAAGTAAATGAAAACGAGTGAGCAAATTTGGACAGCTGTTTAGTGTACCGTACATCAGCTATATAGAATGAGTCCACTCGATAATCGTTGTCCCCTTAAATAATGCCCTATTTGCACACTTCAGATTCAGCCAAAGAATATAGTTTTTTTTTTTTTTTTTTATCAGGATTGGAGCTAAACTCTGCAGGACAGCGGCACTCCAGAACCAACATTGGTCTATGAGGAAAGTGGTGTTCAGTGCAAAGTGCTGTAACAGTCTCTTGAGTTGTATTCTTGTAATATCTATTTTCTAGCTAAATGAAGGTTTATAATTGAAATGAATACGTCTCCCAACTGAAATGGTTGGGCCATTCCAGTCTTCATAACAACAAATTGTATGTATAGTTGCTGCTTGTCATTCCTAATGATGTTTCATTAGAGATTGTGATGTTATATACATTTATGATCTAATACAAATATATGGAGCTCTCATGGTAATACAGGCAGGAATAGAATATTTCTATTTCTAGTTTTAATTTAAAAAAAAAAAAGTACAATCCAATAATCATCTTAATGTGGCAGCAAAACTCCATGGGGCTGTCAATAATTGCTTGGCAAAACATTCTTTCACATGCTCACAAATAAACAGCATCTTCAAACTCACGGCTGTAATGTAATGAGCTCTACTTTCTGGTCATATCCTAATTATCACTCACAGGTTGCCGTCTCCCCCCCCAACTGTGATGGTGGCTATGTTCTCTAGCAGCTTTTTCCTCCAACACTGTGAAGAATGGTTGTTTAACAGAACCATTTTTCTTTCTGTTTGACTTTGTTCTGTTTGTGAGGAGCAATTTCCAGAACCAGTGGGAGCCCATTGCAGGACCACAGGAGCTGTGAAGAGTTGCTTTGCTTGCTCTAAAGTGACAAGTTTCACACATTCATAATGTAGGGCTCAGTCTGGAGGTTATTGGTGAAATCTCTTTCCCCATCTTCTCTCATGCCTGTGTTTCTGAGAGGACCTGTGGATTGGTGCATTGAGCTGTAGCCAACAGTTCTACCTCACATCTGAAGCTTCCACTGATATCTGCAGGACAACTTGCCTGGTGAGAACAGCACAAATACAACTCGGCTTGATGGCAATGCATGAAAGGGCATTTTGGCGCACCTGCCGTTTGAGGCAGCCATTTTAGGAATGTACAAAACTGATGCACTAAGGTGCTGTAGATCGAGAAGAATGAACAGACAGAATTAATGAGCTTCAGACTTAAGAACTTGCACCAACCTAAAGCACCTGCACTTATTTAAATGAGAGCAAATGACTTGCTCGGGGTCCTTAAAACTATTTACTTGGCAATGTACTATTGAGTATTTATGAGCTGTCATTCACGTGGAGCTACACTGTGGCACTGACAATTCATCTTTAAGGTAAAATTACATTTGTGCTGTCAGACCGGCCTATTTTAAAACCCCCTAACCAAATCAACTCGACTAGGCAGGCTTGCTGATGCATTAGCTCTAATTAAGTTGGCAGTGACAAAGCTTTGTCTAACAATGTGCTAATTTATTTCTCTAAAGAGTGTCAGTTGTTAGCATGTGATAAAAACGCAAACCGACTAGCAGTATTTGGATGGTGATCTCTGTCTAAGCACAGTGCATGGAGAATTATCAGATATGGAAGCAGATTAACGTTGCATTTGAATGAGAATTTAAAGTCAATTGAAAACCACCAATTTAAGTATTTGTTAGAATCTTGAAATGCTTCATGTTTAGGGTGAAGTAAATACAGAAGAATTTCACTTTATTATGTTAATGATATGTCTTTGCTTTTGGCAGCATAGCATGAACTTCTTCCCCCGATCAATTAATATTCATAACAAAGGGTTTGTTTTTCCACTCCCACGTCTAGTTGAATTGGGTCGGGTGTGCATGAAAGTAAGCAGGCATACAGTATATATTTATGAAAAGTGATTATAATATGTGGGTGTGTGACTTTAGGTCAGTAAAAATGAAAAACCACCATAAAAAAATGCTGTGAAAATCTGTAATTATTTTTACTAGTGACTTATTCATGTTTTCTTTTCCTTGGAATTTGTTTTCGTTTTTAACTTTCCTACTGTCATTTTGTAAGAACAAGTTGTTGCAGATGATATAGATGCAAAAAAAATCATCCTGTCGAATAAACAAAACTGCCATTGTCAGCCAAGTAAATCAAATGTCTCTTGAGGAATGTCTTTTATTAGGTAGGCTAGATAATTCTTCTACAGCTTTCCTTTCTTTGTTGTCTTTACATGTTGAATAATGTATATACATAATAAGGTCATACCTGATTTGAGTAACTCATTCTTGCATTAAGTCTCATATTACTTTCAGATCAACCTAACGTGGGGCCCCAGGAACTACAGAGAATGCATCAGAGCAAAATGTATTCACTTGCCTTCATTATGCTTTTCTGAAAACATTACTAATTTTGCCCTATGGTTTATAATGCAATGTTCTTTTACAAAGGAGTAGATTTGATCACAATTTGGCCTTTGTCAAACTCGCTCAAGTCTTTACGCTTGCCCATTTTACCTGTTTCTAACAGACTTTGAGGACAAAATGTTCACTTGCAGCCTAACCCATTAACAGGTGCTGTGATTAAAAGAAAATCAGTGCTATTCACTTCACCTGTGATAATAATGTTATGCCTGATCCGTATAAACCCTACAAGAGATCAACTTTCTAGGTTTTGAATTCAGATTCATATGGCAGAATACAGTGAACAGTATTTTATAGTGATGATCTCATATTGTATTACTTCATCTTACGTTACAAAGGGAAAAAAAGATCAGTTTTGATTGGACATCTCACAAGCACACATAATCTATTAAAGCACCTTGCTTAATGCACACTCATTATGTCCCACTCCACCTAGCCTAGCCTATGAACTTGGCTTAGCATGTGCGTGATGCTCTTTTTTATGGGTATAATTAGCATGAGGCTAGAAGAGCAAATCCAGAAGCGATTGCATAAAGAAAATAGGCTGTGAGTGCCCCCCAAAGGCCACAACACCACCTGTCACTCTCACCCAACACAAATGAGGGAGAGAATGTTCTCTAAGACAGGGAGGGTACAGAAGAGAAATAAAAAAAGAAATACTAAGACTTGTGCAAGACAGCATGATGTGAGGAAACCAGTCTGAAGAAGCCGCAAGAAAGAAAGAGCAATAAGGCTCAAGGGGGGAATTAACATAAATGCTTTCCTTTTGTAAAAGCAGGCTGGATTCTGAAGGAAACTCGCCTCCGCATTGTCGAGGGCGCCAATTAACAAGCAGAAGACTTGCCACTAATTAGCTTTAGCATGTGGTGGAGAGTTGTTGCCCCACAAGCAGACGTTTTAAAAGGGTGAGGGTTCAGGGGTGTCGGATTAGTCGAAAATGAGTCCATGTGTAACTCCCCACCAAGTGGCAATAGGTCTGGAATTGTCACTTATCTAAAAGTGAGATATTGCTGCTTCTTGTTTACGCCAAAACAGTGACACATTTTTCCCTGTTGATATGAAGCTCCTTCACTTTCTTCCTAGTGCCGCCCCTTACAGCGTTTGATCTTTCCTCTGTCCTGTATGTTATGTGCGCTCTGAGGAGAGTATATGGAGAGAAGGAGGAGGGTTAACATCGGAACACTGTAATCCTGTCAGAAGAGCCCTGAGGCTGAACAGGGTGCAGCGTTCAGCAGAGGTTAGACAGCAAGCACCGCAACCCCACTCCCCAATGCACCAGATCAGGCTTTTCAGTCTGTTTAAATGAATAGTTCACCCAAGAGGAAATTATTATTATTATTATTATTTTATTTTTTTGTCATTCCAAGCAATGTTATTTCTTCTATGGAACACAAAAATATAATTTTTGAAGACTATACTGGTCACTCTTTTCCATGCAGTTAAAATAGACCTTAGTTAGGGTATCGCTATATTTAACTTTTGACACACTCTAAATAATGCTGGGTTATTTTTTAACCCAAAATGCTGGGTTAAGACGTTGGGTAATTTTTGTTGGTTTATTTGATCACCTTTTAAACACCATTGGGTCGTTTCAAATTTCCACTCTTTGGGTTAAACCTGCTGGGTCGCAATTCTTGGTTGATTCTACCAAGCGCTTGGTTGTATCACGTGCTTCCCGCCTTGATTCGTTTAAATTCGCTCCCAAACTGTCATTTTGAAAGGACAATGAAAAAGGCAAAGCCACTGGTTGCAGATGTTTTAAGATAAGTTCATATATTTTCATTAATAATCATTTTAATTAGCATAATTATAGCTTTTTTTCTTCTTCGCGGCAACAATTCTTAAGTTTACATGACGTTAAGACGACAAAAGTTTTACCTCAGAATCCGATGCAATGTACTGCCACGTGTTAGTTTAGGTAGGCATGTGAGACGATAGATTAATACAGTTTGTAATTACACAGAACCATGATCCCCTTATGAAAATTAAACATGGTTGTATGTAGGGATTTCAGAAGTACCGGTTCGGTACCAAGTACATACTGAAATGTTAAAAATGTGACTGTATAGCATCAACACACAAGTAGACTATATTCGGTCCCGCAGATGCGTTCAGTCGCGTCGCAGGGCTCCAGACTGTAGCCGAATATATACGAGTGTCTGTGTATATTAAATACTATTTAAATATTACTCTTCCATGTTTTGCGTGTCTGTGTGAATGACGGGGGCGCGCGTCAAATCACGAACCATAGACCGTAACACAGAGACTCAAAAGTCACGGCAACCCGTCAAAATAAAAGTTTGATTTAAACGTGAATAAATTGACTGAATATATTAGGTTTGTAGTTGTCATTGTTGCCAATTTAAACACATTTGTGTATTGTACCATTTGTCAAGCAATAAAAAAAAAAAAATTAACAGTCTAAGCATGCATTCTTCAGTTGTTCTTTCATGATTGTCTAGTTTTACATTAGGCTAATGCACAGGAGATTTTTTTAAGAATAACCCAGCAAGAATAACCCAGAATAGCAAATCCATTAATGGTAAAAAATTGACTACATTTTGGGTTTTCTCAACAGCCCAGCCTGCTGGGTTAAAATGCCACTGGGTTAATTTAACCCAGCATGTGTTCTGTCCAATATTTACCCAGCGCTGGGATGCCATTTGGGTTGTTTTTAACCCAACCCTTTTTAGAGTGCAGGTGTGAAAACAAAGCTGTGAGGAATGGAAGTACAGTGTGTTCAATATATTGTACTGTAGTTTACTAATCTGCAGTTGGCTAGCTGATGAAACATCTTTAAAATGATAGAATCTCTCTAAAATTGTTTTGAAATTTTGAGATTTGGATATTACATATAATATGATTGTATAATATAATATGATCCAATATAATATGATCTATATGCAGGTGTCTGATATTGTAAATACTGTAGTAAGTATATTCCGCACAGCCTCATTTTTATCCATATAAATTTCAATATGGCATCTACCCTGACTAAGGTCTGTAATTAAGCCTTTAACACGTAAGTTGAAAATATTTTGGCTGACCCCCCAGCATGAGTTTTTCAAGGTGACCATTATTTAGAATGTATCACTTTATTGATACATTTACATGGTGACACATCATTGCTTGTTTTTAAAGTATATGATAGCTTTGTATGAACTCTCTGGGAATCAATTGACAACTTAGTGATTAGAGCCATGCACTATTTTTTAAGCATCAGGAATTTAAGTAGTTTATTAACAGCAGACACAGCTATTCATGGCATGTTCATGAGACAAGCAGTACTGTTGAGTCAATGAATCATTGTTCCAGTTTGTTGGTTACAAATTTTACTAATCTTTTTTAACTCAATGATTACTGACTACTCAGCTATATCAGCCACTTTAGTATCGACTACTTTTTTTAAAAGCAGGGTTTCTCAACTCTTTTACTTGTGGTCCTGCAGAATTTAGCTACAACTCTAATCAGTCTCAACAGCGTGTTACTTTCTAGTAATCCTGGAGACCTTGATTAGCTTGTTCATGTGTGTTTGATCAGAGTTGGAGTTAAACTCTGCAAGACAATGAACCTTGAGGGCCAGAGTTAATAAACCCTGCTTTAAAGTTTCAGTCAGCATTCACTGTAAATTAGTGATCAGTGCATTGCTGCAAGGCCTTTACCATGTCTAGAACATTGGGTGTACCAAAGGTGTGGGTTTATTAATAATTTAAAAAAAAATCTTCTTCTTCGTGAAGTGGGGTTTGGTAAATGTAAGGACTAAAATGGGTTTAAGAGAATTAAGAAATAGTTCCAAGTCTATTATAGTTATAAAGTAAATGTAACTATTTTCAAAAAGTATGCACACATGCACTCTTATTCATATGTCTAACATGGAAAAAGCACAAAATATTTATTGTCACATTCAGTTATGAATCATGTAAATAAAAGCATATTTTCAATTAAAAATGTTGACATTTCATTTAAAAATGTAGTTTGCATCATTGGATACTGGCTGACATTTCTATCATAAAACAGTAGTTAAATATGAAATGTTTACCTACTTACATCTTACCATGCACTCGTTCTCTACTAAAACTATAGCATCGCTTTGGAATTCACACTTGTCTTCTGTGAACAGTAAGGCCCATTTTCTTTGATTTGATTAGCTATCTCGATCATTTTGACATTGTAAGAGCTTATGGCAAACCAGGCTAAAATTTACCTTCAATGTCTGGTGGTTCTGCATTACTGTATTAAAAAGTTGAAGAAAGTAAGTCATACCTGTTTGGAACAACATATGAATGAGTAAATGATTACAAAATCTATTTCTTTTGAGTGAACTGTTGCTTTAAGATCACCTTTCATGTCTTAACACATCCATATGCTGTAAACCCTGCTTTCACCTTTGCATAACTGTCATGTCTATCTTCACTTTTCACGTTCTCTTTCTTCCATCTCACAGTCTTTGACAGTTTCTTTTTTAACAACGAGTTTGCCATTTTGCACTTCTTCTACGTATATCTCAACTTCCTCTTCATCTGTTTCTTTGTTCATTTATCAGTCCCAAATTCCATTCTCTTTTTCTCTATAGGCTCTGTGCTTCGTCTTGCTGTCTCTTTCAGAAACCTTTCAGTCCTCTTTCTTCATCAAGTTCATTTTCTTTTATGGTAAGCACAGTGGTCTTTCCCTGACCACCCTCAGCATATCTAAATAAAGAGTGTGTCTTAGATTGCATTGGTCCATGATGGAGAGTTTTTGTCAGATGAATGAATTGCTGAGTGAATGAGAATGGAGAAATGCTGATTCTCACTCAACCTTCCACATATTTAAATGTCAGCCTCTCCCCAGCTACTAACAGGAAGGAAAGTCATGAAAAAGCAAGAACATGTGAAATAGTGTAGAGGAAAGCGAGATGAAGAAAGCATAAGGGGGGCGAGAAGGGGAAACTCTTATTTAACAATTATGTTATGTACATTTAAAAGTATTATGTTACTTTTTGTGAGAAATGTTTGTGATTTTTGTTATAAACAATAAAATAAAAATAAATACTATTGATTTCAGTAGTTTGACGTTAGCTTGTTGCTATACTAAAATGATGATATTAACATTCATACCATTGGCAGATTTTTTTAAAAAACTTTTATCTATCCTCTATCCATTTTTATAATTTCATGCATTCTCAGCGAATTAAACCCATGACCTTGGCGTTTCCTGTGGAATAGTATTCTGTTTGATTTATATTTATCAATACTTTTTGCAATTGAATGAAATATAATTTTTTTCATTTTTTATAATTTTTTATAAAAATGGCCTTCTTCGCTATATATACACACTCGCCTAAGATTGGATTATTAGGAACACCTGTTCAATTTCTCATTAATGCAATTATCTGATCAACCAATCACATGGCAGTTGCTTCAGTGCCTTTAGGGGTGTGGTCCTGGTCAAGGCTATCTCTTGAACTCCAAACTGAATGTCAGAATGGGAAAGAAAGGTGATTTAAGCAATTTTGAGCGTGGCATGGTTGTTGGTACCAGACGGACCGGTCTGAGTATTTCACAATCTGCTCAGTTACTGGGATTTTCATTTACAACCATTTCTAGGGTTTACAAAGAATGGTGTGAAAAGGGAAAAACATCCAGTATGCGGCAGTCCTGTGGGCGAAAATGACTTGTTGATGCTAGAGGTCAGAAAATAATTGGCCAACTGATTCAAGCTGATAGAAGAGCGACTTTGACTGAAATAACCACTCGTTACAACTGAGATATGCAGCAAAGCATTTCTGAAGCCACAACACGCAAAACCGTGAGGCGGATGGGCTACAACAGCAGCAGACCCCACTGGGTACCACTCATCTCCACTACAAATGGGAAAAAGAGACTACAATTTGCACAAGCTCACCAAAATTGGACAGTTAAAGACTGTAAAAATGTTGCCTGGTCTGATGAGTCTCGATTTCTTTTAAGATATCCCAATGGTAGAGTCAGAAATTGGTGTAAACAGAATCAGAACATGGATCCATTCATTGTTACCACTGTGCAGGCTGGTGGCGGTGGTGTAATGGTGTGGGGGATGTTTTCTTGGCACACTTTAGGCCCCTTAGTGCCAATTGGGCATCGTTTAAATATCTATCTGAGCATTGTTTCTGACCATGTCCATCCCTTTATGACCACCATTTACCCATCCTCTGATGGTTACTTCCAGCAGGATAATGCACCATGCCACTAAGCTTGAATCATTTCCAATTGGTTTCTTGAATATGACAATAAGTTCACTGTACTAAAATGGCCCCCACAGTCACCAGATCTCAACCCAAAAGAGCATCTTTGGGATCTGGTGGAATGGGAGCTTTGTGCCCTAGATGTGCATCCCACAAATCTCCATCAAGTGCAAGATGATATCCTATCAATTTGGGCCAACATTGCTAAAGAATGCTTTCAGCACCTTGTTGAATCAATGCCATGTCGAATTAAGGCAGTTCTGAAGGCAAAAGGGGGTTGAAAACAGTATTAGCATGGTGTTCCTAAAAATCCTTTAGGTGAGTGTATTAGATGGCTGGAGCAAGAGGGCATCTTGTAAGAACTACCCTTCCTTGCTTATCCCAGGTGGACATAAGGGGGCAAGATGGCTGCTTGTTAAGGACTACAAAACCCAGGCTGCCTGAGAGAACAGGTGCAGCAAATAAGATGAGGGACAGGATGTAAATGGAGGTGTGTGGCTGTAAGGGGAGAAGATCATGAGCCAAGGGAAGATTAAGTTGTTTTGTTGTGAGCTGATATTTATGTTTGCTTCTTTTTTGTTTGATCGTTAAAAATTACACACCTGCATACTGAAGAGACTGTTGAAGTAGTGTTTTTCCTGGGAATCTGCACAACTCTAAGATCCTAAACCTCTCATGGTGTCACATATGGTGGAGAATGTGGACATTTGGATGACTGCTGATGTTCCAGAGTTAAATGGAGGACCTCACAGGTGAGAAGCCATCAGGGAAGAGGTGAAGAAAATGCTAGAGTTGGGGGTCATAGAGGAGTCGCAGAGTACATGGTCAAGCCCTATAGTGATGGTCCCCAAGCCAGATGGTACTGTAGAGTTCTTAAAACGATTTTGGGAAATTAAATGAGATATCAAAGTTTGATGCATACCCTATACCTCACATTGATGAATTGATTGACAGGCTAGGTATAGCTTGCTTCATTACAACATTCGACCTAACAAAAGGCTACTGGCAAGTTCCCTTGTCTCCAGATTCCAAAGTGAAGACTGCTTTTGCAACTCCAGAGGGGCTATACCATTATACGCATTTACCCTTTGGCCTTTACGGGGCACCAGCCACGTTCCAAAGGGTCATGAACCGTGTTCTGACCCCTGCTTATTTAGATGATGTGGTTATCCACAGCTCAGACTGGGAAAGCCATCTTGGATTGGTACAGAAGGTACTAGATTCCCTCAGAGAGGCAGGTTTGAATGCAAACCCATTTTTTTGTATTGCCTACAGCAAAACGGAGTATCTAGGCTACACAATAGGCAGGGGTTCAGTAGAATCGCAAGAAGCCAAAGTTGTGGCAATTAAAAACTGACCAAGACCACAAACCAAGAATCAAGTAAAGTCCTTCCTTCGCCTGGCCAATAACTACCGGAGGTTTGTGCCCAACTTTTCCAGTCTGGTTGCACCCATTACAGAACTAACCTCTTGCAGATACTCCAGAATGGTAAAATGGAGCAAAGAGGCAGATTAGGCCTTCTACAAATTAAAGATGATTTTGTGTTTCAGACTGATCTTGAAATCCCCAGACTTCACAAAATAATTCATGGTGCAGACTGATGCCTCTGAGGTTGGTCTCGGAGCAGTTCTTTCTCAAACACATAAAGGTGAGGAACATCATGTACTTTGCATCAGTGGGAAACTGGCAAAGCACGAGAAAAATTATGCCACAATTGAGAAGGAGTGTCTGGCTGTTTAATGGGCACTAAAGACACTCAAGTACTACTTATTGGGGAGGAAATTTGTATTGATGACGATGATGATGGTTTTTAAGTCTGCAAGCATTTAACTTCTCTGTTGTCCACAGGCCAGGACAATACCATGGAAATGCTGATGCCCTCTCTCGCAAGGATGTGCTCTTCACAGTGGCCTGCCAACCAAGTGCCTCAGAGCAAAGGAGGGGGGTGTGTGTCATCATAAGAGGGTGTGTTGTTTGTTGTTTTATTAACATAATTTTAGAGGTATGTGATGTTTTCCTGTATGTGATGCAGTGCCGTCTAAGGGCCCGAAGATCACAGGCATCCAGTATGGTTTTCCGGCCTTGACCCTTACACACAAAGATTCTCTGAATCTTTGGATGATATTATGCACTGTAGATGATGATAACATTAAACTCTTTGCAATTTTTCTCTAAAAAAACTTATTTCTGATATTGCTCCACCATTTTTGCTACAGCATTGGGGGAAATGTTGCCATTTGACATAATAAGTTGCAAATTGTTCCTCCAGCTGTGCCTTATATGTACATTTTAACTTTTCTGGCCTCTTATTGCTACTTGTCCCTACTATTTTGGAATGTGTAGCTCTCATTTAATCCAAAATGAGCCAATATTTGGCATGATATTTAAAAATCTCTCACTTTCGACATTTTAAATGTTATCTATATTCTATTGTGAATAAAATATAAGTTTGAGATTTGTAAATTATTGCATTCCTTTTTTATTCAAAATTTGTACAGTGTCGCAACTTTTTTGGAAAGGAGTTTATATATATCAAATATAGTGCTGACATCTAGAGTCTCAAGTCTGCACAGTAGTGAATTTGGAGCCTGAGTCTATACAGTAATGAGCGCAAAGTGGAGCAGTGATATCAAGGTCCTGTTTTTAGACTGATCCCGCCTAATCAATCACACGCCCCTGAACTTCTTGTGAAATAAACAGTTATGGAAATGAAGAAATTATAGTTAAAGCTCCAATCTCCTGCCAAAGTTCCCCCCAAAAAAAGTCATTTGGTGCCTCAGTGACTACTTTGCTCAGAGATGCATTCTCAATTTCATTCTCTCATTTCATTCATGAGAATTTCAGTCTCAGCTGTCAATCATATCATCACACCCACATTTTTGTAAAACCAAACTTATTTAAAAAATGAACACTTGAACAAACATCAGCGTAAAATGATGGGTATTTGAAGTATATTATATTACATGGAGAGGGCAGGGTTTATGACCTATAATGCATCCAGCCACCTAGAGTGATCAAGATGCTTTTGCTTCACTTTTCAGGACTCGTGTGACACTCTTGATGTTTGTGCATGTGCGCGTGTGCACATACATGTTTTTTCTATCCCGGAGGGGAGTCAGGGGACTTCAGCCTGAATGCACACTGACTCACGGGGACTCATGTCACTGTGTAGACCTAAATTGAGGTAATAACAAACCAGCTTATAAATCACACAGAATTATTTTTATGTAAAAATGCAGAAAGAGTTGTGTGATGGGTATGGTTTAGGGTTAGTGTTAGGAGATAGAATATACAGATTGGACAATGTAATTATGTACATTATGTCTATGGACAGTCACCACAAATATAGTGGGTGGCAGTGGCTCAGTGGTTTATGTTGGTGGTCTACAAACTGGAAGGTTGATGGTTTCATCCCTGGTTCCACCTGACCAAATGTTGAGGTGTCCATGAGCAAGACCCCTAAACCCAGCCGCTACTGATGAGCTGGATGGACGATGCATCTGTGTATGAATGAGTGAATGAATGGGTGTATGTGGGGCAATATGTAAAGTGCTTTTGGTGGCCTTGGGTCTGTTGAAAGCACTATATAAATGCAGTCCATTTACCATAGTAAACCAGGTGTGCATGTGAGTATGTGTGAGAGGGATTCTGCAGCTTTGGCTACAATAACTGTGAGTTATCATAGAATGCTTCGGATTTTTCCTCATAGACAAGTTCTCATTTCTCTACTAATTGTTTTTGTTTTATTTGGACAAATACAGTCTTCAAATCTAAAGAATATATCAATGTACTGTCTGTCTGTGTGTGTAATACATATCATTTGTGGTTCCATGAAAGTTGAAATGCACAGGGCAGATGTATAATTTCAGCATATGGGAAGTGAGTGTGAGAGTTTCCAAGAAATGATTTTTATTCATTGGCCATGAAAATAATTCTGCCAGAGCCTGCAGAGAGTTTCCACACACAAGCAGGGTTATGAGTACAACCACAGTGCCCCCTTATGGGTGATCAAAAGAAAAACACCTCTAGCTGGTGCCGCGCAGAGAAACACACTGACTAACCTTATGCATAGATGGCAGGTTTGCCTGAATCCCAACATTTAAAGGGTTAGAATAGCTACCCACTGACTTGGGTACCCACTGAGATGGATTCTGAGAAAAAAGCAAACCATATCAACATGTGAAGGTGGCTGTCCTACTGTGCTATGTTTTATTAAGAGCTCATTCTAAACCCTCTAAAGCATTCAAAACCCTGTACTTTTACAGGTCAGTGTGTTCTGTTTGAATGAAATAATTATTTTTCTCTCAAGTAAAAGCGACTGTAAAAAAATAAAAAAATCATCCCCTCCATGGTGCTGTTGCTGCACAGCGGAGCACCTTTAGCAACAGACTGCTCCCATCATGGTGTACGAGAAAACATTTTTGCAGATCCTTTCTTCCTGCTGCCATCAGAGTGCAGAACTCTGCCTGAGTTGGATCTCTAGCCAGTGCATCTGTTTATTAGATATGTTTCTTTCAGTCATATTTCACCTGCAGTGTACAGCATATGCTATTTACTGATTAGATTTTGTTTATTTCAGTCAACTGCTATAACTCTTAAAGTTACCCCTGGGGATAAAATTGTGTTATCTCCACACCACCCCTAACCCTTTTATTCACCATTATCATAATAAAGCATTGAAAAAGATTAAATATGTATACCCTACCTGCAAAACTTTCCCTTTTCTAATACATATAGTTTTGTCAAGACAGTCCTGTAAACTAAAATAACTCAAAAGCAAACAATTCTGCAAAATATCACAATTATTATTTTTGTTTTGCTCTGTAATGATACAAACAAATGTTATTTCAGTTTATCGCTGAAAGTGAGTTATTGAAGATGTAGTAATATTCCTGCTGCTATGCCTTTAAAACATGTGTGGCTTATTTTCTTGAATAATCAATACGTTGGTTTAAACCAGTTAAAAAAGTTTAAGAAACTGAGCTCACTCCACTCAGAACCAATGGAGTACACAATGTAAATGAATCATCAGTCTTTTTAAAAGTAAAATAGAGCTATAGAGCTCAAACCCCCCACCCCCACTGTGTTTCTTTTGAAAGCTAAGTTCCAGGATCTTGAACAGCTGTGATGTATGAGATTTAGTCCTTAACTGTAAGTACAAATTGAATAGTCTTTACAAATCTTAACTGTTCAGGATATGAATAAATTGATTGTGCATGGTGAATTTCTGCCGGGGCTGGAGGGTACTTTGGGGTGGTGAAAATGCTATGTTTTTTTTCAAGGTGGCCCACTGAAGTGCTTTGAAACATGCCGCATTATTAGATGTGTTGACGTAATTTCCCCTGAAACAGCTCCAGCTTTTAGCAGTTCCTTCCCCTTTTTAAAACAGCCAATAGCATTTCATTAATATCACAGTTTGACTAGAACCTTTCAGCTTGATAAAACCACAGTTTCCTCCTAATCTCTATTCGTTTCTCATCATCTCCTCCATATCGCTTTAAAATACAGCATTCTGTGCAGAATTTAAATGGGTCCGATAAGTTTTTGTTGTCTGCTCCGACTCATGCATATGAGCCGCATTGCTTGTCTCTAATCAATGGCTCTGGTCTAGACTATTGGCGCTTTTCCATTACTAGTACCAGCTCAACTCGACTCGCCTCAAACTTTCATGTGTCTTGCACTGAGGAGCGGCTTCCATCAGGCGAATCTGCCATAAAGCCCTGACTGGTGGAGGGCTGCAGTGATGGTTGACTTTCTGCCATCTCCCGACTGCATCTCTGGAACTCAGCCACAGTGATCTTTGGGTTCTTCTTTACCTCTAATACTAAGGCTCTTTTCCCCCCGATAGCTCAGTTTGACCGGACTGCCAGCCATAGGAAGAGTCTAGGGTTCTGGTCACCCCAAACATCTTCCATTTAAGGATTATGGAGGCCACATGTTCTTAGGAATCTTAAGTGCAGCAGAACTTCTTTTGTAACCTTAGCCAGATCTATGCCTTGCCACAATTCTGTCTCCGAGCTCTTCAGGCAGTTCTTTTGACCTTATGATTCTCATTTGCTCTGACATGCACTGTGAGCTGTAAAGTCTTATATAGATAGGTATTGTGGCTTTCCTAATCAAGTCCAATCAGTATAATCAAACACAGCTGGACTCAAATGTAGAAGGTGTAGAACCATAGATATACATAATAAAGGCTAGATGTCTTACGGCGGAGTCACCATCGTCATCACCGGCGGCCATCTTGTCACAGGCAAGCTTTCTGTCGGGCTCTGTGGAACCTGATGTAAGGTGAGTGATCTGTACAAACATAAATACTCTTATCTCCCAGAAATCTTGACGGATTTACAAATGGTTTGGTTTCTTACAAACGTTATTAACATGGCTACAAATCTGGATGCTTTAACATGTCAAAATTGCAGATTTTCGTTTCGATAAAGACTTAATCGTGCAGCTTGAGTATCACGGCTAATATGTGCACGTTATCAAGGCTGAGACCACAATCGAGCTGTTCAATTATACAGGTTTTATTGACAGCAATAACGATTTTATGACAAACAATCTTTTGTCTAGTTAAAATAAACTTAGTTCACATGTTTTTTTTGTTTTTTTTTAAATACAAATGTTATCATAATTGTGATATTCTTATTATAAAGTGTATGTATATGTGTGTGCATGTATATATGTATGTATGTATGTGTATGTATGTATATATTTTATTTATTTATAATTTCTTATGTTGCCATTCGCTACACAGTTTTAGTAGCCTATATATTGATTTAACATAAATACCTTGTACGCATGTATATTCATTGCACCTATCTGTTCTGTTCAATGTTACTTTCATATTGAAGTCCATGGTTATAATTATTCATAAGTATGTAGTGTCATAACTACATCTCTGATGTTTATAACAAATCAAACCATTTTAAAAATCGGTTAAAAATTGAGCAATCTGTGTTTATTTAAAAGTACATGCACCATTAAAAGACTTGTAAGAGTGAGCGAGCTGCCTGTGACAAGATGGCCGCCAGTTGCGGACGGCGGCCTCCATTGACCAACAGCGTGCATGAGACATCTAGCCTTTATTATGTATATCTATGTGTAGAACCATCTCAAGGATGATCAGAAGAAATAAACAGCACCTGAGTTAAATATATGGATGTCACAGCAAAGTGTCTGAAAAGAGGGTATGTATCAACGTGAGGAGAGTTGAGCAAACGATTATCAGTTTAAACTAAAAGTTGGGCTCGATATAGGGTTCCTTACAACTTACTACAGATTCGTGATCCATGGATAATGACATGCAGCCAGGAATCATTTTCCTGACATTTTTATGAGCCTGATTTCAACATGAATATTTATAATGACTGTCAGTCATCACATTTTTCGAGTGAATCCCGCATGTATATGCGGATGGGTCAGTGTATTGAAGCGTGTATGTGGCCGCTTCTCAAGAATGGAAAACAAAAGTTGTATTCAAATTCTGAATATAGACCTATTAATAAAAAATAAATAATAATTATATTGCCCAGACAGCGCGCAAAGAGTGGGATAAGCAAGCCTGTGGTTTTACTCGAATTGACTGACATCTCCCGGATATGATGTCGACTTCGTTATATAGCTGTATGAAATCATAAACAGGCATCGATATCATTTTGATTATTTTACAGTAGTCTAATAAATAAACATAATTTCGTTCAGTTAGCGAACAGACGCCATGAACTGAGCTCAGACCAGCGGCAGGAGTCCGATTTCATTTATCACGAGTGAGAAGCTGACAATATACGTCGGAAGATTCAGTTTCAAAACTAAATGTAAAAGCGCCTATTTAAACAAGCTTGTTATTGTACTGTACTGTTCTGTTATGTTTTTCATTAAGAACAGTATGGATGTTATTAATAATTTTAAACACACCATTCAATCAGATTACTCCCAAATTGATACTCATTCTAAAGTGAAAGCATAATCCGTGTGGGTGCGGCTGTACAGGAATTCATAACGGTGCGCATTATGAATGCAGGCAGACGTTATTTTTCGTGAAACATGAAGATAGAAATGCTCACAGGAAGAAAAAAAGCTTGCAAAAATTATATACGATCTGCCTAATCCTGGCCAAATCACAGAGATGTCGATTCGCATGGGACTACTATTACAGGACCTCGGTGTTCAGCGAAATATGGTATGTAATTTGCAGGGGAATTTTTACTTTACAAATAACAGACATGGCCGATTCGCACGGGATTAAGATCACAGACATTTTAAATCCAAACGCTGACCCTCTTTTTTTACCGTTGTTAAACTAACAAAAGTAGATTCGGACACGCTCTGAGTGTGCTTCAGACCATGTGCTCAGATCATTAAAACAAGGCCCTTAAAGTGCCTTTATTATAATTATTAAAATATATATCAATTTTGGTTATTTAACAGGGAAAAAATAGACTAGGCATTGTACACACAGACAACAGATGTTGTGTACATAAGGCATATAGCATAGAGCTAATTTGCAGCCCTTGTCCGTGGTTAGGCTTTTACATAAAATAAAATTTAAAAAATTTAAAACACACTCATCACAAGAAACAAAACATATAGACATGAAGATATATAGACATACCTAAGCACATAATGTAACTTTTTACAAAGACACAAACCTATAATGTAAATTACACTACATACAGAAAAAAAGTAAACTTAACCAACATGAAAAGCCTGATATGTTCAGTTGTTACATCACTCATTCACATTAGTGCTGGGCTAACGTATGCACGGTTATTTAAACAGTACTGCTTGTGCACCGCAATAAATATTAGAAATATACACAAACTGATACATATCAGTTTGTCAATACAACTTGCTAATGTTAATGGTGAGGAATTACAGCTGCAACATCTCATTATGTACTTCGAAATGAGTAGTGCATCACTGAGAAATGTCCTGCTCAGGTCGTCCTTGCGATGAACGTTCGGGTTGAGTTATTCCAATGTTTCATCATCGAACTCATGATCAGTGACGCAAAATTGCGTCATCGTTAATGTTTTTACAGTGTGTACAGTCTGAGCCTGAGATTTAGGAAGCCTCTGGAGCTAAAGCTTCCAAAACATGCTGTGCAAGGTAGACCAGTCACTACAGACTGGGCCATCTGATCAATCAGACTTGCGAGAGGAAGGATTTAGAGCAGGGGTCTCCAACACGTAGCTCGCCAAGACGTAGGCTACTTTGCATCTAATCAGAGTGAGCTAATTTAGACTGACTTAGAATTTTTTATTTATGAACAAATATCAATGTAAACATGTAAACAACTATAGTACGATGTTGGAAGTGAAATTTAAAAAAAAAAAACGATACCAGCATTTCTGTATTACCGGTAGTACCGACTCCCGAGTATATTCGGTACACGCAGCTTTCGTGTTAATCCAAGTGCAGTGCTCCAAACTGTAGCCGAATATATACTAGTGTCTGTGAATATTAAACTGCAAATTACTATTTAAATATTACTCCTGAAAATTCTGCGTCTCTGCGTGAATAACAGGCGCAGATGCGAGGGCGCGGCAGCGTGTGCCACTATGAGGACACACGGACGCATAAACTGTCACTTCATGAGAATTTTACGTTTCATTAAGTAAGCTGTCATATGAACACAGACACTCAAAGGTCTTCACGGCAACCCGTCATAATAAAAGTTTGGTCTAATGTTGAGAAATTGACAGAATATATTAGGATACTGTTGCAGCCTATACAGTAGATGTAACTACATCTCTATGTAATAATAATACGTCTCTACTAATAATAATAATTATGCCTAGATGGTTCCTTATTTTTCACTTGATATTTTATGTATAAACAATGATAACTTTTTAAACAGCATACAGCCTTTAAATGTTTAAATGTATGATTTACTTGATTAATAATTATCATCATAAATAATAAACATTTTAAATTTAATTGATTTTTTAAAAAATAATGCTGTGGTACCAAAATTGGTACTGACTACTGTAAAATGTTTATGGTATTGGTACCGACTACTGGAACTTCTACTACACTCTTTCAGGTGTAAAACAGTTTGGATTGTTGTTAATATGAGAATTATGATGCATTATTTAAGAGTTTTAAGTATTGTAGAACATGAGTAGCTCTTGGCGACTTTCATTTTTAAAAAGTAGCTCTCAAATGAAAAAAGGTTGGAGACCCCCTGATTTAGAGAGACTGAATCATCACACAAGTTTTTTGAGGGAAAATAAATGAAAAAAGTGGTGATGTGCAATGTATATTATGAGAAAAAGCAACGTTTTTTTTTTTTTTTTTTACCTTTGATGCATACAGACATGTAGGAGACCCAAGACAAAATTAGAATCCTTTAAAATAGCATAATAGTGGCACAATAGTGGCATACAGTCAGCTGGTCATTAGTGCAAAATAAACCCCAACCAGGTGATTAGAACTCCAAAACTTTCCAGCTAGGTCGTTTTACCATTAAACGTGTTTATTTTTTTCTAATAACAGCTGACTGCACATTATCTGGCTTATTGCAAGGCCTATTGTCAAATAAATAAATAAAGAGACATGAAAAATGTATTTAAATGAGATTATCATTTGAGAAGAAAGACTATGGAGTGATGTAAGATGCAAGAAAATATGCACAGCTAACTGGGACATAGTTTGCCTGGGATATTGGTCAGTTATATAAGTTAACGGTCATATGTAAATGTATGTATTAGGCATAGATTTAATATGCAACAGGTAAATGCTATAGAGTAAAAAACACTTCACTCCAGATCTTCTACATGTCTTCCTACTTTACTGTTCTCTACAGCAACCTTAATAAGTCCTGGATGATTCTTGGCACTTTCCAAAGGACCTGACTTTTAGTTCTCTAAGTAGAGAGTTAAAGAGGCAAGACCATTTTTTGAAGAAAAAAAAGAGAGAGAAGAGAATCGCAGAAGGAAGATTTAGAGTTTTTCACACAAAGTAATCAAAAAAAGCACAGCTAGGACTATCTCCAAAATGGCGAAGCACATAAGGATTCGTCTGGGTGCTATCGGCACAGACGCCATTCAGAATCTGCTAAGCTGCTCCCGCCACTCATGAGAGATTCCATTACAGAAGAAATGGGATAGCAACACAATTATCTCAAGTCCAATTCTCCAAGCCCCATTGTGTCTGCAAACTGAGACCTGAGCCTGGATTACTATGGGCCGGGAGGGGGGAATTCAACTCGCCCTTCCCTGAATGCTCTAAGCTTTTTCCATCAAAACGAGGAAAAGAAATAAGAGAGAGAGAGAAAACAAGAAAAAAAAAGGGCAGGGTTTGGATAGCTTGTGATTCAAAAGATTGGCCTTGGGTGGCTCAGAGCAGCAGATGCCTCAGCAGCAAAGAGGTCTCATGCCGTCTGGAGATCTTGCCCCTTAACAACAGAGGAGAGAAATAAAGAGAAACTCAGGGTTTACAGGACAACAAAAAGAAAATTTGAAGCAATTCAAGAGGACAATGCTAATACTTATCCAGAAGTGACTGTGTGGCGTGCATGGCCGAGTCCATGGTTCCTAGTTCCTCTTGTCTGTCATTGTGTAATATAAAATGATGCAATTATGAGCAAGGCCCAAGGCATTGCAGCATCACATTGGCTTAATATTGCAAAAGCTACTAGGCAAACGTCTTTTGGGACATAACTTTGAATCAGTTGAATGAGGATATACATTTAATAGCAACATTCTGATTGCAGTTATCGGTATGTCAGTGATTCAGTCCAAAAACAATTACACCGTGTGTCTTCTTTGTTAAGTCTGGGAAACTCTCAGAGGGACTGTGTCTTTGTCTGTAACTGCTCTGACAGCAGAACAGACTGTTATGACACCCGCCAATGGCTTTTACTTTTCCCAGTCATCTATTGTCCAATTTTGGTAAGACTTTCCTTTTCTTAGCTGACAGGTGTGGAACACAGTGTGGTCTTCTGCTGCTGTATATAAAATATTATATTATATTTTATAATTGTCTTTTTTTATATTGTATTTTTTCCCCCATTCCATATCTTATTGATGTACTGTATCCAAACTTTATTTTGGCTGTTTGGCGATTTTGAATTTTTTATTGTATTATTTAGCATATTGTAGTCCTTTTTTCCATTTAAAAGTTGCACTTGCAGCTTTAAAAGTTCTTGCATTTCTAAGTCCTGAAGAAGATGTATAGAATCACCAGCTATTGCATAGTCCTTTTTCTTCAGCGATGCGTCCCTTGAATAAACAACATCCTCCAGTGACAATTACTTGCAGAAGTTCTTGCAGAGCTTCAGAGAAGGCTTTAAGTTTCAGACATTAGGCATTTTACTCTTTGTACATGCAACAAAAGCATTGTTAGCAATGCTCTCCTAAACTCCGACATTGCGAGATATGTGATAACACAGTTAATTACGTCCTGGTAGATAAACCATGTGGAGGACTTTGAAAAGAGCCCAGGAGTGAGCTGACGTAACACTGCTTGGTTATCAGAGCTTCCAAACACAATCCCAGTTTGAAGCCTGTCGACATATTTTATAAGCTTGTTAAGAGGAAATAAAAGGTGTGCACTGAAGAAAGGAGACCACACGCCCAAGCTTGGATTCTTTTATCCTCCTCCTTCCCTCAGACAAAAGAGATTTCAGTGGCACTAATTACACTAAGGGTAATAATAAAGGGAGCGAAAGGAAATCCCATTCTTACCCCATACTGAGGTTTGACCCACAGCTTGACCTCCCTACCGAGAGGGAGGAGCATTTGATTAGCGATCAAGTGATTAGTGGACTAGCGACTTGAAATCTCCACTGTGCAGAGTTTCACAAGATCTGTTACACAAGCTTTAAAGTCACACAAAATTGCTGGGGAGTTTATACTCTTCTGAAGTTTCTCTAATATGCTTTACTTTCTTTTAAGTTCAGACAAATGTGCCAAAATCCAAATCCCTAACTCTTGCTCTGCTTTTCAGTGCGCTATATCCTCACATCCCAAGAGAAATGGATGAAGAGTCCAAATATAATAAGAGGCATTTTTATGTGTTGTCTTTCATTGATGTAGCCTACAGATTTCTACAAAACTGGTGAGCCTATAGCATTCATTCTACATATGTCCCATGCATGTTTGTTTAGCATGCATACATGTTTGTTTATTAGATTCATTAAATATTTGGTTGATTCTATTGTGTTTATGATCAACAAGATTATAATTTCAATTAGATTGTTTTCATTTGTTTAAAGCAATACAATTATGAATAAAATAAATGAAATGATAGCATTTTATTCTGTGACATCTGCAACAGCATGTTTAAGATGACATAATTTTAATTTCATATAAGAATATACACCAACCAGGCATAACATTATGACTACCTTCCTATGTTGTGTTGGTCCCCCTTTTGCTGCCAAAACAGCCCTGACCCCTTGAGACTCCACTAGACCCCTGAAGGTGTGTTGTGGTATCTGGCAGAGATCATTTAAGTCCTGTGAGTTGCAAGGTGGCCCTCCATCGATCAGACTTGTTTGTTCAGCACATCCCACAGATGCTTGATTGGATTAAGATATCGGGAATTTGGAGGCCAAGTCAACACCTCAAACTCTTTCTTGTGCGCCTCAAACCATTCCTTAACCATTGTTTCCTTTGTGTCATGGTGCATTATCCTGCTGGAAGAGGCCACAGCCACCAGGGAATACCATTTCCATGAAAGGGTGTACATGGTATGCAACAATGCTTAGATAGGTGGTATGTGTCAATGCAACCACCACATGGCAGCACCCAAGGTTTCCTAGCAGAAAATTGTCCAAAGCATCACCCTGCCCCCTCCGGCTTTCCTTCTTTCCATAGTGCATCCTGGTGCCATGTGTTTCCCAGGTTAGTAACGCAAGACCATCCACGTGATGTAAAAGAAAATGTGATTCACCAGATCAGGCCACTTTCTTCCAGTGCTCCAGGGTCCAGTTCTGATGCTTATGTGCTGGTACTTTTGGCCATACGCATCAAACTGGAATGCACTCTGTTTTGAAACATTTCTATCAGAACCAGCATTAACTTCTTGAGCAATCTGAGCTACTGTAGCTTTTCTGTTTGATTGGATACTGTAGCTTGTTTTGATTTGCTCCCCGCGTGCATCATTGAGCCTTGGCCGCCCATTACCCTGTCGCCGGTTCACCACTGTTCCCTCCTTGGACCTCTTTTGATAGATACAGAACACTGCAGACCAGGAACACCCCACAAGAGCTGCAGTTGTGGAGATCGTTTGACCCAGTCGTCTAGCCATCACAGTTTGGCCTTTGTCAAACTCATTCAAATCCTTACGCTTGCCAATTTTTCCTGCTTCTAGCACATCAACTTTGAGGACAAAATGTTCACTAGCTGCTTAATATATCCCACACACTAACAGGGGCTGTGATGAAGAAATAATCAGTGCTATTCACTTCACCTCATAATGTTATTCCTGATCGGTGTATATGTATGTAAGATTTGTAAATAGTTCATGTTTCTATCACTGCAAATACCTAAAACTGATTATGTTCTAGATGCTGTCAGTACATCCATATTGTGTGTTTCAGCATCTACCAAAACATACAAAAAAAATACTTGTAAATTTTATGTATATAAACAAGCTACAGATCAATCTAATTTATGACATCCCTATCCATAACTACAAAACTACACAAGGTAAAATAGACTGTTTTACTGGCGAGGACATGATTTTTGCTAACCAGATTGTGATTTGTGCGTTTAATTATAGACTGCCAAAAGCATGAATTCATCTAAATAAAATTTTGTATGATAAACAATTATGCTTTGTTAGGTCACCAATTAATGTCCAATACAAAATCAAGAATTACTGAAGCAAACCCAGTTGAGAATCCTTGTATTCAATGTATTGGCTGATTTGATTATGCATTCCGCAACCAATCAGAACTCCATTTAACACATTTTTGCTCAAAGTAATACACAAAAAAAGGCTGCCTGGGCCAGCATATAAGTAGCCTAAATGTGTTATGATTATGCAAGTTACTCTGTAAAGACTCTTGAAACTGATTCACTACTAATGGTAAACAGCTTGACTGGATGAGAATAGGAATAAAGCTCTTACTCTGTTTCTGCCATAGCGGAAGAGCAAGAAAATCTAATTCAATTAATCTGCTCCCTCATTAGCAAGATACATAGAGTAGGAAACCGATAGAGAAACGTGAGAACACAGCTGTTATCACCTGAGACATTGCAGCTTCTCAATATTGTTAGCTGCTGACTGTATTGCTATTACCCTGTGGGGCAGTATATGCTGATGGGTACAGGACACTTTTCATCTGTGAATACCAGGGGCAATTGCTTTATTTACACCTCTTCCTGCTTCCTGCTCCCACCACTTCGAGCCACCATCAACAGCTGAAAATTAGAGAAATGAGGAGCAATTTGAAGATAATGATTTCAACATTGTCTTCCTGATGCTTTCTCCGTCACATAAAACAGATCAGCTCATTGGAGCAGATAATACTGTGCAATTTCCAATCTCAAATTTAAAAAGAAAGCCAGGATATACATTGATCTTTCTTTTAAATTAAACACTTAAATGTGAATTCTGAAACCGCTTGTCTTTTAAAACACATTTATACGCATTGACTTTCAAAGTACATACCAATTTCAAAATTCACTGTGTATATCGTAAAATGATTTATAATTGCATGCAATATGTAAATCAAAATTAACTCTTAAATTTGATATTGTATTGCATTTGCATGTTGAATGTTGAATGTAGAGCACAGTGACTGCTTTGATCAGTGTTCCTGAGACAGATCTATATACCTTCCGAAAAGAGTCAAAGGTCACCCAGGGAACCCGGAAAAGGTGTAAAGATGCCATATGTCTGTAAACATCAACTGAACTGTAGCAGAGTGGGATGACAATCAGCTTAGGTACAGAAAATATGTGTGGAATTCATCTAAATATAAGAATATAAACTCTATTCTTTATTCCGGTCCTGTTGTACACACAAACTGCCTCAGTGGTCTCCTTTAAGTGACTCTGACATGATAGCATGGCCTCTTTTATTTAGGGGTTACAGTGACCTCAGTATATATTTTACTATGCACTTACACCTGAATACTGCATGCTGATGCAGTGCAAAAGAAGAGAAAGAGAAGAATAAGTTGCGCTTTTGTTGACCTGATTGCTATCCCTCTTTGTGGTTATAGCTTCCTCTAATTGGACAGGACTAACGTGGCCTACTTAACCAAGCCAAGCGATGGATTTGGAGGTCTGTAATTGGTAGAGGGGGCTTCTCACAGTAGCACATAGCAAATTAATTCTCACCACGAGAGAGGTGGTCATGAGAGTTAAGAGGCAAAAATCGACTTTTTTAGTTTGTCTCTCAGTCAGTGTTTCAAAGCGTTTAAAAAAAAAATCTGGAGTCTTACCTAAAATCCTGCCTTTCATTCACTCCTACTTTCACATGTTTTTTTGTTAGTTTTTTCCCTTAAGGAAATTATTCTTATAAGGGGGTTGACGAGAAAAAAGGCAGATTGAGTTAGAGACGGTGTTGGTTTGTTTTCAAAAGGGATGAAAAGAAACAAATCCCCTCTAACTGTTAGCGAAAGAAGAGACAGAAATTATTTCTCAGTTAATAACAGTACCCACTACAAAGACTGGCTAACCGATTTGCTCTTTGAGTATCACAGCCATGCTAATCGGTGGGAGGCTGAGTAGTAGACTCCTTAAACACAAGTTCCCTAGGTCTTCTTCCGAAAACAGATGAGCATAGTCTGACATAGTTTCCTGTAAAAAGAAAAAAAAAAAACAGTGACATTAGAATACGTTTTGTAAAGTATAAAAAGTTTTGCAAAGTAGCCTACATGCCAATTGACGCTAAGTTGTTTAAGGAAAAAAATTAATTACTCAGTTGAATTAATTAATATCATCAACTTTTTTTAACAATCATCTATCAACCAATTAGAATTTTACTGTGGCTTTTTGTTCACACCTTATTTTTAACTCTTTCGCCGCCAAACACTGAATTTTCCATTATTTGTGTGAAAACGCAAACCACTGAATTTTTGGAGTTTCTGTTTTTCCACTAGATGCTAGGGGGCGCTATTACGCATCTTCTGAATGAGTACAGAACCTTCTGATTAAAACATGCGAGGAGGACGCAGTAAAACAAGCGATCATATGTAAACAAATGCATATGTAAATAATGTTGACGTGGTCATTAACATTAAACATCATATGAATCAAAACTATCTAATGTTACTGAATGAAATGTAAACCCAGGGCAAGCTACAGGACTGTGCAAGCATTAGGGGTGTTTATGGACTAGTCTAGGACAACTGTGTTTGATCATCTTTCTGAATCTGATCTGTATGTAGTCTTTCACAAAAGTAAGTCTATTCTTTTTGTTCAAAATGTTGCTTTTTTATTTAAAAGAAGAGGGTCAGCTCTTTCATATATTGCATGCTCAGATATTTATAAAAACAAAATAGTCTATGGGCTATAAAACTTTTGGGAAAATGGTCAAAAACCCTGGTGGTGGCTGGCTTTTTTTGTTTGTTTGTTTTGTTTTGTTTTGTTTTGTTTTGTTTTGTTTTGTTTTGTTTTGTTTTGTTTTGTTTTGTTTTGTTTTGTTTTGTTTTGTTTTTTAGCTGGCAGTAAAAATATTTTCACACTTATACAGCAATAACAGACCAGTAATATACAAATTTGAGTTAATTAAAAGAAAAATAAAATACAAATATTAGATGAAACTAAAAGAAAGTAACCAATTTTAGAAATTGCTTTGTCTACTAAAATTGCTAAAACTGAAATAAAAAATACATTTTTTATAAGTCATAAAGCGCATATTTAAAGCACATATACTAAAACTAAAATAAAAAGATTAAATATATGGTACTAAAATAGCACATGCATCTAAAATGTAGTCTTTATCTTTCAGGTAAATTAGGTTAAAATGGCTAATTGATGACACGTGCTGCACCGCAGTTTTTTGTCCAATCAGAAGCTCTCTACAATGAGAATATTTCTATCAAAAGTATCTTGTCTGATGAAACAAAGATTGAACTCTTTGGCCTAAATAGCAAACAACATGTCTGGAGGAAACCAAGCATTGCTTATCCCCAGGCCAATAACATCCCTACAGTGAAGCATGGTGGTGGCAGCATCATGATGTGGGGATGTTTTTCAGCAACAGGACCTAGGAGACTAGACAGGATCGAGCGAAAGATGATTGCAGTAATGTAGAGACATCCTTGATGAAAACCTCCATTCATCTTATAACAGAATAACGACCCTAAGCACACAGCCAAGATAACAAAGGAGTAGCTACAGGAAAACCGTGAATGTCCTTGAGTGGCCCAGCCAGAGCCCAGACTTGAACCCAATTGAACATCTCTGGAGAGACCTAAGAATGGCTGTGCACTGATGCTCCCCATCCATCCTAATGGAGCTTGAGAGGTCATGCAAAGAAGAATGGGAGAAACTGCCCAGATATAGTTGTGTCAAGCTTGTAGTATCATACTCAAAACACTTGAGGCTGTAATTGTTTTCCAAAGGTGCTTCAACAAAGTATTAAGCAAAAGCTGTGAATAAGTATGTATATGTGATATTTATTTATTTATTTATTTATTTATTTATTTATTTATTTATTTATTTATTTATAAATTAAAAGATTTAGATCAAACTTCTTTTCACATTGTCATTAGGGTGTATTGTTTGTAGAATTTTGAGGAAAACAATGAATTTATTCCTTTTTGGAATAAGGCTGTAATATAACAAAATGTGGAAAAAGTGAAGTGCTGTGAATACTTTCCGAATGCACTGAATGTACTTTAACTTCTTTACCTTCAGTCTTTCAGCACTATTGATAATTTAGTTAGTCTTCCTGAAACTGACATAATCAGCGAGTATAGATGCTGTTGTAAGATACATTGCCACATGCCTTGGTAAATTGAGGATTTTGTTTGTTCTGCTCAGATCACCTGCAGTGTGGTAATTCTATCAACACCTCAAGAGACAGACACGACAGTGCTATTTCACAGTCCTCCGTTATGGTCAGAATCACAACTGTGTTCTGCTAAAATTGCTAAGCTTTAGTGATGTCTGAAAGGAACAGAGTTTTCCCAACCGTGGGGTCATGCGGGGCCACGTATTTGTCACACCATAATTAAAGATCAGTTGTGTAACTTACAAGTTCCTGCTTGTCAATCAGGAAATAGGAAATCAAAGAGGCACATCAGGACCTTGTCTGCCATATCACCAGGGGGGAAAATGGAATTTCAGAGATGATGGAATATCATAAATGGGACTCTTTGGTTGCATTTTATTTTGCAGTTTCACTGGAATTGAAAGAGTGCTGTCCTTGTGGTTATTTTATACACTTTAAAAGGGTGGTTGCATGTAATTTCACTTTTTTAACTTGAGTTAGTGTGTAATGTTGCTGCTTGAGCATAAACAGTATCTGCAAAGTTACAGCGCTGAAAGTTCAATGCAAACCGAGATATTGTCTTTTAAAGTTGTGGCAGTTTATTGCCAACAAAAATGGCCAGTTTGGGCTACAAAAAGCTTCTTCCCGGATTGGTGACGTCAAAAACCCTTGCTAGTCACCGCAGATGTGATTTCTGCCCATAAAGGTAAGGGGCATGCCGTTTCCGGACAACCTGTGCTTGCCACTTCAGCCAATAAAAATACATGAAACTACATTTGGCCATTTGGAGGGATGGCCTTCATAGAAGCACGAAGTAAACGAGCCATTCAAAGGACAGTGAAGACAGTGGCATGGAATAAAGTAAAATATAAGAACAATATGGGATTTAAAAAAAATTTAAAAAAATAAAGAAGTATTAAAGGGGTGGTTCCGTGGTGTTTTTTTAGGCTTGGTTGTGTTCATGGGGTGCAGTAGAACACGTCTTAATACTTGTTTTGTTTTGTTTTGTTTTTACACTGTATTTTTCTTATATTTTACCTTTATTCCACACTGCTGTCTCCACTGTCCTTTGAACGGCTCATTTGCTTTCTGCTTCTATGAAGCGCATCCCTCCGAAAACGCAATTGCCTTATATTGGTTAGATGGCCAAATGTAGTTTCATGTATTTTTATTGGCTAAAAATGCCAAGCACAAGTTGCCGCAAACGCCACGCCCCTTACCATTACGGGCAGAAGTCACATCTGCGGTATAAATAATGGCGTCAATATTGCCTTATCAATTTGAACCCGAATCAGACCCAGATAGCAGGGATGAAGGTCAAGCAGAACTTCTGCACGCAAGGCTTTTAATGGATGTTAGTGATTGGTAAGCATTTTCGTATTTCAAATATTTTTTCTCTTTTCATATTCTGGTTAAAGTTTTACTATATCTGAATACACTAATAACAGAAACGTCAAAATATATATAAATAAACAATGTTTGCGTGTGTGATTACATATAAGTTGTTTGATGTTTGTAGCCGTTTGTTGAAGTATGAAACAATTTAGTTAACTGCCTAGCGTAGGTTGGTCTTGATGCAATCAAAATACACACAGAAACTACACATTTAAAAGACATGTACTTACAGGATTAGGCCCATAAACAGCAGCTTCTGCCTTAAATGTGGAAACTGCTTCATCTTTTAGTTTAAGCCTTTGAGCAAATCCAGTATTGAACTCGTGAAGATTCTTGAAGCTGTCTTCTGTGAAATGTGCAGCACAGGTGGCTAAATTTGCATTGTAATCAGCAGGAACTGAATTAAACACAAATTGTAACCATTGCTTCCGAAGTCCAGCATCCCGAGGAAGGCCAAACACAGAAGTCGTGCACTTGGGGTGAAAATAAATTTGTTTTGATGGCTTGTCTGCAACACTCCAGCCTAATGCAGCATCTCTCTCTTCTGTAATGACTACGACCTGGCCTCGCCCACTTTCTTGCGGGGGTAGTTTTTATGTTAATAGCAAGGGTTTATGAGGTCACCAACCCGGAAAAGATGCTCGTTGTAGTGCAAACCGGCCGTTTTTGTAGGCAATAAACTGCCATAACTTTACAAGACAATCTGTTTTCATTGAACTTTCAACGCTGTAAATTTGCAGATTAATATTTATGCTATTAATATTACACACTTACTTAAGGTAAAAAAAGTGAAATCACATGCAACCACCCCTTTAACACGTTATACTGCGCCCCATAAACACAACCAAGCCTAGAAAAAAACATGGAACCACCCCTTTAACTTTAACACTTTTATACTTTTTTATTTAGTCATAATTTCATCATGTCAAATTCATGATATATTTACTGTAATATATTTCTGGTTGATAACAAAGTGTGAAAATTAAAGTGCCATTTTTTCCCTGTCATATGTTTTATTTAAATATAGTAATTGTAATTATGTGCAATTTAGTTTTATCTTTCAACAGTACTGTTGACAAAATTACAGTTTACATCAGTAATTTGTTTGTTGTTATTGTTGAGCAGGTTCAAACAAAAACTGGAATGGACATGCAAGTGAAGGTGGCCTAACGTCATTCTCAATCTTTCTGGCCCAGTTTAACCTTGGCCCTTATGTTACTGTTTAAAAGATCTATAACAACATTCATGCAAAAAGCTGAATCAGTGACTTCTTAGTGATCTCAAAATTTGCTGTACACAAGCTCCTCTTGCATCAGGGAACAAGCAAGCCGCTGACTGTGCAAAAAAGAAGTCAAGGCTGGATAAATAATTATGATTAAGTAGGGAATGGCATTACTCCACCCTGCTACTAAATCACAGGCCTGGCTGGTGAGAGCAGGTTCACTCGTCATGGAATTAATTGAATCCAGCATGGAGCTTCTGACCCACATGTTATAAATACAGCACAAGTCTCATGCCTATACAACACCTGGAAGGAGAGAGGGAAGAGGGGCACAGGTGTAATCAGTCACCTATTCATCTGCTTGCAAGTTCTTATGCAAAGACTTCTCACATTTCCTCATTCTGACATATACCAGAGCCCACCATATGGGCATGCCAACCTTGAGCTGTGCTGCCAAGGAGTTATTTCATATGCCATGTGATGGCTTACAGTACATTCATGCTATAGCACAGGTGAGATCATAACAAGGAAGAACAAGCGTTCTTCACATAAAATAAAATCTGATGAAAAGGCTGCATTATGTGCACTTTTAACTAGGCATGCTGGTTAAATAATGAGACAAGGAATAAAAGCAATCTCTTTCATGTACATTTTATTTTTTTATTTTATCCTGAGAGAAATATACCTTCAATTTTGATATTTTTATTAATACATATTTATTATTATTAATTTTATCTTTGTTTAAAAATTAAAGCATAGATTGTCAGCAAGTTTTCAAATTGGTTTCTCTGTTTGCTTAGGTTGAAATACAATATATACTTTCAGTCTTTATATTATCAGCTATTTTAATATTGGTTTCTCTGTTCCAAGTTAGTGGCTTAATTATATATACTAAATATTGAATTGTATTATTTATAAATCTTGGTCTTTTTATATTAATACACATTGTTTATTAATTTTATATTAACTATTAATATATGATTTTAATGCAATGATTTTCCCCCAACTCTTAATATTGAAAACAAATATTTTTATAATTTATTTTCAAAAGAATAGCATACATTGTTTACTTATTTATATGTTGTAGACTTATTTAATTTACATTTTAAAGTAATTGATTACTTGTTTTTAATGTGTTTAGTAGACAAATAAACCCCCAATCAGAGACCATGTCCTGGGGAAACCCGTGGATCCTGAAGACATGCTGCATCATGAGATCTGCTATCTGCAATCTGCCGTCTCTTAAGCAGAGGTATCAGATGACATGCTTTCAAAAAATGTGTCTACCACCACCAAGATGGCTGTGTTACTTTCTGATTTAGGAAGTCCAAGGAGATTTGATACCATGAACGTCTCAGGATGGGTAAAGGATGAAGTAGTCCTTGAGGGTGGGCTTTGGGTTCTTTGATTTTTTGGCACAAACAAAACAGCCAGACACAAATTCTCTGATATCCACCTGCATACTGGGCTACCAGAACCATGTCTGGATAAGCTTCAAAGTTCTTGTAACTCCAGGCTGACTGGTAAAAGGAGAGATGCATGTCTCCACTGCAACACATCATATTGTACAACATTAGGAACAAAGAGGCGAAAGGTCTGGCTGTTGTCATTGTGCCTTATTTACATTAAGTTATATTCCCAACTGAACCCTTGCCACTACCTCGGAGCTGGGAATGATGGTCTCAGGTCTTTCCTCCACCTCTGTCAAACAGTTTGAAAGAGCATCGGGCTTGGAGTTCTTAGAACCTGGTAAATAAGATAGGATGAACTCATTAAAACTCACGGTTAAAAAGAGTCCATCGGTCCTTCACCCCTGATGTATGTGAGGTTCCTGTGGTCTGTTCAAATGAGGAATAGATGTTTGGCCGTTTCTCCATTCCTGGAGCCCCAGCTTACCTGGTTACGAATATCAAAGTGCTTTTCTGCTGGGGATAGTCGACCTGAAAAAGGCACAAGGATGAAACTTATTGTCTCTCTTGGCCTTTTGAGACAAAACAGTTCCTACTCCAACATCTGACGAATCAATTTATACTACAATGGCCAACTCAGGTTTGGGAGGAGTCAGGATGGGTGCAGAGGGGAATCTTCAATTGAACAGCTCAAATGCTTGATTAGCACTTTCTGTCTTGAGGTCTTTTTGGTAAGGACTGTAAGGGGTTCTGCAATGGTGCTGAAATTAAAATAAACTAAAATTAATGTCCTATAAAAATGATCAACTAAGAAAGTGTTGTACCTGTTTAAAACCGCAAGGTTGGAACCAGTTCAGGACTGCATGGGTCTGGTCAGGATCCATCTGAATGTTGTCACTGGAGACAATGAACCCAAGAAAGGAGACAGGTGGTACATAAAAAAATTCACTTTTCTCCATCTTCAAAAAGAGGTTGTCCTTTAACATTTGAGACAAAACCTGTCGGACATGCTAGACATGATCTTGGTTACAACGGGAGAACATTAATATGTCATCATGATAAACACAAACTGGTTAAGGATTTCTCATAGTAGTTAATGAATGCCTGGAAGATGACTGGGGCATTGACTAGCCCAAAGGACATTAACTGATATTCAAAATGGCCAGTCAGGGTGTTAAATGCCATCTTCCACTCATCACTAGTGCAGATCCTTACCAGACGGTAGGCCTTCCGAAGATCAAGTTTGGTGAATATTGTTGTATCTTGTGACAGTGCCACTGTCAGTAGCAGTGGGTCATGATTTTTCACAGTGATGTGATTTAAACCCTTGTAGTCAATAAATGGACGGAGACCACCCTTGCAAAGAAAAAAAACAGCTTCTGCCAGTTAGGTTGAAAGGTAGATGAATTCACTTTCAAGAGCCTTGTTATATATTCCTCCAAAGAGGCTCTTTCTGGGGCAGACATAGAGAATAGCCCTTGAGCATCATGTTCTGATTGTCACCTCACACACAAGTTTGTGGATAGACAAACTGCTTATAGCTGCAAACCTGCATTGCAGCTAGCTAGGACACAATGTAAAGATGAAAAACTAAACCTCTGAGATTAAGTTTACGATTTTGTTTATGCAATAAAATATACTCATTTATTAGCCAGGAATGTCTCAAAGGTTCAGTGCATTCTTAGGGATTTAATGCACATATCTAACCTCTTCTTTGAGATCATCTTGAATAGCATGTGTAACTCGAGGGAAGGTATTTTGTCATTAATATGGCTGATGTTTGGGTAAAGTGTAAATAATTTTGTATTCATTAATGAATTTTAAAATGTTGACATTTTTTTAAAGTGATAAATATATTGCCTGTGAAAAGTGGGTGGAAATCACTTGACTTCTGTACATGTTAAAGGATAAAAGAGCTTGGGGCAAAAAGTGAGTTCACATTGTTGGTCTGTTTCTCTCAATGGAAAGAGGCAGAGGCAGAGGTGTTCTATGGGTCTCTCTTCTCTGGAGGTGAGAGGTGGTGTTTTCGTTCAGTAGAACTAACAGGAACACTATGTGACCTTTTCAACAAGGGTGATGAACAGCTTCAGGCGAGAGACTGACCTTTCATCCCCTGCAACTTCCATACACCACCTGAGATATGAACCTCTAGCTCTATATGCACAATGAAACCATGAAAGCAGACACACAAATACACCGGCCCGCACAATCTTTGCTATTTGTGCTCAGCAGGACCCTGACCCCTGTACCTGCCTTGCTTCATTTTTTTTGAAGACATCCACAACTTTCTTGAACAGCCAATGGGTATAGCCATGATGGCTTTCTACTTCTGTTCATAAGAGCCATTTAAAATGTAATGTAGGGTGAAATAGAAGCTGAGTGTACTGTTGTTTCGTTGCTTTAAAATAAGATTTTTCAAAGAAATGTTGTATTATTATATATAGAAAGGGCACAGCATCATTTGCCTTGCATTTCATGCTAAAGCAGGAGGGAAGAAAATGGCATGTTAGTGCCTGTAGCGAAGTCCCACTACAATCAAGATTTCAGCTGGTTGAGGCGGCTGAACATGGATTAGATTCCAATTAGAGAATCAGGAGCGGAGAAGAGATTCTTGATAATGAAAAATTTATTTTACAATCTTGAATTTACATCTGAAGTATGCAACTGTGATATTTTATTGTTTACATGTATTGCATTACACAGAACATAGCCAGCGGCATAAACAAGGGGTGTTTCTCAATATGTGCTCTTGTCTGTAAGGTAATTGTGTTCTTGTGGACTTGTGTCCACAAGTATTGTTGTGTCCATGTATTGTTCTAATTCAAAAGTTAACATCCAGCAAAGTACAGTTAAAATCCTCTGATGTGTTCTTGCTCTGCCCCTTTTATCGAGGATGCATTGTGAGGTACGTCTATTGTGTGTTCCGTGACATACTTTTGGCTGATGGTAAAAATAAGTTTTATAACTTTATATATTTATTTAATTTTAGGATTGTATTAGAGTGATGATTTTGTACTTTTGATTAAATTGTTTGCTTGTTTTTATTTCCTTTTGCATCACTTCTTATACTTTTATAATGGCTATTACTGACTGACATTTTACAAAAAGAAAGAGTTGGGTTTTATCTTATGTCATTGTATTATACATGTATATAAAGTAATAATCATAGAAAATGCAAATATTGCCTGATTGTGACGCCAGACCACAAAACCAGTCGCCGCAGAGGTATAGGTGGCAATAGCCAACAATAGTTCAAAATGATAGATTTTTAAGATATTAAGTAAAGATTATATTCCATGAAGATATTTTGTAAATTTCCTACTGTAAATATATTTTTAAAAATATTAGAAGTAGTAAATATGCATTGCTAAGGACTTCATTTGAACACCTTTAACTTTTAAATGCATGACTGTTTCGCCAAACATTCTTACATATTCGGGTCGTTAGCGACCCGGATCTATATTTAACATGGATAGACCTCTACCTGTCGTGATAATATATAAAACTCCTTATGTTAGAGTAACACTTACAGAAGAATACAATAAAACATATATTGTTACCTTTTGGAGCTGGGAAGGATTCAGTTTAAGCAGATGTTTAATACCATCATCATCTGTCCTCGTCAGAGCTCGTTTACCAGTATATTCAGCATCTGCCTCATATTCGCGATTTTGAGCATATTCTCCAAACTCATTTTCATTGTCTTCAAAATCAAAATTTTGATCACTGACAGCTTCTTGACCATATCCATCATCAAGAGACAATGACACTAATATTTGATTGTGTTTAGTACTTGCTCTCTGCTGTAAATCACTGAGTCATTTCAAGTTTTTTAGATTATTATTATTATTGTTTCGTTTTCTGTCAGAGGTAACGTCACTTCATCATTACGTATGAGACATTGCCACCTTGTGGAATAAAGGTGAATTGTGCCCTATTTCGTCATTCTAGATTAATTTATCATTGTGCAAAAAAAATATACGTACAAGCCTACACACCTCAGGTCGTTAGCGACCCTATACAATTTTGACAAAAAACTAGTGAAAAAACAGGCATTCAATTATAATTCAATTATTTTTTTGCTTGTTATATTGTTTAAAATGGATTGATTGAGGAATACTAAGAAGGTTGATGTCTATCTTTAAAAAATGAATGAGGAGCAGGGTAGTAAATGACGTCTTGGGTCGCTAACGACCCGAGGTATGCATTTAAGGGTTAAAGGCAATTTTCTTGATATATATTAATATCTCGCCCAAATATTGTCATATCCTAACAAACCATACATCACAAGAAAGCTTATTTACTCCGCTTCCATATGATGTATAAATCATCTGATTGGTTTTGTATTCATTGTATAAATGTTTTATATATTCATTTGTATTTGTCACACTCAGGTGCAAGGAAGGTGATGACGAGGATAAGATAATGGTAAATACAAATTTTATTATCAAAGATGGCAGGGTGCGCAACAGTGTGCAATTAAGCACAGACAATACCAGACAACCGAATGGAAAACAAGCAAGAACTTAAATACACAGATTATTAACTAAAATGACAAACAGCTGTGATTAATGGGTTCAGTGTCCATGGTGACAGATTGTGGTGGAAAAATAGAACAAAGGAAGACATGTGACCAATGAAAACAATCGATAATCCATGAAAACCAACACAAACAGAACATGGTTGTGACATAACCCCCGTCCAAGTAGGCTCATCCTTGCGCCGTAAAAGGAACAAGAATAGATGGACGCAATAGATGAGGGAGGGTGTTGGTAAGTTTTGGAGGTGGTCGAGGAGGAGCAGAAAGAGGGCTGGCAGAAACCAGCAGGCAGGCAGATGGGCAGGCAGATCGGCAGGTGGGCAGAGCTTCCATTGAGGAAATGGAGGGAGTGTCTTTAGAAGCGTTGACGGGAGGAGTGGCCTGATGGAACAGACCCAGTGCACGGGATTGACGACAGCCCACGGTGGTTTCGACGGAGGGAGGAGCCATGAAGTGGGCATGGCTAACAACCTCTGTGGGATGACTGCCGAAGACGAGACCGATGTTGGGAGATCCTCAGGCAAAGACGGAGAGCAGATGGACCTGAGCAGTGCTAGTGATGAGCCCCCGAGGGGACACCAGAACTGCAGAGGTCCGAGGCAGAACCAGTGTGACTGAAGACCCCAGCGAGTCTGAGGGGAAGGAGAATCGCACTGCAGCCCTAAGGGTGGAGGAGATCCAGACCGCAGCGGGAGGGTCGTAGGTCAGAGGTGGAAGTGAGGTGTGGACTGTCGAGTTGTCGAAGAGGGAGCTGGAGGGGTTAGGGAACCCGGTGAAGCCTCAGGGGTAAGGAATTCTGGTTGTTCCGAGGATGGGAGTGCCCACGGTGTAGCTAGCAGGTCCCAGGGCCGAGGTGACGCAAGAGAATCCTAGGCCGGAGGCAGAGCCCACGGATCGACGTGACTGGGTGAGGCTGACGAGTGTTGGACCTTAGGCTTGACCATGCTGTTAGGAGACACAGGGGAAGGTGAAGGACAAAATGAATACAGCTAAAACAGAGCTGGAGGACTGGCAGTTTCAATTGTCACAGAAGGAAGAGGGATCACAGGAGAAATTTCATATAGATCAGGGTGGGTCAGGGTGGGAGGCAGTATTTCAGTCCCAGTCAATAAGCCAGTCCTCCCCAGTGTCAAGCTCCACCAGAATTCCGTTCGGGACAGCTGTTGCTGGCTCACACCCCTGGACAGACTCACATGGGATTTTCGGTTCCAGGGCTGCAGTGGGCGCTGTCATCACAGGCTCCGTGTCAGCGGCGAGCGGAAGCTCTCCGTCTGTGGGGGACTCAGGCGTTGTCGTCTCCATGGTGCAGAGTGTTGGTGGCCTGTGGTCTGGGTCGGCCTGCGAGACATCTGTGGGGTGTGGCTGGATGAAGGTGTTGTTGTCCGCCGCTTCGCCTACTGTGAACGTGGATCGGTACGCACATCTTGTCTGTGCCTCACATAATGCAGGTCTATGGTCACCAACTCAAAGAGCATACACAGAGAATTACAAATTAAACAATCCCCCTTCCGGCGCTTTCCGCGCTTGCGCAGACTAAAGCCAGAACGCGCGAATGTCACAACAGGAAACACGCACGCGCGGCCTCGGATCAGTCGGACATAGTGGTGTACAAGAAGTAAAAACGATATAAATGCTGTTCGTTTTCTCACACAAACTGCTCGTTTCGTGTCTTAGGCCATCAGTTTGTACTTACGATGGGGGATTGTTTAATTTGGACTTCTCTGTGTATGCTCTTTGAGGTGGTGACCATAGACCTGCATTATGTGAGGCACAGACAAGAACGGTTTGACCTAAAATGATCAAAATTGAAACTACTGGGGAAGCAAATACTCCTACATCTAGTTGCCCATGAGGAGGCAACTATCCCTTTAACTACATGGATTATTACCCCTTAATTAAAAAAATACTTACACTATAAATGATTTGTTAATTTATTCTTCAAATATTACATATTGTTCCCTTTTACTTACACGTACATACTTTATAGTTAATTACAAAAAGTTACGCTGTAAATTTGCATTACTTATGCAGTTTTTTTTTTTTCTGGGCTGTAATATAAAGTGTTATGTTTCCATTGTATGCACACTTTAGAATCCCACCAGATGTAGTACGTCATGAAGCACGTCATCCGGCTATTTTTTACCTAATCTTTTATGAGAACTGTGAATTCTGACATACTATATGTCACACACTATTTTCCATCTACTATAAATTGAAGTAGGGATGGGCATTTTTGTTATTTTCTCATTTCGATCATCGATAGAGCTCAAAAACAAGTAATCGATTAACCGTGGACGGGGCTTGTGCGGGGGGCAGGGTGTCTCCGTCATGGAGAGATGAAACTATTTTAAGACTGTTATGAAAATGTATGTTGACACAAACATGTCTATGGAAATATGAACATATGACTATAAAATAAACAACTGATCGATTATGATGCATAAATGTCTTTGAAATAGAAACAAAATAACGTCTCAAATAACCCAGTCAATAATATTAGCCATAGTATTTGAGCTGAAACTGTGAATACACCACCCTGCAGAGCTTTGCGGATTAATTAACTCCAAACGCGTCCTATATGAGATTAATCAGATAAATGCCTATTACAATTTACATCTACCCAAAATGCGCACGTGAACTTGGCCATGCCAGTATTTTACAGGCTTGAAAGGGAAACTCATTTTTAATGCGCTCATCCCTTAACAACAACCCACGGGCAATGGCTTTGAAACCACAGATCATATACAACACTAATTACAATCGTGTTTTCATTGTAATGCTATGTACATGACAGATTGGCGTGCACATAATTTTATTTTTCATTATCAAAGTGATTATAGGCATATAATTCGAATCCAAAACAACTTTAAAACCTAGGCCTACTGTTAAAAAATTAGAACAAAATAACACTGCTATATTATTAATATCATCAATGATAGAAAAAAAGAAATAGCCTATCTAAAAAGAATATGACCGTCTCATAACCCAGTGTCAATAATGTCAGGCTGTTCACATTTGAGCTGAAGCTGAAACGAATGAACACCAGCCGATATAACGGCAGCGCGTTTCTAGCTGGTTATTAAACTCAACCAAACGCCATCCTATATGAGATTTATCAGATATACAGACAACATATAATCAAGTATTAAACAAGTAATCTTACAACTAGCATCTGTGGAAAAGGACACGGATGCGCACATGAACTTGACTCTGCTCTGACTCTCGTTGTGGATTTCCTTTAACAGCGTGCTGATACACAGGGAACCAAAGCACAGAGAATACAACATTCTATTACTATTATTCTATCATTGTATGAGAACTGTGTATATGACAGATTGGTGCTGCACATCTTGCACTGTATTTGATGATCATTCACAGTGCTTCCAGGCCTCACAGTGCGATTCTGTTTCACTTTTTTCGCAGTTTGGAAGGCGTGCTGTCTAACGCTAACCAATCAGACCTCAGTTACCGCCCAAAATGGAACAATAACCAATCCGAAAATAAGACAAATATATGTTTTAAAGTCAGGGCGATCATCGTTTTCATGATCGATCCTCGCTGTCAATTTCGAGTACTCGAGTACTCAACCATTGTTGCCCATTCCTACAGGGAAGTATCCATTTTTAGATGCTGCCACAGACACCCTGCATCAGAATGTCCATACAATCCATCCTAAATAGAATGTGCGACTAGAATAAGTGTGTCCCAAAGCATATTATGTTGAAGAGAGAATACCAGGAATCCCTGGATAATCTACTATTTGTTGATGGTCCCAATTGTCTACTACAAATGTGACACAGCAACAGTCATTTTAAACCGGTTTACGTTGCTAATACTGGAATGTGCAACAAACAATAACTAAACATTAGGACAGACTATCTGTCACAGCCTTTAGTTTGTTGATATCAAACTCTGCAACATTCACTTATTTAACAGCAGAATTAGGAAATGATCGCTTTTATTTATATTAACAGCACATATAGTTGTAAATTACCAACATGAAATGTGTTTCATGTAAAGTGCTGTTAAACGGAAATCTGCTGAACTTGTCAAGATATTGATTCAGATGTGTTCTCTTCTGTCCTAATAGGATCATCTGTGAGAAGCTGATTACATACATATTTTATTTTTGACAACCGATAAGGATAGCATGTAACAACTACTTGGCATTCAAATCAATTTCACCAAATCAATTGTTCAGATTTGTCACTGACCCTTTCTCAAGGCTACATCATTTCTCTAATTACGCAAAAAAGTGTCTTATGCAGTTATTTTGTTTGTAAAGAAGCCTTAATATTCCTAATTCACTTTTTTTGTGTGTATAAATATAGCAACACTATCTCATGATCAGTTCATAAGTATTTGCGCATGGTGGCTAATTCGTATGAATTCGTACAATCTCACTCATTAGACTTGACCAACTCGTCAAATACGTATGATTCAAATTATAAATAAATATTCAATTTTAAATAATTATTTACAAATTATTTTTCATCTGTTTTTATTGATACAGTTTCTTGTTCTTTTGATAAGTTTAGTAGCACGAAAAAATAGCTTCCTTCCGATTTGACCTTGAAACTGCCACATAAACCACAACCAATCTGATCAGAGCAGTTAGACTGAAACAGATTTCAGATTTAATGTGATTGTTGGCTGTCACTAGCTAAATCTGATCAGATTTTAAATGGATATGCACAAAATCTGGACTTGGACTGACAGTGTGAACGTAGTCTCAGACAGATCGAAACTTGGTCAGATTCAGCAAGTCTCTACTTTACTTTTTGTTGTTGTTGTTCAGTAATTGCAAAGCCAGTTTATAATTACTCTGAGCCTCCTTTTCTTTTCACTGACACATTAATGTAGACCTTTTCTTGCATTTGATCTTCTCAACTTGCCTCTTCATTCCCAAGTACTGACCGTGGAAAATTGACCTTATGTGCACACGCTAGTGGATACATTGCATGCATCACTGATTGGATGTTGACTAGAGTTGTGGGGCCCAAGTGAAGGACAACATCATTAGGCTCAATATGAATCGTAGCAAACAACAGCAGCCCATCCACAGGCATCAGTGTGATTCATTGGCTCCCGTTGTTGATAGGACCATTTAATTGTACTGAGCCTCCCCTCTCAGAGGCCGTCTGTCAAACGCCAGTGGAGGGAGGAGGAAATGAGTGTCTTTGTCGAAGCAGAAACATTTGATGCCAATGTAAACTAGTGCACAGCAGCAGATCCTTGCACAGAGACATTTAAAAAGAACAAAAGACATTTTTTCCCTCTAAGTAGCCATTGAAATTAGTACTGCATTTTCAGGGGGGGAAATGGCAACAAATGGTGTATTTTGTTTCATTTATGTAAAACAACAGGCACATCAAGCGATTAAAGTCCAACATAATGTATGAGTAACCACGTAGATTATTCCCGAGAAACTGTGCTGTTTCACAGGCACGCTGCTTACGTCATGCGGACTATCACTCACACACAATTTGAAATGTAAAGGTCATGCTGTGCATTAACTGACTATGCCATATTCTAAACAATTACATGTTAATGCATACAAAACATATATGTGGCTGACGGACATTCCAGTCTGTAGCTTTGATAGTACTCGTTGTAAATTTGTAAGGTTTTATTGTAAATTACCTAGTTCAAATGATTTTCCTCATTTACACATTGTTGGTCAAATTCACAATTACAAAGAACTGGGATATTTGAATTAAATGTTCAATTCTAAAGTAAAACATCTGAAATGGTAAGCAAGAAGTATGCTTAAGGCTGCGTGTGTGTGTGTGTGTGTGTGTGTGTGTGTGTGTGTGTGTGTGTGTGTGTGTGTGTGTGTGTGTGTGTGTGTGTGTGTGTGTGTGTGTGTGTGTGTGTGTGTGTTTTTGTTTTTCTGTATTCGTTGTACCTATACCGATCAAAAACATTCACTTAATGCTGACCCATAATATATATTTTTATGTTACTTTAAAACAAAAAGGTTAGTGTGAGGTTAGGATACATTACATCATGTAAATGTGAATGAATGAATGAATGAATGAATGAATGAATGAATGAATGAATGAATGAATGAATGAATGAATGAATGAATGAATGAATGAATGAATGAATGAGAATGGGCTGGTGTATCAGCAAACTCTGCATTTGTTGATGTTCATATAAAATGAATTATTAATAATGGGTCTTACCTTTAATAAATCATAATAAAGTAGATTGCTATAAACTTCTAATGCTGTACATTCCTACATTTGAATAAATTAAGAATTGTGTATATAATCAAATCATGCGTCTACAAGCAGTACTCCAAGAATAAATGAATCCTCAAGATGTTCAGTATGGTTCAGTTCAAGTATATTTTTACAATTTCATACTATTCTGTGTCTCATTACATGTCTCATTTCATGCCCGACTTCAGTCTATTTATGGATGTGATGAGGAAAGAAGAGGGAAGGAGACAGAGAAATTGCATTTTACCATTAATGAGAAGCATATACTTTTAGATAGAGTAGGGTTCTTCCCCAGTAATATTCAGTTAAAAGAATATTGCTGAGTCTTCCTAAACCTGCATTTAATCTTACTGTTATGACTGCACACTCAAACTATTTCCCAATTAAGCTCTTGTAATTGGACCCGTCGACTGACTAGAGCATCCAGATGTTAGTGTCATCTGGCTGAGAATGGGACTTATTAAACTGATGAAAAAAGGCACAGTATTGTCTGGGCAACACTGTCTAATTAGCAAAGGACACTCTCAACTCAGTCACCTTGAAAAGATAGTTCAGGTAAGGCTTCGTTTCTATGGTGACCCCGATCTCAGCTTCATACAAAATACTGTATAAAACAAAATGATAGACACACAGTTAAATGGAACCCTTTCTTTGCTTATTTTAAGTTTTTAAATTTACTGTATATATTTATATCATTTAAAAACCCTTTATAACAATTTAACTGGCCAATGTAACTAATCTAATCAATAAACCTCAGCATGACATAAATGTGAAAAATTTATTAAAAATACATCTATTTTAAAATGTGTGACGCACTCTGTCTGTATATGGGTGTGCGAGTGCGTTTGTTTGAGTATTAAGACAACACATCCCTTTCCAAAACATTCCTCCATGTTTAAACATTAAGACAGATGAAGACTTAATATGAGCTAAATTGCCTAATAGTAGTGGGATTTTTTTTCTTGCTATCCAAGAAGCTTCGGCTTACTTCTTATTACACTTACAAATATTGAATTCATGAATAATTTAACCTACCGCCCACACCCAAATGGTGCAATTGACTTCATTATTTATTTTCCAGCACTTCAATAATTAATGTTATGTGTAGGAGAGCTTCTTGCTCTGCCTGGGCTCTCTCATAATTAAACCAGCTGCCAATGCTATGACGTCCTCTGTCATTAAAAGCATTTGTGGGATTATAAAGTTTGACTGTTCTATGTACTTCTATTTACTCTCATCCCACTTTCTCTTCCTTTATCATTGTCTCACTCTCATACAAAAAAACAAAACAAAAACAAAAACATAAATGGACATAAAAGGCTTAAATTATATATATATATATACATATATCAACCCAGGCTCATTGGAAATACGTGACTCTGCCTATATTTTTGCAACACCCCAAATATGTACCTTCAGGTACGTTTACCTGCACTTTTGGGGTGACACGTCCACTGGAGGCGCTAAGTGGTAATATTTTTTCTCCATTCCAGAGGCACAACATGACATCATGACTTCCTGCAAACATACACGCGCCAACCTGATCTCACAGAATTAATATTTATAGCCTAATTTTATATTTTGGAGCAACTAACTACACTCCTACCCTAAACCTACCAACTCTCAACAATATAAAACACGTAACAGTAACAGGCAAATAAATGTACAGCCACATGTATTTATTGCAAAAACTGACCAAAAAATGTTATAAAAGTATTAACTCATGTTGCATTCAAGTCTTCTGAAGTCATATGTTATCTTCATGTGAAGAACCGAGTTGATCTTAATGTTTTAGTCGTTGAAATGATGATCGCACTCGTTCATTCATATTTCTGATTCCAATGATACACACAAGTTGAATGACGCGATCGGTCATGAGACACATGAGAGCCAATGGCATTTTACAATCAAAGCTGACGTAATGACGCAATTGGTCACGAGACACACGACAGCCAATGCTTTCAAAGCTGGCGTGACGTTTCTTCCGGCGGCAATATTTGAAATGTATTATTAATCTTTGGCGGATGGACTGACGTTACTGATCACTTTTGGGGATTTTTTTCACACAAATCAATCGTTTGGCCCCGGAACACTTGGGATATTTGTACTTTCTGAATAATTTATGCATGCAGTCGTATCTGCCTGTTATATCCTGTTTTTTTATAAAACACAAATGGGCAGGTTTAGGGAAAGGATTGAGTTACACGTTCAAAATGTGTCTGAATATGTGTGTGTGTCCACAAGGTAAATGGATTTATTACTACTAAATTGTTTTTTTGAAAATGTAAAAATGCAGAATGTTTCTTGTGATGGGTAGGTTTAGAGGCTGTGTGTGTGTGTATGTGATGGGTAGGTTTAGAGGCTGTGTGTGTGCTGTGTAGGTTTAGGTGTAGGGGCAGTGTAGGGGGATAGAATGTATGGCGTTGATAAACACGCTAAAAAGCGATTATGCGTCTTGATAGCACGGCAAAATGGCATACGAATTGGCGTGTCATACATATGCCATTTCATTCTGGGAATAGAGAAAAAATATTACCACTTAGCGCCTCCGGTGGAAGTTTCACCCAAAAAGTGCAGGTAAACGTACCTGGAGGTACATATTTGGGGTGTTGCAAAAATGTAGGCAAAGTCACGTATTTCCAATGAGCCTGGGTTGCAACATATATATATATATATATATATATATATATATATATATATATATATATATATATATATATATATATATATATATATATATATATATATATATATATATATATATATATATATATGTGTATATATATGTGTATATATATATATATATACACACTTGCATCATCATAATGGGTTTGTTCTTTGGTCTCTCATTGAAATGCAAGATGAAGGTTACATAAAAAGAGCAAAAGAATACACATATATATATATATATATATATATATATATATATATATATATATATATATATATATATATATATATATATACATACACACAGATGCTCTTTTTTATGTAACCTTCATCTCGCATTTCAATGAGAGACCAAAGAACAAACCCATTATGATGCAACAAGCTAATCTGCATTAGCTTATTGCATCAAGTCCACATTTAGAGTCCAGTCACAATTAAATGATAAAACTAGTCACATCCATTTCTGTGATTGTGTATGCTGGAGGAGAGATGAAAAAATGTCAAGAATATATGATTTATGTGCATTCTCTGTTAAGTGCCCCCTTTTACAAAAATATAAGTCTTTGTAATAAATGGCTCTTTCAAGCATTACACAAATCAATAACATCTAAAAATGGCTACTCCTCTCTTCTTGACCGTCCTGCTTTTAAAAGTGCAGACATATTGAATTAAGGACACTCTTACCCTTCCATTCTTTTTCGTCCGAGATAAAGTTCAGCCTTTTGTTTTTACTTGCGCTAAGAAGGTTTCTCGCTGCACTTTTAAAAGTTTTTTTATTTATTAATTCATTAATATATATATATATATATATATATATATATATATATATATATATATATATATATATATATATATATATATATATATATATATATATCATATTGCCACAGACACACATACCGTAAACAATTTATTAAAAAGAATAGGAAAAAAGTTCTGAATTAATAGTTTTAGGTTAACAGGTTTTTAGGTTAGATCAGAGTACACTGGCTAAAACTGAAGTAGTTTCACAGACAAAGGACAGTCATACATTGTTTCCCCCATGTCATTTGTCAATTTTATATTAGCACATTCTCTAAAACACAGTTTTGACCTTAGGGGGCTCAAGATGTCATTCAAAAGGGTCAACAGCTGTCTTTCAAAAGTGTCCAAGGGGACAATAGAAAATTCTTTGCAGCGTTAAATTACCCTCTGTCTGTGTTTTCTGGAAAAATGTTGATGTCGTTTAGATGGAATTGGAAGAACCTCATGTGGGGACAGGCTATTTCTCTCATGAATAATCCTATTTCATGAATAAATGGTTTTTATTATAGGACCATGTTTGATGCACATAATGCCATGCCAAAAAATGTCACTCTGAGGCATCTCTCGGCTGATGAGGACTCAGGCATTGACGCTGAAATATCAGTCCTTGTGTATTTATCACTGAAGGTTTTTCGCTTGAGCGCTTGCTGAGAGCAGCTTTAATTTATGCCTGTTTGATTTGAAATCATCGCTGTGAGCATTATGGCATGTTGAAACACTGAGTGTATCTTAACTGGTTTTACTTCAGGACCAAGATTTTGCAAATGGTCAGTACAAATATTGTTTGCAATATTTATAATTAGCAAAAATGTCCTTATGGTCAGACATTGTATATTACCGTAAACTGCATATAGGCCCAATTCACTGAGTTTTACGAATGTGGGAAGCTCTGTGGTAAACAGGCAAAATTGCACCAAAACAAATGGTGACAGGACAATGAATAACAATGGAATCTTTTTACATTATTTATTTATTTTTAAATGTATATAATTCTTATTAATATCATATTTTTTAATTTAGCTATCCAAACTCGGGCTGAGAACTATTTTTTTAAAAACGTCCTAAACTTTTTTAAAAGACTTCCGCATTGTTAATGGTTCTTGCACATTCATTTATGAATCAAGAACATACAATGCAACCAGTGTGATTCAAACAAGTGGCAAATATTAATTGAAAACAGACAGCACAACCAGTATACAGGGTCCAATTTCTGAAAAAAAAAATATTCTTATGATTTGGTTCATTTTAGACTTCTGTGAATAATATGTTGCCAAATTATATACAACATAATGACATGATGAAATTAATAAGACTGATTTATCTCTTCAACACAGCACCTGTTAGTGGGTGGGATATACTAAGCAGCAAGTGAACATGTTGTTCTCAAAGTTGATGTTAGAAGCAGGAAAAATGAACAAACTTAAGGAGTTGAACTTTGAAAAGGGCCAAATTGTGATAGCTATTGGGCCACTCTATCTCCAAAACAGCAGCTCTTGTGGGGTGTTCCCAGTCTGCGATGGTCAGTTGTCCAAGGAAGGAACAGTGCTGGCCCATGTGGTCCGATCAAACAGACAAGCTACTGTAGCTCAAGTTGCTCAATAAGTTAATGATGGTTCTGATAGAAAGGTGTGAGAATGCACAGTGCATCGCAGTTGCTTAATGGGGTTGCATACCAGTCAGGGGACCCATGCTGAACAAACAAGTCCAATCCTTGGAGGACCCATCTCAAAACTTGCAGGACTTAAATGGTCTGTTGCTAACATCTTGGTGCCAGATATACCACAACAGCATATAGTATAGGTATAATAGTGGAGTCCATGCATCAATGTGTCAGGGCTGTTTTGGTAGCAAAAGGGGGACCAACATTAGGAAGATGGTCATAATGAAATAATTCCCATTATGCCTAATCAGTGTAAAAGACCAATTATTTGATTCTAAAACGTGAATACGGTTATAAAGTATATGTAAAAAAATTTAAAATTATTGTTTTATTGTTTTAACAACCTTCTTCTTTTCTTTCTTGTTTTATTATTATTTTATGAAGACAATGCTGCCCCCTTATTTGAAGTTTATACTATACAGTCAAAATAATATCTAAAAGCAAACAGATATTTCAGTACCTCATTAATAAATCATAAAAAATATTTCAATCTTGGGTGAAAATGAAGGATATCAGGTAGCCCTACAATTGATAGCAACCATCACTCTCACGAATAACATCTATCTACCAATCAAAACAGCTTCATCCTGGAGGAGCTGACAAGAATGGCATGTTTACTATTTTCATCTCAATGTCAGTATTCTACAAAATAATGGTGGAGCTTTAGGGCACCTGCTCATTTGGTTGAGCTTCATGGATGTGTGAACCCATGCATCTCGTCATGAAATGCGAGCCTGAACAGGCAGCATCTCTTCACTATAATGCAGAATGAGTCGGAGGGATATATTAAGACACTGTTGTGGAAAAGTTTTCAATCAGCGGCGGACAGAAATTTAATCAACGACCCATTTAGATCTGTGCTGTCTTTTCGTCATAATTTAGAACGAGAGAAAAAAAATACACACTTGCTTTTTCTATACCTCTGTATATAACAGGGTGTCACCACTGCAATCAGACCAAGGGCAGTAAAAGTGCCATGGACTAGCAAGAGTAACTGCAGGCAAAACCAGCTATTTCACAGAGGAACACATGCAGCCGAGCTTATCAATCAGTTGTAGGGAGGTGGAGGGTATAAAGAACAGTCAGTCACACTACTGAATATCCTTATTACAAACCACTGGCATATATGGTATATATATATATATATATATATATATATATATATATATATATATATACTGCACTTGAATAATTGCTAGCTGAACACCCTGAACATTCACAGAACGTGTAATTAAACATCAGATGGCTATAGTGGAGCCATGAATTATATAGTGTCATGCCACATACCTTTTCATTTACAACATTAAATGTCAGAAATGGCACATATTGACATAACCCTGGTAAAAAAAATAAAAAAAATAAAGAAAAACTTGACATTAGAAAGTCAATTTCTGCCTCAGAGTTAAATAAATTAATAAAAAATATCAGACTTTATCTTAAAGACAAGTTTATATCTCTCAATTGTGAATCTTTTTAAACATTCTTAGCAGCATTCAGAATATCAGCATTAAGGCACTCAATGAGCCTTGCCATGGCAGTTCTCCTAAAAACTTTTCGTAGCACAACTTACAACCGGTCCAAAGAGGATGACCAGCTCATGTTATGATGAAGGCAGTTCATCACAGCAGGGCTGTATTAAAAGATTTATTTCCACAGCTATAAACACAGCACAGTCTCTGGCAAAGGCAATCTGATGGTATTCTCTATAAATACAGCACAAACCTCCAGAAAGTAAACGTGAGAATTAAGGAAAGGCTTATATAGAGGTCTAGAGGTGCATATTTTGAAACAGAATAGCCAGGATTAAAGGTCCCGTTCTTCGCGTGTTTTCGAAGCTTTGATTATGTTTACAGTGTGCAATATAACATGAGTTCATGTTTCGCGTGTAAAAAAACACAGTATTTTTCACACAATTTACTTATCTGTACAGCGCTGTTTCCTCTGTCCTAAAAACGGCCTGATGATTTCCTTGTTCTTTGAAGTCCCTCCTTCAGAAACACGTAGCGAGTTCTGATTGGGCCAGCGCTTCCCACGCAGTGATTGGACAGCAGCTTAGCGCACGTTGCCCGGAAAGGTCCCGCCTCTTACCATAACGGGGAGATACGCCCGCTCAATGTTATTGCAAAAATGTCTATATTGCCTTATCAATTTGAGCCGGAATCAGACCCGGAGAATATCGAAGAGGATCGATTAAGACCTGCTCAGGAAAGACTTTTGCTGGATGTTTCAGAATGGTAAGCTGTCTATTCAGTAGTTGTCATGCTTTTATATTTGGCTGTTACAAATTGCAATGTTATATTTTAAAAAACTGTTATAAAAGTTTGTGGTATGTGGTTTTGTCCGTATGTTTAATTAACGGTGGTGTTGTTGAATTTTTTTAATAAATGCATTGTTTATTCCTACCTTAGTTACAGTAAACAACATATATAATAAACAAATAATTTAAACTGATCATTAAAAACACCAACAATCGATAGTGTCTGAATTAATTACTACACTTTTATATACTACGTTTTTCGGATTGGTTTCAATTACAATCTAACGTCAGTTAACAAAGCTAAACAGCGTTGCACTTTGTGTCATGTTTACATAAACTGTTAAACGGACCAACTTAAATAATAAAATACACTTACCGGTTGTGGTCCATAAACAACGTCTTCTCCAGACAAAGAGGTAACTGCGTCATCTTTTAAGAATAATCTTTCTACGAATCCGGCATTAAACTGATTGAGGTTGAGGAAGCAGTCCTCAGCAAAATGTGCAAAATGTGCTGTACATAGTTTTAAATTGTGAATATAATTTTCCGAGTTAACCATAAACTGTAGCCATTGATCTCTACGTACAGCGTCCGTGGGAAGGCCAAACAAAGATGATTTGACTCCGGGATCAAAATAACAGCATTTCAATGGCATGGCGACAAACACACTCTACAAAAACAACACTCGACGTGCGAGAGCAACAAGACCACGTCCCCAAATTTGCCTGTTCTTGTGGGCGGAGGGTTCTTCAACAAGCGGTTTTAGTTGCGTCATTAAACCAGGAAGTGCAGAGGTGTAGTCCAAACCGGCCGTTCACTGTAGGCTTTGAAAAGGAACTTCTGTTAAATAAAATATCTCGCTTGGCATTGAACTTTGAGCTTTATAATTTTACAGGTATTATTTATGCTCTAACAGCAACATTACACACTAACTAAAGTTTGAAAGATGGAATCGCAAAGAACGGGACTTTTAATTATTGGCTATTTTGCTTCAAAATCTCCCGCTCTAGACCTTTACTGAAGCTTTTTCATTTGAAACCCTAATAAATTCACATAAATAATGCAATTTATATGATTATATATTAAATGCAACTTTACATCTCACCTACATTGCACCATTAAAAAAACAACCCACCAATGTGCTGTACATTACATCCAATGCCATCACCATTTATAACAAAAATTACAACATAGAAAACACCAGATCAGACACAGCACAAATCAACTACAATTAAAAGCCAAGAAAAAAGATAGTTTTATTTTAAACTCATGCAGTTGTAGACTTTCTAAGGTAGGCTGTTTCAGACTTTCATTGCAGCAATGGCAAAAGAACGATTTCCTCCCAATTTCAGTCTAGCCCGAGGAACATTTTACAGTCTCTAGTTAGATGACCTAAGAGACCTCCCAGGATTCTGAATGGATAATAAATCGGAACTATATACAGGAGCAAATCAATTCAGTGTTTTAAAAATACAGCAACAGGACTTTTAAATCAATTCTGTAAATAATTGGGAGCCAATGCAGTGATTTCAGAACCTGCACAGCAGTGAGGAGCCTAGCAGCTGCATTTTGTACTATTTGAAGGTTAATAGATGTTTGGTTAATGCCCATACAAAGGGAAATACAATAGTCAGGCCTTGTTGGGATAAAAGCATGGATCTCTCTTTCAAAGTCTTTAAAATAAAGAAATTATTTCACTTATCTTACTCGGAGATGACAAAACTGGACTAATGTTCTGTTTGTCAAATTTGAGAGCAATATGAAAAAACGCCTACATTCTTTGCTAGTGGTTTTACACACAAAGACAAATGGTTAAACTTAAGCTGAGCTAGCATCTTCCGAAGATTCAAAAACTCAACTTATCTCAGTTTTGCCTTCATTGGATGAAGAAAATGTAAGGACATCCAGACAGGCCAACAGAGTATTCAAACCCATGTTATTTTATCCCGGGGCAGATAGATTTAAGTATTGTCAGCGAAACGAGATGTCGTGCTTCTTAAAAATTAACCCCTGGGGGAGCACAAGGAGAATAAAATCGGAACAAGAATTGAACCTTGAGGAACACCACTTGTAAGAGGAGCTGCATCCAAAGTCAATTCATAACAGAGAACCTTCTATTGTTCAAATAGGATTGAAACTATTTAAGGGCATTTCCCACCCAGTGCTCCAAATGTGAGATGAGGACAGAGTGGTCAGTCATGTCAAATACTGTACTCAAATCTAACAGAGAGTCAGTAAAATATAATTTAAAACTTTTTACCAGTGCTGTTTCTATAGAATGGTAGTTCATAGAACCTAATTGGAACACTTCAAAACTCTGTTTTTGTTTAGAAAGCTCTGTAGTTTGGTGAAACATTATTTATCTAAGACATCTCTCAATTGTGACTTTATTTAATATCTGGAAAAAGTTTATTGTAAACTTTCCCTCAATACATTTTTAATTAGGTTTGGATGTTGTATTTGTTTGTTGTATTGCATTTGGTTAAAGGGTTAGTTCACCCAAAAATGTAAATTCTGTCATTAATTACTTACCCTCATGTCGTTCGACACCCGTAAGACGTTTTCAGAACACAAAGAATAGTTATCGCGACTGGAATAGTTTTTGTGCGCAAAAAAAACCTAAATAACGACCTATTGATGGACGATTTTAAACCACGGCTTCGTAAAGCTTCGGAGCTTTATGAATCAGTGTATCGAATCAGCAGTTCGGATCGTCAAAGTCACATGATTTTTAGCAGTTTGGCGGTTTGACACGCGATCCGAATCATGAATCGATACGCTGATTGTGACATTGATGACATTGTGGCCAATGGAGGCCTTTCTGAGCCATCGGATTTCAACAAAAATATCTTATTTTTTGTTCTGAAGATAAACAAATGTCTACCAGGTCTGGAACGACTGGAACTAACCCTTAACAAGCAAGACTGCCTTGTTAAACCAGGTTCAGTTTACTAAAGACTATGCTGGTAAACCAGTTTGGGGGAATGGGGGAGAGATTTATCACTTAAAGTCAGCATCTAATAAAAATTTACCCTATCTATTTACTAAATGGATCTTAGTAATTTTGCTGTGAACGATTAATCCATGCTCATGCTTATTTTTTACAAACAAAATTGACAATGTGATTAAATGTCTATTCCAAATGTAATTTGGTCCTCATTGTATTTTTCTTCATCCAGTTAACAACCGGTGGATTGAACCAAGTCCCCACCCTACACTATTTTCAATTTATTCGAACGTGCATTAAAGAGGTCATTTAATGCTATTTTTGTACAAGTTATGATTATTTAGTGTCTAAATGAAAACTTTGTAATATACTTTAATAAAAAATTCTAGTTAGTATTCTAAGAAATCACTTATTTAACTTGGTGAAAAACAGCTCTGTTTTCAGCAAGCCGTTGTTGTGCATGTGCCTTTTATGCTAATGAGCTTTGCTCACCCCGCCCCTCTGTTCTGTGGGGGCTTTGAGTGTGAAGCTTTGCTTAGACAACCGGAGAAAGTTTGACAACGCGAGTCTCTCAGGACACATCTGTGCAAGTTCAACCGTATCAATTTCGATATATCAGATATATCAACATCAAAATGAATGCTGTGTTCATTATAATTCCCAAGAACAGGACACCACAATAGCTTAGATGTCATTCTGCTCCAGCGTATCCACAATGGCGGACGACAGCTTGAGCTCGCTAAGGTGGGGTCTGAGCTGAAGCGCTGCTGTCAATCAACAGTCGTGGGAGGTGTGTGCGATCGTGTGAAGTCATACATTGAACGGCTTGATTTCAGACAGGTGAAAACATATAGGGAGATTTAAAAAAAAAAAACACTTGATGGAGTTGTATCATTATAGGATGGTTGTGTACAGTCACTACCAACACACATTGCTGTATATTCAACTTGTAAAAGTGCATGTACCATTACATGACTACTTTAAAATTCTGAAGAAAAGTTTTTAGCTTTTTCGACTTTAAGTTGCAGTGTGTTTGTAAGTTCTGTGTCGCTAGCAGGACCAAACGAAACTGCAATACATTTTTATGGAACATAAAGCAAGACGAAGGAAGTGTTTGAAACATTCTTTATTATTATAGTCATTAGTTTTGCAATTATGTCATGCATCTAATAGTATAAAAATCACACGCTGCAGCTTTCAGCCACAAATCCCAAGCAATCGGCATCCCATCAGTAGGATTCATATTCAGCATCCCATGAGAAACATTGTTCTTGCTAGTCCTTTAAATGCTCTTGGCAGCATTCAGATCAGCATTAAGGCACTCAATGAGCCTTGCCATGGCAATTCTCTTACAAACTTTCCGTAGCACAACTTACAACCGGTCCACAGAGAATGACCAGCTTGTGTTATGATGAAGGCAGTTCATCACAGCAGGGCTGTATTAAAAGATTTTTTGACGGCTATAAACACAGCAGTCTCTGGCAGAGACAGCCAGATGATGTTATCTACAAACACAAGAAAGTTAGAGAGAGAGAATTAATATTAATCCTGGCTATTTTGTTTCAAATTATGCACCTTTAGACCTCTTAACTGAAGCCTTTTCTTTTGAAACTCCCCAGACTAAAGCCACTGACTAATTGTTGCTGTCCCTTTGTGCAATAAAAGAACGCTGCAGTCTTTTCACAGTTTTTGAGTACACGAAAATTGGTTTACGATATCTTGAAAGGTCTATTTGAAAATTGCAGCAGGGAGAAAATTGCATTCCGCATTTTTCCCCCCACCATACATAATCGTGTGCCCCGCGTGTGAAACACGCTCCCTGCCCTTAAAGTGAAGGGTCATGCTATTCATATTCATGTTTGACTTCACCACGCAGCAGCCACCGGCCACATTTCACAGTCCAAACATTGATGACCTCTGATTGAGCTGCCATTTTCATGTCTGTGTGCTGACAGACTGCGCTTATTGTGCGTGTCTACACAATAGAGACCTTTTCCTGCTGAATGAGATCGCTTGGCCTTGTTTGTGACAAGGTATTGATTCAAACCTTGAATCAAAAAAGGTGCAGTATCGCCTCTCTGTGTCATCGACATATGGTGGAGTGGAGGTGCAGGGAGAGATTGAATGTGACTCTTCAGAGCTGAACATTAAAGAGGGAGGTCAGATCTCCAACAGGGTCTGCGTAAATCTTTTGAGGGTTTTCATTCTGAAATTTTAGGTCAACTGAAGGGAACCAACGTGTTTGAAACAATGGCTAATAAAAGAGCATAAATAAACATCATGACTGGGACTGACTATGAGCAATAAACTAGAGCAGTTCTGGCTATATATACGACTTAGAAGACTGTTAAACTGTCCTCCGGGGTACATGTGGAGATTTAGTGCTAGTAGAAAGTGTTAATTGGCGTTCAGCCTGGTGTTTCTTCTCTTCGAAATAGCTTTTTGGTTTACAAAGCCCAAAATCTCCTGTTGTGGAGCACATTCATGTGCCCCAATTCTTGCATTCTAACATGATGAAAAAGCATTTAATATTATATTTGATTTATTCGTGAGCGTCCAGAGTTTACCTCACCTTACCTAAAATAGGTTAAATAAGAAGCTTCTATTGATCGTTGACTGCACGGACCCACAACCCATTCGTTTTAAAGGTGGAATTTTGGAGGACAGCACAAAGCTTTTATATAGGACATCAAAACAATCAATAGTAGAAAATATTATGTGCCACAAGCATAACATAAAAGAAAACTTCACTATCCGGAAGATTTATTCAGTTGGGCAAAAACACTTTTGTGTGACTATTAGAGACAGAAGGTGGATGTGTGCACTCATAACTGTCTGCTTAGTTGAAAAAAGAAGACTGTAAAGAATATGAGTGGGAATAAAGCAAAGCTGAAAGACTACTCCATTGATTCATTTTCAGAATTCAATTAGTCTAACTTCACTAGGTCCGTTCATTAGTCTGGAAGTTTCTTTCTGTTTGCTACAACCTGTAACCTTCACATAACTGTCTTATTATGTTGCATTTTATTTGATATGAGGTGTAGCGTTCCTGGAAAAAATATTATATTATTAAAAAATGATAAAAGGAGAAATCTCTTAATTATAGACTTCACAGAGTTTCATCGCTGTAAATAATCAGCTGGATATTCTGTTGATGAGCTCTACTTCAACCTTGACTGCCACTTCTGCTTGAGTGTTCAGAATTCCTTTTTTTAAAGAGCAGTCCATTGTTTTGGTACGTTGGTATATGTGCATATACCTTTGCAATGCATTTGTATTTTACACATGTGCTATGAGGTGAACTTGCTGCACTTTATATTTCCTTTTAACCTGTGCACTAAATCCAATGAACAGAGTGGAGGGTGAAAGTGTTTCACAATTATGTTGTTTTTAAAGGTCACTGAAAGTATGCAATCTTTAAAATGTGGTTTTCTTATAGTTTGCCGCACCATGTCACCTCTCTTTGCTTCATGGATGAAGTAATTCAGAAGAGTGTTGCTTCCTTTGAAATTGCATCATCTGTTTCAAACATATTGCATACATTTCTTCTCTTATGTTACCAGCTATGGAATGGAAAACTCTTGGTTCATTTTGCATGTATAAATGTAAAGGCATTCACAAACCCCCCTCACACACGTGGCAGTGGAGTTTCAAAGAGTGTATTTAAAGTGACCCCTGTTGCTCAAAGAAGGAACTGCACTTGTCCAAATGCTTATAAAACACATCCTCTGTGTCTATTAAGGAACCTACTGGCATGAGAATTGAACTGGGTCTGTGCTCCTCAACAGCTATCGCAACAGAAGATGCACTTAACTTCAGTTTCAAGGGAACTTGGAAGTCACTAATTGCTCTGCTACTCACCATCAGCACTGCTGGCTTCACGACATTGGTGTTAGCCTTTCCACACCTCCACTGCCTGTGACGTTTCTAGTGGAAACAACTATTTTTATCCATCTTTTATAGCCAAGACCAGCCTCGGTCAATTAACAGAGCCAATCTCTGTGAGGGCCATAGAGGACAAGACTGGCACCCAGAGAGACGGGGTGTTAGTGAATATCTCCTGAGGCTTCACACCAGAGATTGTTCTCAACACCCAATGCAGAATTTAAAACACTCTAGCTGTTTGCCACCAGGATGACTTATGTCATCTAAAACCAACTGTCAATATTCTAGTACACCGAGCATACTTAAATCTATTAACTGCGAGTTTGTTGTCAAGTTTGCATGGCACGATGCACATTTTTCTCTTAGCAAATCCTTAAAAGCATTTATCATCTAGACCAGTGGTTTTCAAACTTTTTAAAGGGCGACCCTTTTTTTTATTTTTTTTATTGACGCGACCCATACAGTATAAGCATCTGTTAAATATATACAATCAATCAGGCCATAAGCGAGAGCGACGTGTCGAATGGAGAGAACGTGTGTGTGTGTGTGTGTGTGTTTGAGAGAGAGAGAGAGAGAGAGAGAGAGAGAGAGAGAGAGAGAGAGAGAGAGAGAAAGAGAGAGAGAGAGAGAGAGAGAGAGAGAGAGAGAGAGATGCATGCATGGGCGTTATTTACAGGTGGATGATATCCCCACCACATTTTAAAACATCGTCATTTGACAAGCAGAATGTTTAATTTCGTTCGGTGATCTGGCGCTGGAATGTGTTGTTTTTTAAATAATCCCGAGTGCCCGTTGCCGATGTTATCAGTGGCGCGGTCTTTGTGCGCTCTTGGTGCTGCTATCCCTGCCCTTATATTTACTGAACATTTTATCATTTATACAAAGAAAATGGCTGCATCAATAACAATGCCCGCAAAGGCTACGTGGGTCAGGTGACACAGGTGGAGTATTTATTTTGCATGTATTGAATGATTTTCAGTGCGTTTCTATTCAAAGTTGTTATTACTACTATTATTAATATTAGAAAACTGTATTAATTATTTTAGTAATTAAAAAAAAAAAATCATACTGGCGACCCATTTTTTTATTCTCACGACCCACCCGAGGGTCGCGACCCAGGGTTGGAAAACCATTGATCTAGACTATGTGTCTGTTATCTTTTGAACTTGGTGAATAGCAGATATAGTAGAAAGTATGTGTAGAGAGATGAAGAGACAGCGATTCAAATGACAGTGTCAAGGTTTTCTGGAGATGAATGAGTGCTGAGATGATGTCTTTGTTGGAGAGGCATATTCATATAGAGATTAAAGAGTATTTCATCTATTTCTATTTCGTCATTGCATTGCAAGATTCATCATGTAGCCCTTTAAAATCTTTATTTTAAAGGTGCAGATAAGCATTTTAAATGCTGTTGAAACGTGTATCGGACAGGGCAACAAAAAACACTTGTTGTAGCCAACTAGCAGTAAGGGGTGTAAAAACTCATGATGGGGGAGAAGAGAGATTGCTCAGTACAAGACAGACATCAGTAGAACATCTATAAAAAGAGAGAGGTGGCAGAGAAAATACAAAAGAGGAAAAGGCCAGGCCGGAATATAACTGTAAAAGAAGGGTTATTAGGCAAGTGGTAGGACCGACGTTAAAGGGTGGTAAAACACATTCTTTCAAAGACTTGATTGTGTTTGGGGTGTCCACTTTAACATGTGTTCATGCTTTGTTGTTTAAAAAATTGCATTATTTTTCATATATTTTTACCTTTATTCAACACTGCTCTGTCCCACCTTGTAAAAACGGTCTGATGGTTTCTGGGTTCTATGAAGATGGTCCCTCAGAAATACGCAATAGGCTCAGATTGGTTAGCTGGCCCAGTGTGTTTTGATTCGCTAACCGCCTAGTGCACATTTTTTCGGAAAACTATACCGGTAGTGTGTAAAGACTGGGGATCTATAGTGATTGTTATTGAAAGGCACCTTCTGTATTTTTAGAACGATTATAGACAAATATCTGTCACAAGAACTATTAACTCAAAACGAAAACTAAAAATTGGCTTTACTATAGTAGCCAAATCAAACACAGAACCATGTTTAGCATGCCTGTAGATAAACAAGCATGTAGATAAACAATACATAAAAGCCTTTAAGCTCTAAGAATAATTTACACTAATTCCAAGTTCGCTCAGATTTTAAAATGTTTGAAACGTTAGGTCTTTATCGGATAATGTTAAGTATGAATGAGCATTTAACAAACTGGTTTGCAGAGCCAAAGAGCATTGTCATTACTTCCCTGCTACAATGTACAATTAACAATACAAACTATTCCAGAAAGCACGTCGACAAAAAAGAAATCATACTTACAATTTGTTGCCATTTTTAAAGTTGGAACTGCTCCATCTTTCAGGACAAGCAGTTGTGCGAATCCTGCATTGAACACGCAAAGATTGTGGAAGCTTTCCTCCGTAAAATGTGCAGCACAGAGAGCGAGATTTGGGTAAAAATTATGAGGGGCCGTGTTAAAAAATAAATTTTAACCATAGATCCCTAATTCCCCCATCCCTAAGAAGGTTGAACAAAGTGGACCTGCAATCCGGATGAAAATAACAACGTTTAGTCTGCATTACGGCAACAACACTCCAGCCTACTAACTATACCACAACAACTCTTCTCCACAGCAATAAAAAATAAAAAAATATACACCCCCTTATATAATATTTTTGAAGGGGTTTATGTAAATATTGGGGCTGGTGATGTCAGCAACTCTGGAGGAATGTCTGTAGCCCCTACCTGCCGTTTGCTGTAGTCCTTAAATAATATCTAAATATCTAAATAAATATCTCCCTTTGCTTTAAACTTTGAGTGTTGTAACTTTGCAGATGTTATTTTTGCGCAAACAGTAACATTACAAACTAGCTAAAGTTAGAAAAGTGAAATCATGTTTTAATATCAGAGAAGCTTTCCAGTACTGGAGAGACCTTAAGGAGTGGGAAGTTTGATGCAAAGTTTGCTTTGTTTATTCTCCTTACATCCATTTGCTGTCTTTTGCTTGAATATACCAATGTGCCATCTTTGCATGTTGTTCATTTGCATTATTATTATAATAAGCCTCAGACATCATACCCTCGGGCAACAGGCAGGGCAGAGCTGCACAGCATGTACATGCCGCGAATATGGGGGGCTGAGGCATCAAGATGGGGATGTGATCCTTTTGAGTAGGGGTGTGTTTGTTCTGGGGATTTCAAATATCAACAGCGTTTACCAGACATCACTTACTGAGCCTTTAAGGAGGCTTTCAGACAGTGACCTTACGTGTGTCTTATTTTGCACAATATCTGCTTTTGATTGAGAGTGTTCTGCAATGATTTCAGAAAATTGGAGAAAGGTGTGCTAATGTGTGGCAGAACACCCTAGAGCGCTGGGTCTCAGGTTACTTATTCCCCAAAGCCCCCATCTCATCAAATACTGATGGAGTCAAAAGTCCCACGGCACAGGCAGATGGTGGTTATTAAAACTATCATTACAGGTAGTCTAACTAAAAGAAGGTCTAATGCTTATAGACTGTTCAATCTTCATTTTTAATCCCTTTTTGGGTGGATTTGGTAGCATTCTGAGAAGACTGACTAAAAATCCTGAAAAAGTTTATTAAGCACCAAAACAGATTTCCAAGGGATCATGACATTGAAGACTACATTTTAAAATATATTCAGATAGTTACCCTAGGCGCATTGGTTTCCCTTTGCCAATTTTAGATTATCTGGATTGTGAGATAAATCAGATAATGGATAAACATCATGAAGAAAGCAAATAGGAGAATTCAATCTTTAAACTTTTAACATTAACTTAATGATCTACTATATATAGGCCAAGCGTGACACTTAATTCATGTACAGGCCTATACCCTCAATTATGAGATTAAATAATTGAATCATGTCCATAATGTGTCCTAAATGAACAGCAGGACAATGATTATAATCATGCTCATGTCACAGGTTGCTAATGGTGAATGAGATGCACTGCACTTGATTGACAACTGACATTTAGTGGTGACGGAACAGCCTGGGAGAGAACCATGAGGGTTTTCAGGCAGCTAGAGCTGCAATGTCTGTGGTGTTTTTTAGTTTTTTGTTTTTTTCTGTGGTGACCATCTGAGAGTGCGTTCAGAGTTGAGCCCTGGCCCTTTGTACTAATTAACCTGTCTAATGGGTTCAGCAAGTTCCCACTTCCACACTCGATGGAGCCCGTTCAGAGTTCTGTTATTTTAATAACACGCCAGGAGAGAGATATGGAGAACAGAATGCCAAAAGGTGGAAGGTCTCACTGGGTGTTTTAATATAACTCAGACGACCCGCAGCTCTGTGTTCCTCTCCACTCTTTTCCCACATCTCTCACTTCACCAACACCCAGAGCTGTTTGCGTGCTGTGCCTCTTAATTTTAAATACATTACCCATTAGCTCTGTGTTCAGAACACCAGCTCTAGCGATATTCAAGACATGCCGACTGGTTATTTGTCACAGCAAAGAGTCAAACATGGGTTTTACTGATTTGACTGCATGTGTATGGTTTGTGCAGTGTGAGGAACCAACATTTAACTGTATTCCCAAAATAATATTTAAGAGGGCTTATTAGGCTTTTTTTTCTTCACATTTTCAGCTTTTTTGCTGTTTGAGCATGAAAAAGCTGCAAATTTACAAAGCATAAAATCCACTCCAAAGGGAGTTATATCTGTAAACACTGTTTCTGAACTCCCTGAAACACCTCAATTGCAGTTTTGATTTTTCTTTCAGGAACGTACATGTCAAATGAATTCCCTCCAAAGGAATACAGGAATGCGATGATGAGGCTTGGTTGAGTTGTGTTAGGAAACCTGCAGTTAAGGGGGTGACATTTCAAAAACACACTTAAAACGGTTTAGCAGTCAAAATAACACTGATCCACCCGAACAATTCTGTCTTTCTCCACAGAGATTGGAACTAAATGGAGCATTACTGACAGACTGGGAAGAAAGGTGACGTAATGTAAAATATTAAATATGTAATACAGTGTAAAATATGTAAGAAATGTGTCCCAAACCCTTATGCTAGAGAAATTCTAAACATTCAAATGAATTAACTATAATGAAATGAATTAAGACTGACATAACCTTTCATAAACAAAACATTTTTGAGTCAGATATTTTCAATAAATTGGCTGATCCAGTTTACCAAGTTTGAATTATCACTGACTCAGTGTTCAATGATAGTTATTGAAATGTAGCACATGCATCTTATAGACCAAGAATATTTTATGATACAGCTATGGATACAGCTTTTACATAAATTTTGACGCTTTAGTATTCATAAGTTCATTAGTTCTGGTCCTGTATTAAGTTTTGGTTGATCTGATCAGAAGTAGATGAGGAAGACACATGACTGTTTACACCTGATGTTTTAATCTGTTTCTTTTATCCACTCTCAACCACTTTTGTCTAGATTTCTTCGTCCATGGGTGAGTAAATGTGTGTGTTCTTTCAGATCTTTTGGTCCAATGGACAAAATAAGCTTGCACAGTTTACATATGAGCATAAACAGAGAAAACAGAAAAACATACAGAGAGCAGTAACTTGACTTGATTATTCTGTGACAGCCACAAGACCCCGAGTGTGTGTTATAGAAATCGGGAATGGCGAGAGGACATTATGTGAAGTTGATAAACGTAATTTTGTGAGGAGTACGCCCATCTAATCTTTCAATTAATACCAAGGTATAAAACCAGCAGCTTACCTCTTCCCCTTTTTAGTTTCTGCAGCTTCCCTCCATCTCCTCTGCTCCTCCTTTTGTACAATTTTGTACACCACACTGGTGGTGGTTGAGGAGAGATCCCTTACACAAGCTTAAAGCGCTTTGGGTGTACAGTAGTACATATGAAAGCGCTATATAAATTACTCATTCATTGATTATTTTATTCATTCAATTTTGCCTGTTATAGGGGAGCAATCGGAGCTCGGGTAGAATATTCTCTCCGTGCCCCTCTTCAGCAGACAGCAAGCCAAATCTGTTTACCACTTTCACAAAGATTATGTGGGCACACAAACTCGTGAAGCTATTATTTTCACATTCAAACCATACTGGGTCTCCAGCTGACAAAGTTTAAATCCTGTCTGGCTATAGCATAATGTTTACACATTAGGTCAGTAGATAGAGAGTAGGAGGTGTTGTGCAGCTGTTCAAACACATTCTACCATATTCAACCACACTACAAAAGCAAACAAATGCATTTTCGACTACCTCTAGATGTGGTTGAAAGCGGACAAGCTTAATAAGGTTTTAGACCCCGTTTACACCTGTGTTTAGTGTCGTCCACTTGTGATCTGATAAAAACGCTTTGAAAACGCATCTTAATACCCAGGGCTTTAAGTAAATGATTCATGGAAATGTATATTTCAACTGATGCTCAATGTGCTCTCAATGTGCTTTTAGTGCATGTGTGTGTGCGTGTGTGTGTGTGTGTGAGAGAGAGAGAGAGAGAGAGAGAGAGAGAGAGAGAGAGAGAGAGAGAGAGAGAGAGAGAGAGAGAGAGAGAGAGAGAGAGAGAGAGAGAGAGAGAGATAAAGACAGATAAAGAAAGAGCAGGAGATACAGAAAAGACGAGACCTCTAAGTAGCAGCTGAACCGCCCACGGCTACCTGTGCCTCAGCTGTTTTCATCTCTTCTCTTTGATTTTCTGTGTCTGTACATCAGAGTCCTCAGAACACAAACACAAACACAGCATTCCCACATGACACCCTTCAGACAGACTCTCCATAAAAATATCCAAATATCAGAACATATCTAAGAACAGTTGCACTTTTAGGAACACCTAGACACACAAGTTCACTTTTTCCACTGGTCCAGTGGAAATGCAGTATTATAACTCCAGCTCACCTAAACACAATGACACAATCTCATTTCTCATTTCCAGCATGTCTGCTTTTTATTGCCATGATGCTCGGTTCTGAGAGAAAGGTGGCTGCATGTGACTATGGTGGCGAGATGTCAAGAAAATAAGTTCTTGCACAACCTATGACCTCCCACACAAATCGCTGCTGGTTCTTGTTTTCGAAACAGGTGACCATTGCACTGCAATAAATAATTTTCTCCATCCTTCAAAACTGTACAATATTAATATTTCCTACCCTGTGGCTTGAACTGTAGCTTTCTCTTGGTCTAAGCATACACGATTTAGTGAGGTTTGCCTCACAGGTTTGAATTTTTTTTTTTTTTTATTCAAGATATATTCTGTGGGAACAAGCTGAAAAATCTTAAATAGCATCCTGTGTGTGTTACTTTGAGAGAGCAACCACATTTGTTGTGTTTTCTTTTTTCTTTTTTTAGATGATTTAATTTTATTATAATCATTAGTCATGTATGTATTTGCAGTTTGCCATTACTTAGAATTTCCTTTCTATCGTTGTTTAATCATATGATTGTGTGGTTTCAAGGGATGTTTGCCTTCATGAGTTACAGATGAGAGAATGTCTCCATTTCAAGCTTCTTTATTGTTGTAATAGAAGTAATTTTACATTGTTTTGCTGTGGTATAATAACACTTGTTGGATGTGTATTGGTCAGATGAAGTCTAAGCATTGAGCATTGAAAGATCCAGACCAAAGTCTGAGCATTGAAACATGCAACTATAATATTTTTGAATAAACTCTGCTCTTTTTATTATTATCACTTCGTCTCATGCTTTACTCAGTCAAACTATCAGGCTGATAGAGGACTCATATCTTCTGGCTGTGATTCGGCGTCCTTGTCGAATCTAATATATCTGATATTTCTGACGGGAAGATCCATTCGATCGAACATTTGTGCCATTGTTGACAGGATCTCGGCACAATCTAACAAAGCCATATTGCTTATTACATTGCTCTCTGGAATAAATGATTCTGGTCAGTCGTGGCACTCAGCTGCAAGACTGTACCTAAAAGTCCTGTTAGTTCAGACAGGCCACTTATTCAACTATATAATGTCAAGGTAGACAGAACATTTATTTTGCCGGGTTGGAATGAAGACATTTGAGTTTGTGTGTTTTAACAAACTTTATTTATTTATTTATTTATTTATTTATTTATTTATTTATTTATTTATTTATTTATTTATTTATTTATTTATTTGCGTACACACTACAAGGGTAATATATTTATTCCTATATTTATTTATAGTGTTATACTCAACTTTTATTTTGACATGTTGTCGTGAAGACCCCAAATATAGATAGTTGTATTAAATTAAACGGTGAAATGTCAATGACTGCAACTCTATAGCAATGAAGTTCATGTGCCCTCATATAGTGAGACAGCAGATGTGAGTGTCACGCTTCAGTATGTGTAAAGTTAGATGAAACTGTGACGCTCATTCACAGAGACACGGCAGAACATTCAGACTTCAGGTTTCATTTGCTGTATTTATGAGCTTAAATATTCACAAACACTAGTCCGTATCAATATCTAATTCATTGTACAGCGATACTTTTGATCTAGTTATCAAAAAAAATGCCTTTTTTTTCCTCTTTATACAGTAAGTAAGTTCAATTCGGCATCATAGACATCATATGGCTCTGGTATTTGCAGTATTAAACAGAGTTCGTTCTCTAAGTTATTTATTGTTGTGTTCTAATGTTATTACCATTGGTGTAAGAAGGATATGCAATGCAACGTTTCAATATTTCAGGAACGTCACCGGTATGGCAGTATTTTAAAAATTATTATTGGTTGCATAATTGAAACCGGTTTACCAGATGAACTGGTTTACCGCCCAGCACTGATCTGATTCCTATGCACTCAACTGACAACTCTCAAACAGGGTGACATACTTAAAGGAAGTGTATGTAAGATTGTGGCCAAAAATTGTACTGCAATCTCTTTCAAGTTACAGTAGAGCGGTGTATCCCCTCTCCCCCTCCCCCCTGACTCGAGGTTGCCAGATATGCTTTAGGATCCAGCAGGAACGTTTGCAGCTGTGGTAACTAAAGCAGAGCTGGCAACCCGGATACCGAATCACTACTGACTTTGTGATTGGTTGATAAGTTGAGGGTTGAGCTTCAGGCCAAAACACAACATATCAACATCAACATCAGCTGAGAGCTGCAAAAACAACTTTTAAATGTTAATATCCTGGCCGGACTACTGTTGTCAGTGATATAAGTATTTGAAAATAAAGGTTTCGCATGAATTTTTCATTTTATGAGGTTTTTCAACATTAATATGAGATCCTCTAGCCTGAATATTGTCCCCAAGTGGCTAAAATTTTGATCAGTGTAAACCAAGTTCTGTCTGTCTTTCTCTACCTTTGAGAAAATGACAATAATGTTCGGATCTGTCAATCACATGTAGATCTGCAGTGCACACTTGTCCAAACTGCCATTAAGAAGATCTTACTGTATTCATGTCGATGTCGTGTTTGTTGTTAGTTGTGGTGAAAGCATTTTGTGAGAGAAATAATGTTGCAAAGTTCACTCTTGTTTATTCAGAGCTCTCAGATACAAACAAAATAAACAGTGCTCTCAACAACTCGGTACAATAACACTTTCTCAGTAATCTTTTCCCAGCTCTCCGCCTCTCTCTGTCTGGACTGGCAGTGCTGCTTGCACCTGACGAAACCACACCCCATCCATCACTCATTTAAAATGCAAAGATGTTAGCCAATCACAACAGTGGGTGTTTTCACTAAATTCTCACAACAGACACGCCCCTTGACCTTTACCATGATTTCTACTGTCTAGTGACATATCAGGGCCATTTTATGATTAATTGAAATACATTTCTTTCATACAGTTCTTTTAGGTGCAGCTTAAGTTTAGGCCATGTCCACAAATATGTTTTCGTTTGAAAGCACTTATTTTTCTCTCCATTTTGTCCTTCCATCCACACTGAGACAGCGTTTTAAAGTCATCCAAAAACATTTTTTTCAAATTCTCTTCAAAGCTGATACATTTGAAAACGCTGTCTTCGCATCGTAGTGTAGACTGTGAAGAGGGAGTATTTGAAAACTATGAGGCATGCTTAGCCCTGTGACGCATATTGTACCAATAGTATCTTTATACCGCTTGTGCCAGTTATGTGCTATTCACATTCACACAGTTGCTCACATTCACAAAATACATTACTTTGCACACTTCATACCACAGTCCTGCAAGGATGACAAGATTTTTTTTCCATTTGCATGTCCTGTGGCAAAACACGAGTGCCGTTGCGTTTTAAACCAGACATAATGGTTGACCGAGTGCGACAGAGTGCGTGTACTGACTTCGGTATCATCTCAGTGAACTTTTACGCATGCGTAGTAAGTTGAATTTGTTGTTTACTGAATTTCAGTATGGATGAGAAACTTTTGGAAAACATTAGTGTGGACGCATTTTCAAATCTATCCGGAATAATGTAGACGTGGCCTCAGTCTGTCTGTTTGGCTAAACAAAAATAAAAAATACGAGGTTGTCCCCAGAATATGCTGCTGTTCCATGTCTTAGCTTTTAATGGAGCTCTTGAAAAGGATATGGGGATTTTAGAACAGAGCCATATTGCCAAATGTAAATTGTGCAAAATATACCAATTAAAAGTTTGTCTATAGTATTTTTGACTAACTTTTTTTTATTCAGTTGTTAAAAAAAAAAAAAAAAATCATCTCCAGAGGAAAAGTTATGAACACAAGTAAAAAAAAAAAACGCTTTTAAAAGCTTATATAAAAGGCAAATTATCCAAGTTCACATTTTTTTAAGTGAGAATTGTAAATGCTCACTAATGCACTTCTCTGAAAAGCCAAAGCTTGTGTTTTTGTGCATTTGCGTGCATGTGTAAATTAGTTTACCCCCCTCATGACATCTTGCTTTATAGCTGCTGGTACTTATGTTCCCCTGCGTGTGCCATATTTGTGCAGACTGACTGAGAGTATAGATTTAACCTTGCTCACCTCGCTTTAACATTTCCACTCCTGTGTTAGTAACCCAGGGCCGTTATTTCCATGCCGCACTGGCGCGCTCTAACGCCGTCTGTGTAGTTCAATAGCCACGGGCCCTTGCTATTGAGTCTGTGGACTAGACCTCAGAATCAAATCAATACCAGCACTGTAAACATCAGACACTCTACAGCCACTTAAAGCAGATAGAGAAAACAGCCCTAAAACAAATACAGCTGAACTGTAAATGTCATTTGCAGAAACAAAATACAGGTTATAAAAGAGGACACAAAAATCCCAAACATTCTGTCATGTTAAAAAATAAACAAAACAAAAAGATGATAAATGATCAATTGTCTGATTAATCCTTAAATACATGACGTCAATCATCCTTACATATTCAGGTCTTTTGCAACCCGAATCTGTATCTAACACGGATGGATCTCTACCTGTCACGATAAAATTAAACTCCTGAAATTAAAGTAATAATTACAAAAGACTAAAATAAAGCTTATTTTGTTACCTTTTGGAGATTGGAAGGGTTCCGTTTGAGCAGATGTTTTATTCCATCATCACTGTACTCGTCAGAGCTCATTTCCCAGCATCTGACTCAAATTCGCCAATTTTTGACGTCTTCAAAATCAATATTTTGATCGCTGACAGCTTCTTCACAGAACCACCATCAAGTGACAGTGACACTAATATTAGATTGCATTCGGTACTCGCTCTGCAGTAAATCGCTGAGCCATTTCAAGTTTAAGCAGATTATACTTATTATTGTTTCATTTTCTGTCTGGAATCTGCAGTAAATTTGACTGAAACGTCACTCCATCATTGTGTATCAGACATTGCCACTTTGTGCAATAAAGGTGAATTGCACTTATTCCATCATTAATGATTCAATTATTGTTGTGCAGAAAAAAATACATGTACCCTCTTACACACCTCGGGTCATTAGCCACCCTATACGAATTTTACAAAAAAAAATCTTATTTTTATATTGTTTATAATAAATTGATTGAGGAACACTAAGAAGAAAGATTGATGTCTAAGTTTAAAAAAAAAAATGAATGAGGAGACGGGCAGGGAATGACATCCTGGGTTGCTTAAGACTATGCATTTAAGAGATTTCCATTTATCCTTAAACAGACGAGACTGTGATCAGCTAAAATGCTTAGCTCTGCAACCCTTTAATGCCGTGGGAGATCTAAATATAAAAGCTATAATCAAACCATTTCACAATTAGTAAAACATAGTATAATACCATTCATTTTGATGATACTTCTGAAATCACACTGTGGCATTAAATGAAACAGAGCAACAAGGTTATAAAAATCTTAATTGCATCAGTTTGTTATAGAATGTTTTCTCTGTTTTACCTTAACCGCTCATGCCAACTGTTCATCAAGGCGCTTTAAGGACCTTAGGGCAAATGTGTGGTAACTGAACAAGTAGATCTTTGGGACTCTACACCGAGCAGAAATCAGTTTGGAGAGTTTGGCTCTTTCCAAAGACTCAGACTGGGAGTCCTCGGTAGCCAACTCTCCCTTTACAATCAGTCTGTATCCTGCAGCTAATAAACATGCTCATTAATGGGCTCCTGAAAACATAATTAAAGTTGGAGAGAAGGAGGCACCGCCGCCCCAAAGAGGAATAATCCATTCTGTGGTGTAATTCAGCCCTTGTGTACATCAGGGAGAGGAGCCTGGGGCCTGAATGTCAAAATCCTTGTTAGATTAATGAAAACTTAAGCAGACTTTATAACATGACCTCTTTGCGCTTTTATATTTGACTTTTTTGTATGATAATTAAAATCGTTGGGGAGACTTTACAGACATGGGTTAGGACCATCTTAACTATGCAAATTACTATGAACAAGATGCTCATAATTATGTGCATAATTGTAATTTTTTTTTTCCTACCCATGAAATCCCACATTTTTGCAACACTTCTTTGAATTACACTTCAAATGTATAATTTGAATCACATTTTTTTTGTTTTATATTATTGAGTGACTTTGCCAGTAATGCACAGATATGAACTTCATAAAAACAGACATTGATCTTCAAATAGGATTCTTATTATTGACAGTCTCGTTGGCTTGGAAACACAGAATAAAATAGATGGCAGGTGGTACTTTTTTGTGTTTGAATGTCTGGGAAGGAAAAGGGGTAAGCAAAAGTAATATTCCGCATCAAAAAGAACACGGTTTTATTCACTGCCAGTGGGGAGAGGGTTATAGCTTTTATATTTCTGTTATTAAAGCAGTGTCTAATGTAGCATCCACAGACAAGAACAGAGAAGGAGGGCTGGCTTTGCAGCAAGTCTGCCCATGGCCACCTCCATCGGATTGATGTTTACAGAACTCTCTCTCTCACACACACATACACACACTCTCATTCAGTCTTCTCTTTCCTTTTTATTTCCTCTGCTGGGTTTGCCGCACTAATGGACTTCAGCTATATGTGTAATTAATGCCTGCTGAAGAGCGAGGATGACAGGTCAGAGAGTCTGTGAAAAGAGAGAGGCTGCGATATCTGAGATACAGCTTAAAGGGTGACACAGAAAGAAGCACACCGTGTATTTTAAGTGCACAAATATACGGACGCAGTGTGCATTTTACACCTTCACAATAGCATAATAATAGCGAGACTGCAGGTTAGTTGTCACACTTTATCCTAGTGCATGCATTACTGTTTTGATAGATAACTTTTATTTAGCAAGGATGCATTAAGTTGATCAAAAGTGAGAGTCAAGATATCTATGGTTTTACAGAAGCTTTTTATTTAAAATAAATGCCAACCATTGCTATTTATATGTTTATCAAAGAATCTTGAAAAAATGGATCAATATACAATTGCTTGAGCAGAAAATCAGCATATTAGAATGATTTCTGAAGGATCATGTGACACTGAATATAGCATCACAGGAACAAATGACATTGTAATAATATTTGCCAGTACTTTTTTCACTGTATTTCTTGGTAAGCATAATATACTTCTTTCAAATATATCTAAAAATACTAATTACTGCATACTAAAAATTGTATACCGACTACAATTTTGTTAAAATTTTGACTAAACTTTTGAGTTGTCATGGGTCACATGCTGCTGTTTATTGTTTCTTAGTACAAATAATACAATTAAAATAAATAAAGAATATGGACATTTATTTTCTTTTAAATATAGATTTATTAAACACATATTGACCTTTTGCCTCTTGTAGTCACATTATTTGGAGTAAGTTGTCAAAACAGCCTATATTGACTTTCAAATTTAAACATTTAAAGGTGAACTATGTAGTTTTTTTTGCAGTAAAATATCCAAAAACCACAAGGCCAATGTTAATTATTTTGTTCAGTTGCGTTCTTACAATATCCCAAATGTTTCTAACTATTTGTAAATTGTGAGAAAAATACTATTTAACCAAGGAGCTGCATGGGGCATGAGGGAGTTGCCTGTCAATTGCGTCATATCTGCGTTACCCTCAGTTTCCGTTTTGCGTTTTACTCTCACTGCAGTGTGCAACAAGTGTCACAGCAGCCGCTGATCGAACGCAGAGAGTAATGTCATAACATAATTGTAAACACACTAATGTATCTAACTGATAGCTGCGTTAACTCATATTCATGACCGGAAAAGCGGAAATGACACCGGCTGCTCGTGAGCCGTGTGTTTGCGTAACAATCGCTCCAGCTGCCTTGTTCAGCTCCTTTAACACACTGTCCTGCTCTTCTTCATACTACAGTAACGTTAATAACTGCATCCATGAACATGATTTATTGAACATGAGTCTTATCCCAATTCTTTTCCACTGGCTGTGAAGTAAAATGTCCCAAGATTCTGCGCACAAACCTGGCGTCATCAAACGTTACATAGTAACAGTGTAGCTTTAAACAAATGTTGTTTGACACAGGGTTGTTTGAGGTTGCATACAACAATAAAAAAAAATATGAAACCATTATTTTGACACAAATATAAAATGTGTGACAGCTTGCAGCAACCAAAAACTATATTCCTGAAAGCACTTTCTAACCATTTTATTCTCAGGCTTTATAAAATGAAGCAATGTACAATACATGTTTCTCTAAGCACCAGTTTCTCCAGAAGAGTGATAATATGTAACAAGCCCATCATTTAACCTGCTCAAGCACATCAATGCAGCAAAACCCTCATCCTCTCCTATTTAGACAGCCTTAAGATACTCATCTATCAAGGCCCAGCAATTAACAATACAGCAGCTCATCAGAATCAGATGTGATTGCTCCAGTTCGATGGAAACAAGATTTTCTCTTTCTTGCTGCCTCGTTTTTTCAATCATTAATTGCAATACCTGATTAGGCTACTCTTTTGGATGACCTGGCCTGGATGGCAGATCCATTGTGTAATAAAGCAGGAGATGGATTATGGCTTTTCTGCCGAGCAGGCAAACAAGAGTCCCACTGTCATTCACTGCTTCTTATTGCAGTACAGAAATCCATTAGCAAGGCTGTAGCCAACTCTTCTGCTAATCTCATATCTGTCTCATCCAGCAAACAAGGAATGTTACAGGCTCTTCGGTCGGTTTCTTCTTTTTTCCTTTTCCTTTACTTAAGATTGTATTTTTATTGATCAATCTACCGGTAACCTGTTTTTACAATAACACTTGTCTCTTTTTCTATTTATTAAAAGCTGGGTGAATTATAATCAAAAAAGTTGTCTTTTGCACCAAACACGAATAAAAATCAAATAAAAATCAAAGCATTTCTGGTTGGACAAACATATAGCCCTGCCCCCAATTGAGACCATTGTTTGAATTCTTTCTATAATAAATCCAAAACCAACAAATCACTTCATATTTTTTATTTATTTTTTACTTTATATGAGTGCAGCTGAAACACAAACACTCATCTGCATTGACTACAGAAAACCCTTCAAGGCTCGCTTACCATTTCTCGCTCTTTCACTTTTTCATCTCTATCTCATATTCATAATCACCTCGATACACACTAATGCCTCTGTCATTATCTCTGTTCATTATACCCACACTTCTGTATCCCTGTGGAAAGGGAGAGGTCAGTAACATATAGATGGGAAAAAGAGAAAGAAATGGAGACATACGGCAAATCAAATGAATTTCTGTAAATGGATTTTAAGATATTCCTGAGTCAGAAAATAGATTATTATTATTATCTTATTCCAGGACATTTGGAGTTGGATAAATTGCCTAGCCTAGTCAACGTTTTCTTTGTGAGCTGCAATTTAAACATATAATCACCGGTGATGGACATTTGTGATTGGCTTGCAGAATGAATGGAGGGTGAAATCAAAACTGGACAATCGGCTCCGCACAGAAGGCTGTGATTTCCAATGAATAAGAACGAGTTGATGTAGATGAATTCACACTGCCCAGAGGAACTCTCAGTGTCCTGGTTTGATCATCTGTAATGGAATGGATGAAAGTTTGGTCTGTGCAATTAGAGAGTAACTGTAGGAAGAGACATGAATAAAGACAGCTGGCAAGATCCAACAAAGAGATTAAAATAGTTTTGATCTTAATACCAGACTGCATGTGATGTGATCTGGATAAAGCAGGCATTTAATTTGAATCCAATATAAAAATGGCCATTATAATAAATGTATGAAATAAACTTTAGTAACTTTAGTTCTCTCACTTAAAAAGATGAGAGAGGCCTGTAAAATCACATTGTCTGATCTTTAAAGATTTTATTTGCAAATTATGGTGGAAAATAAGTATTTGGTCACCTACAAAAAAGCAAGAATTCTAGCTCTCATAGACCTGTCACTTCTTTTTTAAGAGGCTCCTCTGTACTCCACTCGTTACCTGTATTAACGGCAAATGTTTGAATTCGTTATCAGTATAAAAGACACCAGTCCACAACCTCAAACAGTCAGACTCCAAACTCCACTATGGCCAAGACCAAAGAGCTATCAAAGGACACCAAAAAATTGTAGTCCTCCACCAGGCTTGAAAGACTGAATCGGTAAGCAGCAGAATGTCATATGGTCAGATGAAACCAAAATATAACTTTTTGGTAAAAACTTAACTTGTCGTTTTTGGAGAAGAAAGGATGCGGAGTTGCACCATACATATATGAAGCATGGGGCTGAAAACATCATGCTTTGGGGCTGTTATTCTGCAAAGGGACCAGGACGACTGATCCGTGGAAAGGAAAGAATGAATGCCCCATTCATGTATCGTGAGTGAGTAAAAAAAACCTAATTCCATCAGCAAGGGCAATGAAGATGAAACATGGCTGGGTCTTTCAGCAGGATAATGATCCCAAACACACCGCTCGGGCAACAAAGCAATGGCTTCATAAGAAGCATTTCAAGGTCCTGGAGTGACCTAGCCAGTCTCCAGATCTCAACCCCATAAAAAATCTTTGGAGGGACTTGAAAATCCATGTTGCCCAGCGACAGCCGCAAAACCTCACTGCTCTAGAGGAGATCTGCATGAAGGAATGGGTCAAACTACCAGCAACAGTGTGTAAAAACCTCTCTCATTGCCAACAAAGGGTATATAACAAAGTATTGAGAAAAACTTGGTATTGACAAAAAACTTATTTTGCACCATAATTTGCAAATAAAAACTTTAAAAATCAGTCATTTATTTTTTCTTGTTCTGTCTCTAGTTGAAGTGTATCTGTGATGAAAATTACAGGCCACTCTGATCTTTTTAAGTGGGAGAACTTACATGACATACATTAATTGGTGGCTGACTAAATACTTTTTGCCCACTGTATGTACACAATACAGGTCCTTCTCAAAAATTAGCATATGTAATAAAAGTATAATAATAAAAATTAAACTTTCATTTATTTTAGATTCATTGCACACCAACAGATATTGTTTATGCTCAAACAGCAACATTACACTCTAGCTAAAGTTAGAAAAGTGAAATCGTGTTTTACCACCCCTTTAAGAAGCAAATAATTTCTGAAGGATGATGTGACACTGAAGAATGGAGTAACCATGCTGAAAACTCAGCATTGCTGACACCCTCAAGCGAGAGGATAAGACACAGAAAGACATTTCTGAACGAATAGGCTGTTCCCAGAGTGCTGGATCAAGGCACCTCAGTGGGAACTCCTGCCCACAGTGCCAAAACCACTGGTAAATGGTTTACTGACCATGGTATTACTGTGCTCAATTGGCCTGCCAACTCTCCTGACCTGAACCCTTTAGAGAATCTGTAAGATATTGTGAAGAGAAAGTTGAGAGATGCAAGACCCAACACTCTGGATGAGCTTAAGGCCGCTATCGAAGCATCCTGGGCCTTCAGAACACCTCAGCAGTGCCACAGGCTGATCGCCTCCATGACACGCCGCATATGCAATACAGGCAAGTAATTTGGTGGTCATTTTGAAAAGAAAATCAAAATGTGCACATACATATTCAAACGTAATTGCCTATAGACTAAACACGAACATTCAATAAACAGTTTTGGGAGATTGTCTATATTGTGAAAAGTGTTTTTTTTTTCTGTCAGGAAGCATAGATAAGAGCAGGGAGAGCAGCAATAACACCCCTTAGGGTAAGCAGAGCAGAACCAATATAATAATTATAATGCAAATAATTTGGGAATTTAGTCTGATTTAAGGGGAATCAGAATACCAAATCCTTGACTGGATGAGGATGAGCTGGGGATGGAGGAGGTTAAATAAGCTCTGGATAAACAGAACTACTTCATTCCACCATGGATTCGGATCTCAAGCTGAAAGTTTCACAGTTGTGACCAAGCCTTTGTTATTAATTGTAAAACACCACTTTAGAACTAGTAGCCAATGAACGTTAAGTCGCTTCGTTGAACCATATTGTATTATGTGTAGAGTAGAGTATATGAGAGAGTGCTTGACTAAGTGAGTGCATTACCTGCACCTAGCTGACGTTCTTTAGGACAATCTTATATTCATAATCACAAAATCAGTTAGAATATCCACTGAGTAAGGCAATATCTTTGTCTTAGTCCATTTAACAGTAAAGGGGATTCCAATGACAGTGGTAGTCCTTTGTAAGCAGTGTCATAAGGTGATGTTTAAAGTAAAAACAGCATCCTTGTTTCTTCGTTGCAGTCCATTTCAATATAAAAGTCTTTGCTATACTCATAAATCTTTGCTGCCATAGAAATAATGTAGCTAACATTCTTGTCTAAACTCTTAAAACTACATTTTGTGACATAACAGTAGTATTTGTAAAAATTGGTGGTTTGCTCATGTGACACTCCATGAGAAATACAAACAGTGAAACGGTTGGGTTCCAGTGATACACTGGGGGAATATCACAAAACTGGAAAAGGCTCCCAGAATGTTGTATATAATATAATATAATATAATATAATATAATATAATATAATATAATATAATATAATATAATATAATATAATATAATATAATATAATATAATATAATATGAAACACATGCATCTTGATAGAGAATTTTTTTCTCTACTGACAAGATCTAAGTCCACATTTGTAGGTTGAGGAGGAAACATGACACTACAGTGCATCATGTTCACAACAGGACGTTCATGTCCTTATACGATGGGACAACACCAAGTGCTTAGAGTGAGAGGAGAGAGGAGAGATTGGGACATAAAGAAACCCTTGGAAAGTGATAAATGTTTGGTGTAGAAGTAAATCGCACAGTTGGCCGGTTTGACATGACATTCCCCACTGTCAGTAAGGTTTATGGTCTCAGCAGAGCAAAGCTACTCTGAAGTACTGAAAATCCATTTGATTTTTGCAGCTGTACATGGAGTGCCCCCAGGTGCTATGTGACATGAAATTAAATATCTTTGAATTATAATAGGTATTGTTACCTGGGTTTTTTTCTACTTGCTTAATTTAAAATATTATTGCAAGTTAATACATTTGTAAAACACACACACACACACACACACACACACACACACACACACACACACACACACATACACACACATATATATATATATATATATATATATATATATATATATATATATATATATATATATATATATATATATATATATGTGTGTGTGTGTGTGTGTGTGTGTGTGTGTGTATGTGTATATATATATATATTAGCAATAATAACAATTTCTTGTAGCATTGTAAATTTACAATACTGTAATTTAATATATCATTGCAAAATAACAAGAACACTTAAATATGAAAAATGTTAATATCTCAAGAAAGCAAAGTATAAGATAATATTAGTACAGATTTTATGCACTGAAATGTCCAATACTGTAAAATACTACTAATGCAGAATGTTAATAATGCTCTTAAGCTGCTTACTAGGACACAAAATGGTTCCCAGTCCCATCTATGTTCTTTGCTTCCCTCTTGTGGCCAATCTTGATAACACCAAACCCACAATTCAATTTATACTGAATGTTGGAACATGAAATAGGTTATGATAAAACAAAAAATTGACTAAATAATGGAAAGCCATTATGACCATTATTTGAGGAATATTGGGGAGTTTTTCTACAGTTCACTGCTGTTTTTCAATAGTACAGATTATTCAGCAGTTTATCTGGACACTGCATACATTTATGGGGAAATAGAAAGCAGGTCAAATTTACCACTATTTGATGGTACTGAGATTCAGTGGCCTACTGTGAAATTCAACAGAAAATGTGCCTGAAATATATACTCTATGATGATCATGTGTTGCATGTACTGAATGACAATACATTTATATGATGCAATGGGTGGTTATATGGATATGGATATTTTTTTAAACAAATATCCCTTCGCTTTAGAAGGCCTTTATTACCACCCGAAGCCACGTGGATTATTTTTATGATGGATAGATGCACTTTTATGGACTTCAAAAACGAACCAACAGTTACTGCCATTATGAAGCTTGGAAGAGCCAGGACTTTTTTTAATGTAACTCCAATTAAATTTGTCTAAAGAAGAATGTCATATACTGTACACCTAGGATGGCTTGAGGGAGAGTAAATCATGGGGTAACTTTCATTTTGGGGTAAACTATCCCTTTAAAGAGAAAATTCACCCTAAAATGAAAATGAATGTTGCATTTAAGTGCTTAAGTCATTGCTTACTTTGCATGAGTGTCCACAACAGTACTGACTGGAGCTGATTTCATGTTTACAGGGTCTATTTTTTCACATAATTGAATAGGCCTGTTCAAAAATTACATATCACAATTAATGGTGCATTGTGGTCTATGGATCTGCCTGAAAATGTTGACATGGTTCAAGGGTCTGTTTAAGTAAACTTCCCTCATCCACTTGACATTTTAGTTCATAATGAGTTCTCACAACTTGTGTGCTGTGCACGGAAGGCCAACAGCCAGGATTTTTGTTATATAATAATGCATTAATTTTCAAATTGTACACTCCCAGAACTCTTGGAATATATGGCACATGTCTCATGGGATCATTCTTTGATTTTGCATCTTTTTTTAAAAGTCTGATGCTGGTCACTTTTTACTACCATTATATGAATGAATGTGAGTGGGATGTTTTTCTCTCTTTCTTTTTCTGTGGTCCACAAAAGAAAGAAGGGCACACCACATTAGTACAACACAAGGGTGAGTAGTTTATGACTTTTTTATAATATTTTTATAATATTAATATTTAGCAGATTCAAAGGGCCGCTTTTTCTGCACTGGAGAGTACAAATAGAGTGCAGCCAAAGATATAGCTACAAATAGCACTCATTACTTATGAATGATCGATTGTTTTTTAAATTATTATTATTATTACAAACATGTATCTCTTAGAAATATAACATTTCCAACAATGTACATATTAAACAAGTTAACTCATTTCGCACATTCATAGGACAGAAATGGAAAGAACGTAACAAAAGAGAGAGAAAAAATTATAATTTAAATAAATAAATAACAATAATAATAATGTCACATGAAAGATCTCATCATATTTCTTCAAACAATAAGTACATTTTCTATTATCAATTAATCTTAGTGATTTGATTAAATATTGTACTTCACCATTAGATTGGACTTGGGGTAATGGATGCCTGAAATAGCTGCCCGGAGGTGTTGCAAATATGGCCGCCGAGTGAACAAACTTTCATTGGAAGGGATTTTGCTAGAGCTAAATGTGTAAAGAAGCCAGAGCATCATGCAAAAGGACGTAAAAAAAATAATAGTAATAAAAGCAAGTTGACTAAAACTAAACATGAACATTCATTAGAGCACACAGCCACTTTAGAGATTTGTACATTGTAGAATATATTTTTTTTGACTCCACATACTAACCAGTGTGTATAACTTATAATACTGTTTTGTATTTATTTGTAAATAGAGTCTCAAAAGGGGTATTTTATATGCTATGATGACACTTTTTATGACATCTTAGGAGAGAGCGGGGAACAACCTAATGATTTTTGACTGTCTCAGTTTGTGTAAATCCACTTGTGGTTCAGAGTACTCATTTTTTTCTCACATTAATTGCACACGTCTAGTACAATTATGTGGTTTTGTTTCATTAATACAGTGTATAATTTTTTCTTGATTTACCCCGAAAGAATGAAGTGAAATGTGACAACATGCCCCATAGGCACATGAGCAAATGACATCTTAAAATGTCATTTGATATAATCAAAAAAAAAAAAAAAAAATCCAAAACAAACTAAAATATTTTGTCAATAAAATACAATGATTAACTTTTTGAAATAAAATAATGGAATTTTGTATTCATAAAAAGTACACACATTTTGATTTGACAACAAGCACGGCGCTAATACAGCTATACATAATTAAAAACAGAATAATAATGGATTATTTCTGAACATTGACTCAGTCCTTATTTACCCTTTTATCATGGTTTTTCATAATAATTTATAGAAGTATAGAATATAATAGTGTATAGTTTAATAGGGGCTTGGTGTAACAAAGTGTTACGACCCACCCCACCTGCACGAGTGGGATTTAAACCGTGTCTCGCGTCTTCTGCTGTTAGATCAGCATTAAAGAATGAACTCAACTGTCAAATAACAGATATAAGATTACAATAATATCATATTTGTCTTATTTTAAATAAACAAAAAAAGAGATGAAAAATAAACTTAAGAAATTTAATTTTGCTATAGTAAAAATAAATGTTCAGCGATAACTTTCAAAGATTTTTTTAATTTTGGTGCCATTTCTTTATAGTGAATAAATACACAACATTTTGTCATCCTGGCATGTGTGGAATGTGTTAAACCATGCATTTTACAACTAACCCTGCATTAGGTTGATACATTAAAAATGTATTGTTAGATCTCAAAGTGCTGTGCACCAACCTAAAGAATTAAAGGAACAAAAGGCTTATTGGGCTTATTTTCCAAGTCCTTTATAGTTAAACAGTTGCGTTTTACCGTTTTTGAATCCATTCGGCTGATCATTGGGTCTGGAGGTAGCACTTTTGGCAGAGCTTGCACACATCATTGAATCAGATTAGACCAATAGCATCACGCTCAAAATGACTAAAGACTTAGATATTTTTCCTATTTAAAACTTCACTCAAGTTACATCATGTACTAAGACCAACAGAAAATGAAAAAGTTGTGAATTTCTATACTGACATGGCTAGGAAATATTCTCTCAGAAGAACTTGTGACTAGTACATTAGTTGAGGGTGAGTAAATTTTGATGGATTTTAGTTATTTTATTAATATGTTGTCTAATGTAGTAACCCATTTGCTATAAAGGGTTCATTAAAATTGAATAGGGTTCTGAACCCCACTGACCTTTGGTGAATGATGCAGAATAAATATATTTTATAAACCTGGGTTGTGTCAAATTAACAAAGCAATGGTATCAATGTGTCACTCACAGCACGTACCCTCCACTAATAATGTTATATCTACTAAATAAGTTCACAATGTAGAGTAATTATTAATTTACATACTGCAATTATTGTTTTTTGGAATGTTTTTGCAATGTTTACTTTGCATGTTTGCTCTTTTCACATTTTTTTAATGGCACCACAAAACATAGTGAGCTTCATAAAATGTATAAAATTTAATTTTCAAAATGATATATGCTTAATTGGTACAATAGACTTCTTACATGTGCTAAAAACTTTAGTTTTGCATGCAGTGATGCTTCAAGTTAAATTGTAATTTCTCACCAGGCAAAAGCAGAAAACAGAAAAGGATGTAAAGTCTCATGATCATACGCATTTGTTTCAACCCAGGCTCATTGGAAATATGTGACTCTGCCTACATTTTTGCAAGACCCGAAATATGTACCTCCAGGTACGTTTACCTGCACTTTTTGGGTGAAACGTCCACCGGAGGCGCTAAGTGGTAATATTTTTTCTCCATTCCAGATGCCCAACATGACATCATGACTTCCTGCAAACATACACGCGCCAACCTGATCTCACAGAATTAATATTTATAGCCTAATTTTATATTTTGGAGCAACTAAATCCACTTCTACCCTAAACCTACCAACTCTCAACAATATAAAACACATAACAGGCAACTAAATGTACAGTCACATGTATTTATTGCAAAATCTGACCCAAAAAACTGTATAAAAGTATTAACTCATGTTGCATTCCAAGTCTTCTGAAGTCATACGATATCTTCATGTGAAGAACAGAGTTGATCTTGATGTTTTATTTGTTGAAATGATGATTGCGCTCCTTTGTGAACAGAGCACACACACACTCGTTCATTCATATTTCTAATTGAAATGATACACAGGGCAAGATTAGAATGACGCGATCGGTCACGAGACACACGAGAGCCAATGGCATTTTACAATCAAAGCTGACGTAATGACGCAATTGGTCACGAGACACACGACAGCCAATGCTGTCAAAGCTGACGTGACGTTTCTTTCGGCGGCAATATTTGAAATGTATTATTAATCTTTGGCGAATGGACTTGACGTTACTGAACGCTTTTGGGGATTTTTTTCACTGAAATCAAACGTTTGGCCCCGGAACACTTGGGATATTTGTACTTTCTGAATAAATTGTGCCTGCAGTCGTATCTGCCTGTTAGATCCTGTTTTTTATAAAACACAAATGGGTAGGTTTAGGGAAAGGATTGAGTTACGCATTCAAAATGTGTCTGAATATGTGTGTGTGTCCACAAGGTAAATGTATTTATAAACATACTAAATTGTTTTTTTGAAAATGTAAAAATGTTTCTTGTGATGGGTAGGTTTAGGGGCTGTGTCTGTGCTGTGTGTGTGATGTGTAGGTTTAGGTATAGGGGCAGTGTAGGGGGATAGAATGTAATGGCGTTGATAAACACGCTAAAAAGCGATTATGTGTCTTGATAGCACGCCAAAATGGCATACGAATTGGCGTGTCATACATACGCCATTTCATGAGATCAGTCTGGGAATGGAAAAAAAAAATATTACCACTTAGCGCCTCCGGTGGACGTTTCACCCAAAAAGTGCAGGTAAACATTGCAAAAATGTAGGCAGAGTCAAGTATTTCCAATGAGCCTGGGTTGCTTTGTTTTCAGATGCTTTCTTCTCCACGTCTGTTTGTGGGTATACGGATGTAGTAATGAAGACTCAAAAGTAAATGGCTTTAGTAATTGATCAAATAAAACAAAACAAACAAAAACTATCCTGAGGAGAAAATGCAGGAAGCACCGGCACGGCTGGCTAGGAGTGGCCTGGATACTGCAGGACAGGGCTGGAAAGGATCCGATAACCTAAAGAGGTTTACACCAGACGAATATCAATAACGAACTGGCACTGGACTGAGAACACAGGGAGAATAAATAGGGAACAGGTTGGGCAAATTAACCAATAATCAGCTAAGGGCATGGTTAAGATAATAGATGGGAGAACACTTGACACACAAACAGAAGAACAATAAAAAACAAGAATATGACAAAACAAGAACATGTAGCCAATGAGAGCTTTCACAGACTGCACAAATCATGACACATGGAAGCATGCGGCTGATGATAAACATGTGGCAATGAACGCTGCACATAACACACACAATAAAAAATCATTGCACATGGCCAGTGCTGTATGAAAACACAAGAACATTTGGCCAATGAAACTTTTGGCCTGAACAAATAAACCCACTTATCCATAAGTTTTTCTATATCTTAAGTTAGTTCGAGGCTGGATCCTCCTAAACGTGGAGAACTCTGTCTGCAGTAAATCCTCTGTCAACTGATTGAACTTCAACTTGATTGAACACACACACATATTCAGACACATTCTTTCCTGTAGCTCAAACAGTAGAGCATGGCGCTAGCAACGCCAAGGTCATGGGTTCGAATCCCAGGGAAAGCAAGAACTGACAAAAATGTAAAAAGTGTACCTTAAAATGCAATGTAAGTCGCTTTGGATAAAAGCGTCTGCCAAATGCATACATGTAAATGTAAACTTAGACTCCTGGTCTTCATTGAACATATTGGCCATAGTGGCTTAACTGTAATATCCCTACACAGATTTGTGTAGTGCACACAACAGGAAGTAAGTGGCCAACACTATTCCAGGTCTAAAAAACCCTTTAAACCCACACATCTTAAATACTGTTTGTAATAAATGTATTTCAATTGATCATAAAATGTCCCTGATATGTCACTAGACATTAAGAACTTCAATTTAATTTCAAATACTTATATCACTGACAACAGGATATTGTCATTTAAAAATTGTTGTTGCAGCTCTCAACTGATGTTGATGTTGACATGTTGTGTTTTGGCCTGAAGCTCCACCCTCCACCCTCCACCTATCGACCAATCACAGAGTCAGTAGTGTTTTGGCATCCAGGTTGCCAGATCTGCTCTAGTTACCACAGCTACTGCAGCTACAAATGTTCCTGCTGGATCCTGCAGCATATCTGGCAACCTCGAGTTAGGGGGGCGGGGGAGAGGGATACACCTGCAGTACCAGTTTTGGCCACAATCTTACATATACTTCTTTTAATTTATGGGCTTAGTGCATCATGTTCAGTTCAGGAACTCACATGGCCTGAAATGAAAGCATTCCACTGCAAGTTAAATTAATTAGAGATTATTACATATAATTTGGTAGTAAAAATTAATTGTTGCAATTTTAATTAGTTAAAAGATGATTTGTTTTAACTAATTTAACACTTAAAGCAACACAATTGGTAAATTGTGGAATCTCTTACATAGGGACTATATTGAACAGACATTTAGAAGTTAATTTAAACGGTATATGTGTAACTCTTTTTGTTCAAAATTAACTCCACACTGTAAAAAAAATTGTGGTAGTTTTTGTTGGTTTAACTTAAAAAAGTAAGTAACCTGGTTGCCTTAAAATTTTGAGTTTATTGAAATTAAAAATTTGAGTTGATACAATGAAGGAAATTAGTTTAATAAATAGAAACTCAAAATATTTTTGTATCTGAACCACATAAAAAATGTGATAAATCATGAAAATAGCACAATTTGGCATGTTTCACTGCGTCATCAGAAATAACACACACACAATTACCCAATATGCTTACAAAATCTTTTAATAATCTTTTAATAAAGGTTGTTGAATCTCAAAAAATGTTCATTGTTTTAACTCAAAATTTTAATTACAATGAACTCAAAATTTTAAGGCAACCAGGTAACTTTTTTTCTAAATAATTTTTTACAGTGCATTTAAATTATCCAATACTTCTAAAATGTGTTTTTGTCTTACCCTGATCCACTATGGCAGAGGTGGACAGTAACTAAGTACATTTACTTGAGTACTGTACTTAAGTACACTTTTTAGTATCTGTACTTTACTGGAGTATATTTTTTTCTGGATACATTTACTTTTACTTCACTACATTTGAAAGACAAATATCTTACTTTTTACTCCACTACATTTCTATCTAGGTCGAAAGTCGTTTCTGCAGCAGCTCTGAAAGTCGGAGGATGATTTTTTCCATCTTTAAAAGTTTTTTGTTGTTGTTTCAGACAGTCTGTCATGAATCACTCTTATAGGGTCATATACATTTTCCCAACTTTTTTTGAACACTGATCTGTTCATAGCAAAATGGAAGAAGACGGTTCTTAGGCACAGTGGCCCTCATTTATCAATCTTGCGTAGAAACTGGTGTATATATTGGCGTAAGATTATGCTTACACTCCTCTCACCGCCTGATTTATGAAACTGTGCGCACCTCTGCAATTCAGGTGTACGCAATACTTGCCCTTGATAAATCCCGCGGCTGAAAACGATCGTCATTAGAATAACACGCCCCAATATATTCAAGTCTCCGCCTCCCGCACGCCCTCATTTTACGCCATGGACACACCGAAGACGGCAAAGAAACGAAACTTCTCCGACGTGGAGATCGGGCGCGCTCAATCATCTCACTAGTCCACTAGTCAGGGCACTGATTAGGACATGAGTCAATGGGTTGACTCCCTGATCAGTGCTCTGACTACTGAACTATTGAGATGATTGAGACGCGCCCATCGAGACCATCACCAGGGAAGAAAAAAACCCGAAATTGTTTTATTTGGGAGTTTAAAGAGTGGGATTAAAGGCACCTACAAAAACAAAATATGGACCCAAATTACGAGTAGCTACTGTTAGTGTGGGGGTTGAGAAGCGCACTCCAGCAGTTTAAATAGCTGTTTGGATGATAAATTACCATCACAATGCATTATTTTACAGCACGTTTTGAAACAATTAGCATTTAATTTCGTATCACGGCACATGTATTGGGGTGTACGATAGTGATGCTGATGTGATGTGGAGTAGCCTACCATTCATTCACATTAATAACCACATGACAATTTGTAAGATTCTTTTCTTATTATTATGATTATTATTCTTAATGACGCTTGTTATTTAGAATAAGAATGCCGTTTTTATTGATTTTATTATTATTTAAAAGAAGAAGGTCATTTTTATTATTTTGTCAGTCTGAATTATTTTAGTCCCAGTCCGTGCGCAGCTGCCGGGCCAGGCGCGGGCCTGAAACGTCAGGTAAAGCGCACCGGCTCGCGACTGGAGGAATACATATGCCTACAGATCAAACGCTTTGGTAAAGTCACACAAATTAAACATTGACGTTCATGTTGCACAAAAATAAACACTAAATGTTGTTGTTGTGGTTTTTAACAGTGCGTCATAATATAGCATATCTTGTCAGTGCGTTTTGTGGTGTTATTGTTTTTCTGCGCATTTTCACACTAACTCAAACGTGCGTACACCACCTCCTGAGCTGGCGTAGGATTTGAGCGTGCCGTACGCCAACGTCCATATTGATAAATCTCAAAGTCACCGTGGGTTTGGGTGTACGCAAGGTGTACGCTGGAAATTTGGTGTACGCACTTTTGATAAATGAGGGCCAGTGTGTGCACCCATAGCCATACTTTGAAAGTATGTTTCAGTTTTAAAAAAAATCAAGATTAGTATAGTTGGCATACACTTGGTGCATGTCTTATAAAATTTAAAAAATATAAACATCTGGGAGAAAGAGAAGAGTAAAGTTGGGAGAATATCAAAATTGTATCAGTGTATTGGATCCGTGCATTCGGCCTTAAAGTGACAGCAGCTTTATAAAGAGCTTTGTAACTTCTATACAAGTATTTAAATTAGTTTAAGTTAGTTGTATGCTAGTACGTCAGATGGAGCATCACTGAATGACTTAAACTATGATGACAGTTTATACAACATTAATAAAATAATGCATTGGCATAAAAAAAGGAAATTTACTTTGATACTTAAGTACTTTTGAAAAAAAAAATACTTCTGTACTTTTACTTGAGTAAAAATCAGTTTTTACAACTTTCACTTGTAACGGAGTAATATTTGACCAGTAGTACTTTTACTTTTACTCAAGTAATAGAGTTGTGTACTTTGTCCACCTCTGCACTATGGTAAGCCGGTTATAAGATTTCATTTTTTATACCTTCCAATAATCAGATAAGAAAGGCATGGTTGAGAAAATGTGGCACATACAAACATAACTAAAGTTACATGTTCACACAGAACAGGCATAAGTGCTCTCACAGACTGCCTTTAAGACATGCAACACTGAGAACATAAGTCTTCAAAACTTTATTGGTAGATTGCAAACTGCTGGGCACAAGCATTAAGAATAAAGCTGATCTAAATGGCAGAAGATTTTGAAGTGGTTTGATGGTTGCAGGTGGTCAACTCCATCTGTATCAGAAATACTTGGTGGGATCTGATTTGTCACGCATTTGAACGTGAACATGGGAGGTGATGCCAGGATAAACGCTCTGCATTGGGAGCAGAGTTCCGAGCTTCGCCCCTTTCTTCAGGGTCCCAGAGTAACGGTCTGGCTTAACGTAGAACAGCTTGAAGCAGAGACCTGCCAAACAGATATGAGATTATGCTTTGGATAAATTAAATTCCAAATTTTTATTAGTAGTAGTTGCTTTAGAATATTTAACATCTGGTACATACCTTTTCCAATCAAGTTAATGCCATCATTGATAGCATTGTTCTTTTTGTAGGGTGTAGCTTTGCCATCCAGTTTCACATCAAATGGAGCATAAACCGTGTCTCCATCAGCACAAACAATGTCAAGACCCATGTGTTTCCGACCCCCGCTGCAGCACAAACACATAAGACTAGTCATCATTTACTCCCCGTGACCAAATTTAAGTAGAACGTTGATTAAAAAAAATAAAAAATAAAAATTCCCCTAGAATTACATTTAAACATTATGCAATATAGCAAGATCTCACAGTGACACCAAACTTCATTCGTTTTAGTGTGCCTTGTAAAAATTGATCAGTGATTAATAATGTTATTAATTTCAATAGTATGGGGGGGGGGGTATCAATATGTCACAGCCCACCCTTCATTGTACACGTTATCTGCTAAATTTGCGCGAGAAAGAGAGCGTTATATACAGAGAAACATGACCAAAACCAGAATTTACCGACTGGCTCCATAGTAGCCATCCCCCCACTTATCATGTCCTCTTATCTGGTTAGAGTTACCACTGCAGAGGGGGCCAAATTTCACTGTGAAATGAAAAGATTAAAGTCAGTTACTTTATGCTTCCTGTCCTGTCTTTATAGCTGTCTGTTTTATTTCTTCTTTTTTCATACCTAGACTAGCATCAACACGAGAGCTGCAAATCACTGAAAAAGAGACACACAATAAGGTTTATTTACTAATTTACATACTGCAATTATTGTTTTTTTTATGTTTTTGCAATATTTTAAATGACGCCACAAAACAGTGAGCCATCAAATGTAACAATACAACGTCATCTAAATAATCATTCTTGTTTACTAGAATATTTGGAATATGAATTTAATTTAGCCTTAAACAGATTAATTGTACAGTTTAGAATAAAAGTCATTTCAAATTGATACGCTCAATTTGTGGAATAGACTTCTTACATGTGCTAAAACCTTTCTTACTCATAAGGAGCATTTACAAGTTATGTATTAGAATAAAAATGCATGCAGTGATGCTTTAAGTTAAATTGTAATTTCTTACCAGCCAAAAGCAGAAAACAGAAAAGAATGTAAAGTCTCATGATCCTATACGCGTTTGTTTTCAGATGCTTTCTTCTCCGTGTCAGTCTGTTTGTGGGTATACGGACGTAGTAGTGAAGACTCAAAAGTAAACGGCTTTGTAATTGATCAAATAAAACAAAACAATCAAAAAATGGCACCGGACTGTGAACACAGTGACAATAAATAGGAACAGGTGGGGCAAATTAACCAATAATCAGATAAGAAGGGCATAGTTAAGATAATAGATTTGTAAGGAATTGATTTGGATCAAATAATTCAAAGGGGTATTGAATTACAGTGGGTATTGAGGAACCGTGATACATATTAAATGATTCAAAATGTATATTTAACACTTTATCAACTATTCGTCCAGCGATACGTTGAAATTAGAGTACATTATCAATCTTGAATCGGGATATTACCCGTTACCACGGCAATAATATTAATTTTTTATTCACTGTTTGTGAGCTTAGGTAACACAATCAATCAGTTTGAGGCAGTTACTTATAAACACAGCCAAATATACTTGTATAGATGAAAAGGGTAAACAAAAGTTTATTGAACTATTCTAAACACACACAAACTAACGAAAACACATTCATACAGTTACTTGGAAAGGAATGTTTGTTAATGGAAAGGAGTGAAGTCCCAATGATTTCTTAACCACAACCTGAGAATCAATATACTAGCAGGTCAACCTTTGTTTGCTTGCTTAGATATGATTTTACCAGTTCAGCCAGAATGAAGTCATGTACTTGCGTTTGAATGCTCCTACGAGCATGGGTTCGTCTTAGCACGGCGTTGCTCGGCTGGTGGTCAGTTGTTGTGGTCAGGGGGACGAATAGTTGGTTTTGTGGGTGAAAAGCCGGATCCTGGATGGCGTTAGCTGGTTGCTACGTGACCGGCATCTCTGTGGCGCCACTGTGCAGACTCCAGGAAGTTTTCTACGGCGAGGATCAAACGGAGTTTTGGAGTGTGGTGATGATGAAGAGCTCTGGGTAGCTCTGAGGACACTGCGTGCAGGCAGGAAAGGCCCACACGATCAAAGCAGAAGTCACCGCAAAACCATGGCAGTCAGTAAAGCACAAAGCAAAACAAAAAGCAAAGATATCTTGTTGGCCCGGGAGTTTTAAACGGCCCCCAAGCTCCCTCCTTGAGGTGTCTCCGGCCAATGAGATATTATTGTGGGCGGGTGTCCTGCCAACTTCTCCTGTTCATGCATATCATTAGTGTAGTGTCTGATTAAACACTTTTAAGGACCCAACTTTTACTCAAATTTACCTTGCATCAAAATGATGAGAATCATTTATCCATCACATAGACAACAAAAAGCTTGCTATTCCCATGATGGGAGTAGGAGATAGTAAATATTCATAGTAATACATGTCTCGCATACAGAGAAACTTTACAAGTTACATGAAAATATACATAATACCTTAGTATATGTTTAAGTCGCCGTTGGGTGGATTAATTCATGTTATTGAATCTATGGTTTAAGATTACTCCTCATGTCTGCATTGGTGTGAGGTCTTTGTTGGATGTTCAAAGGGCCTTTGGAATGCGCGGGTCGAGGGAAGCAGGTGCACGACGAGGTGTCTTGTACAGTGTCTAGGTTGATTCTGGGCCTTTGAAAAGCTCTTAGCGACTCTGTGTCCCGAAAACTATTTGAATTTGTAGATTGTCTACAAACCAGAAGGTTGGTGGCAGACACCGCCATCGGTGTATGAATGAGAGAGTGAATGGGTGAATGTGAGGCAAGATGTGAAGCGCTTTGGATGGCCATAGGGTCTGTTAAAAGCGCTATAAATGCAGTCCATTTACCAATTTATGCCTGTCGGTAATAAATGAGTTCCTTCTTCGTGAGGTTCTGCCCGCTGTTACACTTGTAGAACAAAGAGGAAACACGTCATGTGACTCATCTTGTCCTTGTGCTGGTTTTGAGATAACGCAGGTAAAGGGGGAGAGATGTTGTCTCTGGGCCAGTTGGGGCATCCTTGATTGGTTTTATGATCGGTTCAGGTTTCGGAGAGGGGGTCTCTGGAATGCTTTTGTTGTGTCGACTCACTGCTGGAATATACATATTCCTACAGATGGGAGAACACTTGGCACATAAACAGAAGACACGTTTTCACACAAAACGTGATTTTAAAAAAGAACATGCAGTCAATGAGAGCTCTCACAGACTGCACCAATCATGACACATGGAAGCATGCGGCTGATGATAAACACGTGGCAATGATGCTGCACATAACACAAAAAAACGAAAAAAAAAAATCAATGCACACGGCCAGTGCTGCACGACTACACAAGAACATTTGGCCAATGAAACTTAAACCCACAAATAAACCCACTTATCCATAAAAACTAGTGTTTCTGTACCATAAGTTAGTTTGAGGCTGGATCCTTCTAAACGTGGAGAACTTTGTCTGCAGTAAATCCTCTGTCAACTGATTGAACTTCAACTCCTGGGGTCTCATTTATAAAGCGTGCATACGCACAAAACGGGACTGGAAATATACACCAGTTCCCACGCAAAGGTTGTGATCTATAAAAAACAAACTTGATGGGAGAATGTGTGCACCTTTAAGCAAACTTTGAACCATGCCTATGCACATTCACACATTCACAGTGAATGAATGAACCTTTATTTCCCCGAGGGGAATTTGTCTTGCACTCAGTGGAGCCACATTGAACATTTAAAGCATAAACAACAATAAATAACAATAAAAAAATAGAAAAAGAAAAGACACAAACATCTAACCACATTAAGGATGTAAAGAATACAGAACACTGACATCAATAACCACAAGATCAACACAGTATTGACAACGCATCAGTCCAGTAGGTACAAATTCATAAAATTAAATAAATAATAATTGGTAAAAGGTGCACATTTAAAATATCTATGTACCTGAGCTTGATTTATTCAGTAACTGTATGCTCCTAGGCACAAAAGATGTAATGGCACGTTTGGTTTTAGTCCGGGGCATTCTGAATCTATGTCCCGAGGGCAGGGGAAACTCGAAAAAAGTGGGTGGGACGGATCGTCAAGTATCCTCAGGGCCAGTTTGAGGGTATACTGTTCGGTAAGGGTAATTATGCTTTTTATTTCAGATCCAGTGATTTTCCTGCAAATCTTAATCACCCTGTCCAGCATATTTCTGTTTTGGGCAGAGAATTTTCGTTTTAGAAAGGATTACCTGAATTAATATATTTTTAATTGGCTCAAGCTTGACTTCAACATTAAAATGTACGTTTGCTCAATTATTTTTGAAGTTAATTGAATTAATAATTTTTAGTTGGCTCAAACTTGACTTCAACTTTAAAATGTACATTTACTCAACCTGTTTTTATTATTAATTCAACTAAAACGTTTTAATTAGGGGTTTCATTTTAAAATGGTTTTAATTGTTACTAGAAATTGCAGTGGAACTAGTTACAACATGTTATAGCGAGGATAAAAACAAATGAAAACGCAATGTATCATCTGCATTTAGAACATTTGTCATACAAACAATACATTTAATAAGAATTCATTTCATATTTCTTTAAAAAATAAAAAATAAAATGACCAAAGCTTGTCACTTTTCTTTAATGTCTTTAATGCACTTTTAGTTTTGAAGATACACACACAGTCAAAGTAGATACAGTGGAGCATTCTTGGTACTTCCCAGTGTTTCAGCTGGTAAATGGATAGTTCACCAAAAATGACAATTCTGTCATTTACTCACCCTCATGTTGTTTAAATCCTGTATACTTTTCTTTGTTCTGCTGAACACAAAATAAGATATTTGGAAAAATGTTTGTAACAAAGCAGATAGAGCAACCATTTACTACCATAGTATTTTTCCCCCTACTATGGTAGTCAGTGGTTGCTCTATCTGCTTGGTTACAAACATTCTTCCAAATATCTTCTTTTGTGTTCAGCAGAACAAAGAAACTCATACAGGTTTGGAACAACATGAGGGTAAATGACAGAATTTTCATTTTTGGGTGAACTATCCCTTTAAGAAGAACTGACTGGCTTGGATGAGAAACTTTGCAACAACGACAATGTATCAACGGATATCTTGGTCACACCCTGTTGGAGAAAGATAGAGAAAAATTAGTTTAAAAAAAACTAAAGTATTTTATTATTATTTTTGCCCTATATTGCAACGTAGGCCTATATGGCTTTCTTTCTTTCTCGCTGTTTAGAATTCGACCCACTTTTGAGGACGATGAAATGAGCGTCATTTTAGTATAACCACATAAACACAACCACGTAACCCTAAATAGCATACATTATTTGACCTACATTAAGTTACACGTTTGACACGTTTCAGTAAATTTGCTCGTATAAAAATTACCATGGCACCTTGGCCTATAGCTAATGAGAGAAAGTTTGTCTGACACAAAAATAGCACACAACACGCTGAGATTAAATCTAAAACACATTATATAGTATTATAGTTTAACACAAAATGATGTATTATTACTTAAACATGGTTAAAGAGCACATTAATGTAACAAATAATTTATTCAATGACGAGAGAACTTGATGTAGACATCACTTAGGCCTAAATAATCCTTATTTCCCTTGGATATATATACTTCAAATTTACTTCTTACTTCACTTCTAACGTTAAATATCCACTCAAGCCTAATATGATCGACTTATTTGTCTGCAATTTAATCATTAACACTTACCTGATGCGTGAACTGCACCCTCCAAATTGCTGCTGACTGAAACTCGCAGTCCTTTGATCTCAATCCTTCTGCGAAATCAGACGAGCAATACAGATCTTTCCGCGTAGTCAAACAAGCTCTTGTACGTATTCATAAATAAAATTAGGCAGATTAAATGCAACAATTAACTACATATGTTCATGAATTATATTATGTATATTAAATATGTAGTAAGTGTTGTAGGGTCCATCTTTTCATCATAATGCAGATAGGCCTACCATCATAAACAAAAATCGAAAATTTAATTTCCCAAATATAACATCTAATTTCCCAAATATTGTTAATTTAACATCTAATTTCCCAAATATTGTTCTGATATAGGCTATTATCAAATGTATCTAACAGCCCATTTCAACAGCACAAACAAAAATCTATTTTCCATAGTAAAATATTGTGTGTGAAATATTGTGTTGGCCATAGCCTACTTTTATAAAATATTGCCTGGATTCGTGTTTTTTGGTCCAGTCAACATTTGCAATTCTAAATGTTAACTGGATTTGAAAATATCAATTCATTTAATGTTTTTCAAATACATTTCTGCAGACTTAATATAATATGTCTTCTTAACTAAGCACAAGTAAGAAAATTAGTTCAACATATATTTTTTTGCTCTTTCAATGGAGTTTTTAGAGTGAGGGGAAAATAACAAATGAATAAAAAGTAAAACAATAAACACATAAAAGCCTTTCTGAACAGAAAAGACTTCAGTAAAAACAAAAACATGAAACTAAACCACCAGTAGGTGGCGGCAGGCTTTATTGAGTGAATAATTTGATTAATTCAAACAGCTGATTCGTTTATGGATGAGGCAGTTGTTTACGAATAGGTCATTAAATCTTTGATTCACTTGATTCATTCAAACACTGAATCATTCAGTAACACACATGGTTGCTGTGAGATGCGTTATGGTTCTGATGTGGAAATATGATTTGATCATGGAAATATTTTTGCTGCTGAAATAGAACAAAAGCAGTCAATAATGCAGCTTAAATGTAAGTGATTAATTTTAATTAATTGTTTATGGAGCTTTCATGAAATCAGTGTCACATTTTCAGTTGTGATGGTATTCAGGAAAACAGGTCTCTTGGTCGTGTCTTAATGTTTTCCACTGTATTATGTTATAAAATATAAAAACTTCACATTTTGAATTTTTACTGCAGTAAGTTACTGAGCTTCTTTGTGTGAGCGGGGGTGATTTGTTTCCATTTCTCCTCGAGAGGCTGTGCGAGCCTCAACAGCGCAACCCTGTTATTATCCACAAATTATACTGAAAAGAATGAATCTCGAGCACTGAAACTGATCAGAAAATGTAATGAAAATGTAATGAAACGTTGTAGAAATGTAGTGGAGTAGAAAGTATAATAATTGCTGCAAAAGTCAAAGTCAAAAATATGCATGCTACTTAAGGGGTTACTTAAGTGATAAGCATATGGCTTTGTATCAGTAGAAACCCTGGAGTATATTCAAATGATTGTGCTTCTCCCCCCCTCCCCCCCCCCCTCATCAATTTGCATCATCGAAAGGAATTTTTGGTCAAAGGCTAAAGACTACAGCCAGTAGAGGGAGCCATTTCCCAGATACCGTTATTACCGGTGTTGTCACACCACACTTTGATTAACCGATGGGAACATTTCCACACGTCACCCCTACTGTACATTCACGAGATGGACATATGCGCATTGCTTAGAGTTTGTAAAAGATAAGGACAAGAACGTAGACTAATAATCAAATTCAAATGCAGTCAAAGGCAACCTTTGTCTAAAACCGAAATAAATCGATGTCGCAACAATAAGTAAAGAACAAATGCGCCTATTGTCATACCATTAGAGTTTACACAAAGTTCTGTTGTGTCTATGAACAGAAGCTATTCCCAGATATAGCCAGATAATCAATTTACTTCTACAATACAGAGCTGGATCGTTTGTGATTCTGTCTGTCATAATTTCTTGCATTGTCTTGAGCCTTCACTTTGCCAATTCTCTGTTGTCAGTCTGGATAGCCCACAGTCATTATGGTTCATCATATCACCTTCTACTGGTTGTAGCCTAAAATGCTCTCTGGTATAGCCTACATTTTAGAATGTTAAGAGCTACTTCTGTTTTTATTTTGGTGAAAGTAATTTAAAAGTAATACAAGAGTAATGTAACACATTACAGTTCAAAGACAGAAATATTGTAATGTAAATAATTACTTTTAAATAGTAGTTATAAGTAATCTATAATATATTACAGTTTGGAAGTAACTTGTACAACACTGGTGACCTCTCGAAACTGCTCAAAATCCAAAGCCCAGACAAAAACAAGAGTGTGATGCAGTCTGATGAGGATGGTGAAGATGAATTCATTATGTGTCTCCACAAGTACTTCAATCAAATCCTCTTGTTGAACCTGAAAACCTTGAACCACTTCTTACCTCAGAGTCCGAATGAGGTCCTGGAACAGGTTCCTGAGTCCATGGCTTCAGTGGAAAGTGACCAAGACAAACAAGAGCCACTTGCGGGGACCAAGCAAGAGCAACTTGTCACAACTGTCTGTGTTGTGTGGTGTTGTTGGAGGCGTGGTCACTGATTACTCATCACCGATCACTCACCTGCTGCACCTCATTACCGGGCCCATATATTCCTGTGTCTCACTGTGTCTTTTGTCAGAATGTTGCAGTGTGTCTTGTGGGTTCCTGTGTGTTCATGTTCTTCGTGGGATTGCTTCACTCCGGTTCCGGTTCCGTCCGACCGTGTCTGCCCTTGCCTTCCTGCTCACCGATCATCTGTGCCTGCCGGCTACCCCCACGGACTGCGCTGCCTCACTGCCTGGTTACCACCTGAGACCGATCATTCTGACATTCATGAGAGATACTGTTCTTTGCTACGTGACAGAGAAATAAACCATTATTATTTCGCAATTGGATCTTGCCGTTCTTTCTTCCCAGCGCACACGATAACGCACACGTTATGTTTTTCATTTAGCATTTTTCATAATAGTATTGATGTTAATATTAAACTCATCATTCAAGCAATTTGCTCCCAAATTGATACTCATTCTAAAGTGAAAGTATAATCCGTGCAGGAATTCATAGTGGTGCGCATTACAGAGCGTCCATTCTTTGTGAAAGATAAAGATAGAAAAAAAATGTGCAAAAGTTATATACGATCCACCTAATCCTGGTCAAATGACAGATGCCGATTCACACAGGACTAATATTATCACAGGACCTCTGTGTTCGGCGAAATATGGTAGGTAATTTGCAGGGGATTTTTTACTTTACAAAGTACAGACATGGCCGATTCGCATAAGATCGATAAGATCACAGACATTCTTTGCAATTATTACAAATCACCAGAGGTGTGGAATCTTGACTGATCGCTGCTCGATGGGGCTCTCGATGGAAGTTGCACAGACGGGAATCTTCCTGGGAGAAGACACGGAAGGAACAGGCAGTGCAGACAGACAGCTGGAGAAGCATTGATCGCCCCACTTTAGGATCTCACCGGACTTCCAGGAGATGACAGGGTTATGCTGCTCTAGCCATGGGCGCCCTAAGATCACGTCAGCGGTGGAATCCTCCAGAACCAGTAGATGTATCTCTTCCACATGGAGGATGCTGGTTTGAAGCTGCAGGGGCCCGGCGAGGAGATCGACTTTACATCGACTGAGTGGTTTGCCTGTTATGGATTCAACCTGGTAAGTGGACAGAGTGCGAGTCGTCTGGAGGTGGAGCTGACGGCAGAGGGCATCGGAGATGAAGTTCCCAGCGGAACTGGAGTCGAGGAGGGCATAGACTGGCAGGGAGATATCGGCAGTAATAAGGTTCACAACTGTGGTTAACGGTTGACTCTTGTAAGAGGAAGGGTAGATCACACTCACCAAAGGACGAGGAGGACGCGTGGGACATTTGGCGATGAAGTGATCAGGTGATGCACAGTACAGTATAGACATAGCCCCTGCCCGATCCGTCTCCTCCGTTCCATTGAAGCTGTATCATTTGAAACAAAATGACATGACCAGTGAGCACTGCAGGAGGAATCCATTGCAGTCCTCCGCCAATTCAGAGAAGGGCACCGGTTGGCCATGGACTGGCGAAAACAGGGGACGTGGAAATGGTGCTGGTGGATGCGGAAGTGCCTGCCGGTGCGGGTGATGGTGAGTCGGTGGGGAGTTCACGGCGCACGGCATCCACCAGTTCTTGGAAGGGATCCGGGTGACTCATACTGATGCCCGCTGTACAGGTCCGGTCTTCTGTTACGGGTACAGACTGACGGAGACAAGAGATGGTTAGCAGGTTTTATTTTGGACAGTAGAATAATATCTGTGACTGAGTAAATGACATGACGGTGAATAGACTTCTCAGGTGAACTTCGGAGGGACGTGGAGAGACTCAGGAGGGAACAATGGAGAACACAGAACACACACACGCTGGACACAGGAGATCGCTGGGGACTAGGAAGCAGACTTGGAAACAGGTAATTCTCTTCGAGAGAGTCCTTAAGGTAAGCAGAGCAGGTTAGTACCTTGTGCAAACGAGACCAGACAACTTGAGTGTGACAACCCTCATATACTGTGGGTGATTGGGGAAGTGATGGGTTGCAGGTGTGCGTGATTAGTATTCCGGTGAGAGTGATCGTGGGGTGTCTGTGACGTGAATATATATATGTGACTGCTGCCTGGCCTAGGACGTTTATTGCTGCTGTCTTGTTCCTATGTTTTGTTCTTATTTACTTTAATATTGTTTCATTAGCGTCTGTTTGTTTGCTTAGCATGCCCATGTGTTTGTTTACATATGGTGCATGCCTGTGTATTTTTCTTTTGTTAAGTATATTTGTTGCTTTAACTTTTTGTTTATGGTAATTGAGTTTGTTTGAAATTGTAATTTTGACATTTTTGTTTTTGTTTCACTGGGTTTCTGTCTTTTTTGTAGTCATTGTATGTTTTTGTTATATGTATCTGAACTACATTTCTCATTTCTTTATTTCACACTGATAACTTCTTGCCCTTCCCGGGGGTTATGTCGCCGTGAGTGATCCTCTGTTCATTTGAGGTATGTGGCATCACTCTAATAATTACTGAACCCCAGGTTGGAGTAGGTTTCTCATTTTGTTGTTCACTTTAGTGTTTTTGTTTTCTTTAACCTTACCACTGTAACCCTCTTTGCTGTATCACTGCGCAGGTAGTAGCGCGGTAATTTTACCCGGCCTGTGGCAGTGCTCCATATATTCTCTCTCTCAACCCAATGGTTGCAGGTTGAGTGGTTTGGGGTTTTTTCTTTTGTTACGTTGAATTAATTTTGTTGTCTGTATACTTATTTCTATAAAGTGGGTACCCACCTTTATTTCTTGAAACTTTTTGAATTCTTTTGAACTTTTATTTTGTTTGGTAATTTGTGTTTCTTGTGTTCCAGGTGCCGTGGGTCCGGAGCAGGAGGGCTAGTTGCTCTTTTGGTGGTGGGTCCTTGTGAGACACAGAGCATGGTTTACAACCTATAGTGATTGACCCTTGGTTGCAGTGAGTGTGTGCGTGTGTGACGTGCTGTGTACGTGTGGGTGTTTCCTAACCATCGTCGACTTTAGCGACGTGTGGCACTAGCTCGTCCTGCTTCTGGTAACCACGAGCCCTGTGAGTTATCGTCAGTGTCACTCCTGTGGTGTGTCTGTGCCAGCAGTGCTTCGCCCTTTTTGGGTGTTCAAAATACAAGTTATTCACTCTAACATTTTTATCTTGGCTTAATAAAGATTTTGTATTTTTGTAACTCCATGTCTCTGAGTCTGTCAACGGGGAAATCGAAGCTGTGTCCTTATTAGGATAGTTCCCTGGTCTTGTGACCAGGGTGGCGTAGTCAGCTCTTTTCTCTTTTCTCTTTACTCTTTCTCTCCTTTCCTTTTCCTCACCGGAACGTCACACTAATCAGGAAGCTATTTCAAACCATGCAAACCATCTAAGTTTACATTATGTATTTTAAAAACACAAATATTTGATTGTTTACTTACATTTTCAGTCTGAAAACATACATCTACTATTGGAGTTCTCAACCCAGTACGTAGCAAACAAACTCCAAATGGGTGACACCTGCTCGTTTAGGCTCAAACACCCAGCCCTTGTGTATGTATTTGTGCGCTCACATGCATGCCTACTTGCATGCGTCTGTGCATGCATTAATCCTTGTTTTCTGACTAAAGATGTAAACAGTTTGAAATAAACGGTGACGTAATGCATCATGGAAATGTAGATCAGTAATTTTACCAGTAAATGTTAGTTATTTCCCTTCATGGGCGATGAAAGTAATGTACTGTAGTTTATTAGTGCAGCAAAACCTCACCTCATATTACAGTAAAATACCTTCCAATGATGTTAAAGCTAAATACTGGCGATTTTACAATTATTTACCCAGAAATCTACAGCAAGGTTTAACAGTGTGAGCACGTTAGCCCACTTCTACTTGACCCTCTTTCCTGTTGGTTTATAGAACAATTGCTCCGAATCGCCCTCTGTCATTTCAAAGAATAGCACATGGGCGAGGGTGGCGAGTATAAACGCCTCATCCGTTTGGGGAGGAGTGCGCGCAGTCAGCGGAGACAGGCGAAAGTATAAACAAGGCTTGAAACTGCGCGGAGCTGAGCTTCGAGGCTTGGGTGCGACCCCCTTAAGAGGACTTAAAAGAGACGAGAGGCTAATAGGCGTGTCTTAATCAGCTCCCTAGTTCAGTAGTCAGGGCCCTGATCAGGACATACCAGTAGGTCAATGGACTGACTCTGATCAGTGCCCTGACTACTGACGGAGCAGATTGAGACGCATGCATTTTGAAGATTGATATTTGTAGCCTGCCTGATGACACAATATTTTCACAGACGTCGCATCTCTCATAAACTACAGTAGCCTATTTAAAATGGCACATGCATCCGTTATATTCTCAATTTAATTTACGAAGCAATCCCTGTAAAGTTTTTAGGTTAATTATAGAAGAGACCAGGATTAGTGTGTGACGCATTGGCATGACTCGCATCGGGGCGCATGGCATCAAGATGGTTTCGCATTAAATTAACGGCATTTAGGAGATTATCCACTAATTTCCCCCCCGGCCTTTATTTGTTCGTGTTGACCACGCCCCCGGCCACTATCAGAGGCCCGGCGTTTAATTGACTACAGGCTTTTATTTGAGGAAATATGGTATATATATTTTTGAATTTGTAAAAAAGTTTATAAAATGTTAATATGTAGTGTATGGTCATTCTGAGTTTATCTGTAATCACAATAAGTTGGACGATCGAATGCTCAGGTCTGTGTGAACACTAGGGGGAGAACTCAAAGGATTTCTCCATCCTACGTAAAGCTTGCAGTTGAGAAACAGGAAATGTGAGTTTTCTGTTTAATATTCTTCTCCCCTTTTCAGGGGTACAACAAACTCATGTGGCCTGAAAGGAAAACATTCTACTGTAAGTTAAATTAATTTGAGATTACATATCGTTTGGTTGTAAAAAAAAAAAATGTTTGCACATTTTATTAGTGCAAAGATATATTTAGAAATGCTTTAACACTTAAAGAAGAACAATTGCTAAATTGTGTCATCTCTTACATAGAGACTACTGAACAGACATTTAGAAAGGTACATTTTTAGTTTTAAAGGTATGTTTATTTTAAAAGGTACACTATGTAACACTTTTTGTTCAAAATTAACTCCATTTAAAATAGTCAATAGTCATCATCAATACTTATTTTAACATGTGTTTTTGTCTTACCCTGATTCACTATGGTAAGCCTGTTATAAGATTTCATATTTTATACATGACGTCAAGATGTTTTTCTCAAGAAATCATACGTTACTCGTCCATGTGTGTCTCGTCATGTTTGTAAAAGTTGCCCCAACTACTTTAACGCATGTATGGTGAGGAAGTGACAGAGGTTAGTTGACTTGGAACATGCTAAATCTTGAACCTCTGGGAAATCATCCATTTTAAAACAACGCAGAACACCGGGCGGCTCTGGGTTGGACTTCATGGACGTTTTTATATTTGCCTGCCAAATAACCTTTATGGAACTGCTTATTTAAGCCAGACATATTAGGAGGAGTCATTTATGTCAGGTGTTGAACTTTAATCATCAATTTCAGCAAGCTTTTTGGAATAGGCCATCGGTGGGGCAAGTTACCCAATAATAAGATAACAAGAAGGGCAGGGTTGAGAAAATTCAGAACATGTTGCACATACAAACAAACATAACTAAAGCCATGTGTTCACACAAAGAGCAGGAATAAGTGCTCTCACAGACTGCATGTACCCTGCTTTTAAGACCTGTAGCACTGATAACATAGCAGTCTTCAAAACTTTATTGGTAGATTGCAAATTGCTGGGAACAAGCATAAAGAATAAAGCTGATATAAATGGCAGAAGATTTTGAAGTGGTTTGATGTTTGCAGGTGGTCAACTCCATCTGTATCAGAAATACTTGGTGGGATCTGATTTGTCACACATTTGAACGTGAACATGGGAGGTGATGCCAGGATAAACGCTCTGCATTGGGAGCAGAGTTCCGAGCTTCGCCCCTTTCTTCAGGGTCCCAGAGTAACGGTCTGGCTTAACGTAGAACAGCTTGAAGCAGAGACCTGCCAAACAGATATGAGATTATGCTTTGGATAAATTAAATTACACATGTCCTATATTTTTATTAGTAGCAGTATTTTATCAAGAAAGCATGCTATTTTCAAACGTGATATGATTTATAGTTTATAAAAAGAAATGTATGCTACATTGCAATTCATGTTTCGAATATGTAACATTACCTTCTCCACTCAAGTTAATGCCATCATTGATAGCATTGTTCTTTTTGTAGGGTGCAGCTTTGCCATTCAGTTTCACATCAAATGGAGCATAAACTGTGTCTCCATCAGCACACACAATGTCAAGACCCATGTGTTTCCGACTACCACTGCAGCACAAACACATATAATAAGAATAGTCCAATCATCATTTACTCCCTGGGACCAAAATTAAGTAGAAATGTGATTTAAAAAAAATGACCACAAAAAACCTTCTTCCCCTAGCATTACATTTAAACAATACACAATAAATCAAGATCTGATATCAGTGACACCGAACTTTATTTGTTTTAACGTGCCTTGTTACTATTGTTCAGTGAATAATAATGTTATTACACATTCATTTAAATTGCATGGATGGAAAATCAATCCGGTCAGTCTGCAAAATATATTTTATGTTAAGAAAGAAAGAAAGAAAGAAAGAAAGAAAGAAAGAAAGAAAGAAAGAAAGAAAGAAAGAAAGAAAGAAAGAAAAGACTGGTTGTAAAATGAGGGTGATGATGATATCGAGTTCTGGGTTGTGTCAAATTTATGTGGTAACACACTCAAAACAAAGGAATGCTATCAATGTCACAGCACACCCTTCACTACACATGTGTTATCTGCTAAATTTGTCAATGACTTCTGGGAAGAGCTATGAGGAGAAGTCAGATAAAAAACAAAATTTGTTCGAGAAATAGAGCTTTATATAGAGAGAAACATGACTAAAAACAGAATTTACCGGCTGGCTCCATAGTTTCCACACCCATACTTTGTGTCACATCCTCTTTTACGGTTACTTGAGTTACTACTGCAGAGGGGGGCAAATTTCACTGTGAAATTAAAAGATTTAACTCAGTTACTTTATGATTCCTGTCTGTCTTTATATTTTGCCGTATTTTTGGCATATTAAATGTTATACCTTGACTAGCATCAACACGAGAGTTGCAAATCACTGGAAAAGAGACACACAATGAAGCTTTTAATTTTCAATATTTCAGTTATATTGTTTTTGTAAGGTTTACTTTGCATGTTAATTTGCATGTTAACTCTTTTTGCAGTGTTTTAATGACACCACAAAACATCAGTAAACCACAAAACATCAGTTAAAAAAAATGTTAACAGCAAAACTCGAATCTTATAGGCTACTCATTCTCGTTTGCGAGAATATGTGGCTTTAAGATAAATTGTAATTTCTTACCAGCCAAAAGCAGACAACTGAGAAGGATGTAAAGTCTCATGATTCTGCAAGCATTTGTTTTCAGGTGCTTTTTTCTCTGCTGTCGTCCTCAGTCTGTTTGGCTCATTTAACTGTGAGCTTTTATATTTTGACAGGGAAATGAGGAAATTCTGCTTTCAACACACATGCACATGTTATAAACAGTGGAATTGCATAACGTCCAAAATTTTCTGTTGCAGTCGAAATAAGCCAGTGCAAAACATGAAATGCAAGTGAAATTCACGATCACTCTAGGACCATTTTAGTTTTTCTCATGGGATCTAGTTTTGTTTGGTTTTTCAAAATCATTGTGCAACAGCAGTGCAAATATGATGATAAAAGCTCAAATGCACTCTAAAAGTGTTTAAAGAAATGATGATTATACATTATGTTCACCAGTCAGCATATATTTAATAGACCTCACCACTAACTTAGTATGTATAAACAAGTGTAGTAGGCCTATATACTGAGTCCTTATTAATGTTTAAAGAGGAAATTAACTACACAATGTTCAAATGTTCTCCGACTTCCACAATGTTAGTCAGATTTTTACATTAAAAAAGCAGAAGTATTAGACTCTTTTCTATCCTGTTTTTGACTATTTGGATAGCCATGCTACGTTCAAGACTTGAAAGTAAACACCCACTGATGTGATTGGGTAACAGTTTTGCATATTAAAATAATTTTCCCTGCCATTACATGTAAGAAATTTTATTTTATTTTTTTGTTGAAAATTTCTGATTGAAAAATGGCAACTGGTAAAATTCAGCCATACAAATTTGACCCAGAGTCTGATGCGAAATCGGAAGACAATAGGCTACATAGGGAATAGTTATAGCTATTTGTATGTGTGGCGACGTGAACGAGCAAGAGACATGGGAGGAGCGAGTGAGACCGGGGACGTGATTGCGAAGGAGCATCACCTGCGAGCCACACCGGTCTCGAGTCTCATGAGGGAGCTCGGAGGCACTTAAGGACGAGCGACACCAGTCAAGGACGAGAGAGGGCCAGGCCTGGACTTTACATTGAGTTTTGTTTGTGTTTTGTTATGTGTGTGCGGGCAGTCGTCCGTGAGGGGCTGCCCTCGGTTTACTTTCGTTTTGTTTATTTAATAAAATTTGTTGAATGTTCGCTGGTTCCCGCCTCCTTCCTTCCCATCTACAAACTTAATTACATTGGTGCCGAAGCCCGGAAGGAAGGAGGCGGGAACCGGCGAACAGTAAGTAGGTCAATTGCAAATGACGAACACCTGTCTCTTGTTGCAGTAATTGGCGTGGAGAGACAGGATAAAAGCCTGCAGGAAAGGAGGATCGAGAGAGAGAGAACCATTACGGCTCTGGGACTCGGGGATGCACAAGCAGAGAGGAACTGCCAAAAACTGACGATTGAACTTGAGAGGAACCTCTTGATGATTTATGTTTAGGTGCGATGTGCACCCTGTTTTGTTGACCGAAAGAATAATAAAAGAGAAACTCACGAGTCCCAGACACGCCGACCCCTCGTCTTCTTCCTCACCTCACTCTGAACTGTGTTACATTGGTGACGAAAACCGGGGAGGAAGAAGACCTCTGCCGCCTCCATGCAGTCCCCGTCAGGATCGCCATTTGCGGAGGTTATCCACTCGTTCGCGGGCCTGCACCGGGAGCAACATCAGGCCATGCTGGAGATCCGGGATGAGCAGGAACGGAGATTCCAGGCGCTCATCCAAACCCAGCAGCAGGACTGCAAGCTGTTCCGGAGCTGGTTAGACCGGGAGGTTCACACCGGGGGAACACCAACGACCCCGGCTCCACCCCCTCACATAACCCTCAGCAAGATGGGACCCCACGATGATCCCGAAGCGTTTCTGGATCTCTTTGAGAAGTCCGCTGAGACGGGGGTGGACACATCGGGACTGGCTGATGCGCCTCGTTCCACTGCTATCGGGAGAGGCGCAGATAGCAGCCCAGCAGTTGCCAGTCCAGAACCTCCTGGTTTATGACGACCTACGGCGGGACATCCTTCAACGTGATGGTCTCTCCCCCGAACAACATCATCAGCACTTCCGGTCGCTGACACTGGGGGAGGATAGCCGACCATTCGTGATGGCTCAACAGCTCCAGGACGCCTGCCGCAGATGGCTGGGGCCAGACAAAAACTACGCCGATAACATCGTGAATCGAGTGGTGCTGGAGCAGTTTATTGCGCGGTTGCCGCCCGGCGTCGTTGGATCAGGCCATCCAGCTGCCGGAGGACCAAATGGTGGCGTGCCCAGGGGTCGGCATGTCTGGGACTCGTGAGTTTCTCTTTTATTATTCTTTCGGTCAACAAAACAGGGTGCACATCGCACCTAAACGTAAATCATCAACAGGTTCCTCTCAAGTTCCTCTCTGCTTGTGCGTCCCCGAGTCCCAGAGCCGTATTGGTTCTCTCTCTCTCGATCCTCCTTTCCTGCAGGCTTTTATCCTGTCTCTCCACGCCAATTACTGCAACAAGAGACAGGTGTTCGTCATTTGCACTTGACCTACTTACGTGCCGCTCGTCCTTTGACTCTTTCTCCCGTCACAGACTTCGCTAAACCACGCCCCCCTCACCACAGTTAGGTTTCATTATGTTTTCTTTTATTTTTAGGTTTTTCCTGTTCCTCTTTAAGTTGGTAACAAGTTGATAAAAAGTTACCAAATACATTTTAAAAGTAGTTAAATATGTTGATTGTTGTCTGGGTAATCTAAAAGCTTGCTAATTTTAACAACAAATTTTGCTAAATTGGCATGGCGTCTTGCATTTACTACTACATGACAATCAGTGGACAGGGCTAAAGAGGCAATGATGTAGAAGTAGGAGTTTTACAGCCGGTACTTCATAGTTCCAAAGAAGGATGGGGGGCTAAGGCCTATTTTAGATCTGCGTCAGTTAAACAGGGCAGTAAAGAAACTTAAGTTCAAGATGCTCACGCTGAAACAGATTGTGTGCCAGATCAGGTCCGAGGACTGGTGTGTCACAATAGACCTTAAAGATGCATACTTCCACATCTCCATCCTTCCGCAGCACAGAAAATTCCTCAGGTTTGCTTTCGGGGTGAAGCTTACCAGTATCGAGTGCTGCCATTCGGCCAAGCTTTATCGCCCCGCATTTTCATGAAATGCGTGGATGCAGCTCTGGCTCCGTTGCGACTCCATGGCATTTGCGTGCTCAATTACATCCACGATTGGCTCATATTGGCACAGTCAGAACAACTGGCGGTTCAGCATCGAGATGCTGTCCTCGCCCATATGAGAATGTTGGGGCTAAGGTTAAACGGAAAGAAAAGTGTGGTAGCTCAGCTATCTCCTCCCAGGATAAAAGCAATCCTGGATACTGTGAACCGAATAAGGCTAGGTCAGTCACTCACTGTGAAACACTTTCAAAGAGTGTTAGGGTTGATGGCAGCAGCGTCCAACGTGATACCTTTTGGCCTGCTGTACATGAGACCCTTACAGTGGTGGCTCAGGGCCAAGGGATTCTCCCCGAGGGGAAATCCTTTTCGCTTGATGAAGGTCACGCGGCACTGCCTACGTGCCTTGGTGAAGTGGAAGGATCCTTGGTTCCTGTCCCAAGGTCCAGTTCTGGGGGTTCCTTGTCGTCGCTTAACGCTAACGACGGATGCCTCCCTAACTGGTTGGGGAGTGGTCATGAGTGGCCACTCAGCTCAGGGTCTGTGGAGCGGCCATCAGCTTTTGTGGCACATAAACCAGCTGGAGCTGATGGCCGTGTTCCTGTCACTCAGGCACTTTCTCCCAGACCTCAGGGGCCACCATGTGTTAGTACACAGCGGTGGTCTCCTATATAAATCGCCAGGGGGGTCTAGGATCGCGCCGGTTGTGGAAGTTGGCGCATCGAATGTTGATTTGGGCCCGGGACAAATTGTTATCTGTCAGAGCAGTATATGTTCCGGGGGAACCTGAATGTAGCAGCGGACTCCCTGTCGTGGCAGGGAGTAGTGCCGGGGGAGTGGAGACTCCACCCCGAAGTGGTGGAGAGCCTCTGGAATCGCTTCAGGCGAGCTCAGGTGGATCTGTTTGCGTCTCAAGAGACAACGCACTGTCCCCTATTTTACTCCCTCACGGTACAGACGTGGCCGAGGCTACGTCTGTACGCCTTTCCCCCTCTGGCATTGCTCCCAGGAGTGTTGGAGAGAGTCCGAAGGGACGGGGCCCAGCTGTTATTGGTAGCCCCGTTCTGGCTGGGCCGAGTATGGCTGTCAGACATTGTGTCTCTCCTCGAGGGTCCTCCGTGGGAAATCCCGGTCAGGAGGGACCTTCTCTCCCAGGCGAGGGGGTCAGTAGTGCACCCCCGCCCAGAGCTATGGAAACTGTGGGCTTGGCCTCTGAGGGGGCCCAGCTCGTATAATTAGGTCTATCTAAAGCTCGTAGAAATGGGTCTATCTACTGAGATGATAGAAACCATGTTGGACTCCAGAGCACCTTCTTCAAGGAGACTGTATGCCCTTAAATGGAGAGTTTTCGTCGCCTGGTGCACAGTCCGCTCTTTAAACCCAGTTCACTGCCCGGTCGGTTAAGTACTTGAGTTCATGCAAGAGATGTTCTCCGCAGGGTTATCCCCGTCAACTCTAAAGGTGTACGTGGCGGCTATATCAGCCTACCACACTCCGATAGAGAATGCTTCAGTGGGGAGACACCCATGGGTTACTTGTTTTCTCCGTAGTACGTTGAGGCTGAGGCCTGCGGCACGCTCGAGGGTGCCTACGTGGGACTTGGCCATAGTGTTAGAAGGCCTAATGTTAGCCCAATTTGAGCCGATTGAAGAGGTGTCAGAGAAGTTCCTCACGTTAAAAACTGTGTTCCTTCTGGCTATCTCGTCTCTGAAGAGAGTAGGAGACTTGCAGGCTCTGTCAGTAGCTTTGCCTTGAATTTGCAACTGGAATGGTGAAAGCATTCCTGTTCCCGAGGGAAGGGTATGTTCCTAAGGTCACGACTAACATAGCAGGTCCGGAAATGCTGCAGGCGTTTTGTCGGCCTCCGTTCCTTGACCAAGACCAGGAGAGGCTAAATCTGCTTTGCCCAGTGAGGGCCCTAGATGCGTATGTCCACAGAGCTGCCCTGTGGCGAAAATCGGAACAGTTGTTCGTGTGTTTTGGGTCCCCGAGTAAGGGAAAACTGGCGTCAAAGCAGACGTTGAGCAAATGGATAGTCGAGGCTATTTCATTAGCATAAGAGTCGGCTGGACAGCTTTCACCTTTGATAGTCCGAGCCCACTCAACCAGGAGTATGCTCTATTGGCTCTGATATCAGGAGTTTCGCTTCAAGAGGTGTGTGATGCGGCAGGGTGGTCCCCTCCGCACACGTTTGTGAGGTTTTACAACTTAGATGTAGCCTCTGTCCCAGGTGTTTGTGGGTTGAGTAGTTCACATAGACAGACATTTGGAACTATGGCGACGTGGGTATTTCATTCCCGTAGCGTTTCAACGCAGCTCGAGTTCCCTCGATAAAGGTAACGTCTCAGGTTACGTATGTAACCATGGTTCCCTGAGAGGGAACAAGATGCTGCGTCGCGATACCATACTGCCCTACAAAGGCAAAAGACCTTAACTCACTGGAGTGTGGAACTGAGAAAAATGACTTTAAAGATTTTTTGTTGTCCAGCCAAATTAGTTATAGGTAGGACACTGGAAATCTGGCATTTAGATGTTTTAGTAATGACAATTATCTACATACACTTTTTTTTTACTCAAACTTGACTTTTGACCCCTATTTTGAAGTTACGGCACTCTGCCTTTGTATTGTCTGCAAAAAATGTGGAGTCATGCCAAGGCAAAAGGCAGTAACTTCCATAATATCAATATTTGGTTGCTGATCACCATTTGCAAAATCAATATAGTAACACCTTTATAAAATCTAATGATCATGGCATTTATTTTGGATGATTTACAATTAATTATAGCCATCTTATTATTATTAAGGACACAATACCTCTAGTAAAGAGAATCTTCATTGGTGTGCAGCAAAACTTACAGGTTGATAGGTGACACTGAATTATATGAACAAGATAAGATTATTTCTAATAAGTAAACATTTGCATATATAATGCAAAGATATAAAAAAATAGAACAAATAAAAAATCTTGTAAAAATGCATGTGATAAATAAGACAAATAGCAAACAGTGCCGCTGGTTAATCAAGGGTTAAGTTTGGCTATCACGCTATTATATTTTGGCTAATGACAGCGCTGACTGGATCGGATTGCCCATTCATAGGCTAAACAGAGTAATTATTTATTTCAATATGTTTTTAATGTTTTTATCTAGTAAAAAAAGATACAATGGGCTACATAGCTTATACTTTTACATCTTTGAATGAAAATCGCCAAGCCTAAAAGGACAACTTTTAGATTGATGTGAACGACAGGAATAATTCTCAGAATGCTTGTGGATTAAACATCTCCGATGACGTTCATTGGCATGGATTTTATCGGGTTTACAAGAAAAGGTAGGATATATGGATATAATTGCGAACTGTTACTAGCCTACTGATTGTATGCATGGTCGCACGCTGTCACTGCATTCGAGTAGCCTACACACACTCGTGCAGTGGGCAGCCCCAGACTGCCTGACAGCGCGCTGAGAGAATATTCTACATTATGAAAACATGTATGACAGTACACAGGCTACACCGTAACTCAAACGCGGCAAACTTTAATAGACATTAATACAAAGGCGGGACACCATAACTGCATGTCGGTACCGTAACTTAATTTAGACGCATGGCTAAACAAAGGCAGAGTACCGTAACTCAGTTTGAGTGTTCTAAAACCAAGGCAAAGAGCGGTAACTGCTGTTACGGTGTTCTGCCTTGGTTTCTCCTGGGCTTTTGGAAGTTACTGTTCAGACAATCCATAATTTTCTCGAAAAAACAACATAATTGACTAACGATATTTATCCACATGATAAAGGAGGTCTTGAAAGTCCCAAAAATGTCAATAACTCATTTTCGACCAAAAACGAAGTTACGGCCTTTTGCCTTTGCACGGCAGCATACTCCCGGCATGCCTGTGACCGACTTTTTCAACTCTTTCAGAAGCTGATGACCGTTTGGCCCGGGTGTGCTTTATAGCTTCCTGGTCGATGACGTCACCCTCCTATGACGTATCTCCACGCTATTGGACAGATTTCACTAATGCTTCATGACGCAATCACGCAGAGGTGTTCCCGTAGCGTTTCGACGCAGCGTCTCGTTCCCTCTCAGGGAACCATGGTTACATGCGTAACCTGAGACGTTATCCTTCCATTTAGGCACACACGGCTTGAGGAAAGATGTGAAGTAATAAAATAATCATGCTTTACACACACAACGCTCTTCCCAACTGGACTATTTGCCTTTTTTCCGGCTACCGCTGAGTTCCCACGGGACTTCAGCACGAGATACAGCTAGCCGTCTAACACACTGTTTAGGTGAATTTAAACAATGGCTAAGTGGTTAAACTCATTTCATTGTCATGTAAGGGCCCTGTTCATGTTGGACAGACATTTTAATTGCATTTTGTGTCTGTTAAGAGGCACAAAGACACCCTTTACGTCTATGCCCCCATAACTGCCGTTTTAGCTGAGTGGGGGCTCTGGGCATTAACTGTAATAACTGTAAGGACCAATCTGTTTTTTTTTTTTTTTTCTATAGATTGTACTCACAAAGGTATAACGATCAAGATAAACTTAAAAATTCTGTGGAGTTGTCCCTTAACCACTGAATGTAGGAAATCAAATAAAACAAATAAAGATTTTTAGGAATGTCATTAATCGTTGCCGTGACAACAAAGAGTTTGTGGCTCATGAAAAAAGTCTGTAATGTAAGGAGAAGTTGGTACCTGTAATGTAGAAGTCGAACAATGTGCCATTGAATTTTTGCAATCTGATTGCCAATAAACCACAACACAGAATCAGTTCAACTGTCATTTTCGTTTTGGCCAAATATTTCGTGTTTCTCCTTTTCTGTTTCTCCTGCTTTTTAATAGTCACAGGACAAAGACAGCATGGTTTAGAAATATGGTTTAAACTCAAAGGCATGAGGAAGAATAAAATCAAAGGACAGTTTGGTGCTAAGTCAAAGCAGGGCACATTAACTGTTGTCTAACAAACAAGACATACACACTCATCTGTGTGTGTGTTTATGCTTCGTATTTGACAGTCTATACCATAAAACATTTACATTACATTTATGCATTTGGCAGACGCTTTTATCCAAAGCGACTTACATTGCATTCAAGGTACACATTTTTACATTATTGTCATTTCTTGCTTTCCCTGGGAATCAAACCCATGACCTTGGCGTTGCTAGCACCATGCTCTACTACTTGAGCTACAGGAAAGCCTACTCTTTTAGAGAGACAGATGATTTTAAAAGCATATATACAATTCTTTACTCAGGTTCATGCTTTATCATAGTGTGTCTATGGTGGACATACAATACTTTTTTTACAGTTGTGCTCCATCACTATTCAATAAAAATAAATGTTTTTGAACATTGTACATTCAAATACAGTAATTAAATATGTATAATGTGTGATATAGTTTTTCAGTTTTCAATTCATACCTGGTCATATCAAGATGTATAAATATCTCTAGAGATCAGTATTGTCCACTAAATGGAGTACTAAATGTAAGTTCAGAAGAAGCATGTCAGTGAAGGTAAGCAAGGCTACACAATCATGAAATACTGGGTTATCAGTGCATTTAATGTGATTTTAATGTTAACATGGAGGGTGAAATACTTTTTCAAACCAAAGCAAATTAAAACATTTTACAATAATAGATTTGTCAGATTTATAAAACAATAGATGCTGTTCAAATATACACTCAAATAAACATCATGGCTGTCATATACATAGATAGTTTAAAAAAACAAAAAACAAAGCAATCAGCATTTCTTGACATAAGAGCTAGATGGTTGCGGATGAAATGTGTGCACACAAAAAAAAACTATTATTTCTCATGCAGTCTTCTATTGCAGAAAACAGGCTCAAAAAAGACATTTGCTATTCAATGGTTTGTACTACAGCACAATTGTACTGTCCACTATACTGTATACTTCATGGTTGACATGTGCATTAGCCTTCCACTGTTTGAATCCATTAAATTTATTCAGTTTTTAGTTCACAGTTAAACTAATTTACAGTTATATATTCCATATATTATTTATTTTAAAGTTATTACTAAATATAATATAATATGTAAGGGATAATATAACTCGTAGTACCCGGATGAGCGTTTGTTATCTGGAAATAACATACCACTGAAATGCACGATTGACCATAATTGTTTGACATAATATAATATAATATAATATAATATAATATAATATAATATAATATAATATAATATAATATAATATAATATAATATACAGTAATATAATATAATATACAATAATATAATATAATATAATATAATATAATATAATATAATATAATATAATATAATATAATATAATAAACATTTAAAATGTTAACAGTTCTAAAATTCTAACCCAATTTTGCATCGGCAGAAGCTCTAATAGTTTAAACTGAGCTGAGCTGAGTTGCTGAATATCTATCTCTACAGCATTTGCATTTTTTATTTTTATTTTTTGCAAGCATACAGTGTACCTTCATGCAATAAACTGGAAGTGTTGTGAAATATATGTCTCCTGTATCACTAAAGACTAAGGGAAAGAATGGGGAAATTAAACTAATGGTATATTATATTTGTGGATTGGCAGACTAACGGATGGACAGCTAGACAGACACTCTATAGTATTAGTCATTTAATACACGCTAGAATTTTTGAGTTATATAACCTTGTATCTTCTGATTTCCATAACTGTTACGCAAACCTCTCAATCAAGCTGTTTCTCAATTTAAAGATCCTTCAGTCTTGCTCACCACTGAAAGTAAGGTCATCTTTGTCCTAGACTCTGAGGAGGACTCTGAATCAGACCCAGAACATCTGAGAGCCTCCCATAACCTTGTTCTGAAATCCTTAGACACATAATAAAAGATGAAAGGATCAATGCAGCTGTTGAAGGTGCTGAGAGACAAAGTGATCAGGTACGGAAGATAAAGGTCATTATTTGCAAAGTCCGATTTGGAGTAGTGCAACAGCATGAGAACATTGCTAGGCAATAAGAAAACAATAAAAACCATCAACATCAGCACAGTCACTCTAACTGCGTGGGCAAAACGCTGGCCTTCAGCCATTAGGGTGTGTAAAACCGCAGAATAGCAGAACAGCACAACCAGCAGTGGAAGCAGGAAGCAGAGGGAGAAGAGAGTTGCAAAGTACGGCAGGAAGTACTTTTCCTGCTCTTTTGAAGGCAGTGCATCATGGCAGGTTGTTATTGAAAGGTTCTTTATGTCATAAGACTGTTTTGAGATTAACAAAGGCACGGCAGCAGCTGCAACCACTATCCAAACCAAAACACTCATGTAGACTGAGTTCTTGTTACTACGAAGTGTCTTGGCACCAAAAGGGTGAACGAGAGCTACATAGCGATCCACAGCGATCAGTGCCAGACATACCACTGAGCCGTACATGTTTCCATAGAAGAGCGCAATTACAATTCGACAGAATGGTTCTCCAAATGTCCAGTTATTGCCTTGGAAGTGGTAGACAATACGGAAAGGGAGCACCAGGAGTAGTAGAAGGTCACAGGTGGTGAGGTTGATCAGCAGAATGGTGGAAGGGAGCTTTTTAGTTCGCAAGACCAGCACCCAGAGGGCTAATGTGTTTGTGGGAAGCCCGATGAAAAAGGCAAAGAGGCAGAGAAGAGGAACCACTAGTTCAGTCCTATAGTTCTGGATCTGCTCCACGTGGTCGTCTGATAGTGTACCATTAACCACAGCAAAGCTCCTCCCCTCTGATAGACAGGATAACAAAAAGACTATTTTAATCGCTATGTAGGTCAACCCAGATATCAATCACAAGCATAACTAAGTACTGAATGTTTTGCAGTCAAGTCAAATATACATTATGGGTTCCTACATTTGTTTAAAATGATAGATCAAAATTAAAATTCTTAATTCTTCTTAGATTAAAATTCTGTCATCATTTACTCATCCTCAAGTTGTTCTAAACCTTTATGAGTTTCTTTGTTCTGCTGAACTCAAAATACGATATTTTATATAACAGTTGCTAGTCCCCATTGACTTCCAGAAACTGCTTAGTTACTAACACTCTTCAAAATATCTTAGTTTGTGTTCAACAAAACAAAGAAACTCATACATGTTTAGAACAACATCATATTGAGTAAATTATGACAGAATTTTCGTTTTGGGGTGAACTATCCCTTTAAGAAAACATAAAATCCTGTTTTGTTTATTTCATAATTGTGATTATTATTATTTTTCTTATGAGGTAAAATGAGCCTCCATAGGACATCCGTACATGAGAGTTAGTAAATGATGACAACATTTATATTTTGGGCTAACTATTACTTCACGTTTAATTTATCCGATCTAATCTGGTTACTTAGCCTACTTGCAACGGGAACAAAAGAATGTGATCAAATCAAGATCTGTTAGATTGAATCTCATGTCTCTGCATGTTGCACCACACTAGCCCGACTACATTTTTTTTAAGTAGCGTGTGTTGACCTAAATTATATACACACAACGTTGTAGGCTAGTATTTATAATTACTGTAGGCTATATAATATTTTCTGTAGCTAGCATATATTTTTGATAGAAAGGTCAACACACCAAAGTCAAAGACACTCAAAACACAATGTTAATGTTATAATCTAAAAGTTTATGATATAATGAGAAAAGACTTACTGTGACTGTTGGAGACTTTTGCCTCTGAAGCTGATGAGATGTGAAGACCAATGAGAAGGAGATAGGCAAAAAGCAATCGAGAAATTACAAAAAAGATCATGGTAGTACTGAAGAAAAGGTTTAAAATAAGCTATATTTATAAGTCTGAAAGAGATATTCAAACTCTTTCCTCCCTTTAGTTTTCTCTCTGATTCTATGAAAAGGTCAAGTTATAGATATAGTCCCCTCTCTCTCTCTCTCTCTCTCTCTCTCTCTCTCTCTCTCTCTCTCTCTCTCTCTCTCTCTCTCTCTCTCTCTCTCTCTCTCTCTCTCTCTCTCTCTCCCTCTCTCTCTCTCTGTGTTTTCTCTGTTTGAAAAAAAAATGTATACAGTCATGCTGCCTACACTCACCTCACTGTATGTAGACCAATCAATGAGTTTCTCTCGGTCGTTCTCTCTGTTTGTGAGGATATTAAACAGATGTGAGATTGTTTACATATTTTCTTCCTGCTTTAAGCGGGTAAAGGGTGTTTGGAAAACATAAAAAGCCTATGGGCATAATGAAATACATGTAACATGTATTTCAAAGTATTTTAGATTACCAAAGTAATTTATTTGAATTGTAATGTCATTTATTTCATTCAGACATTAATGTAAACCCTAATGGGAAATTCATGTAAACAACAATTGGTGATTCTCATACTCTGACACTGCAAATGCATCCTATACAATACCTTTCTTCTCGTAACTTCCATACCCATTGCAGAATATGCAGCATTTTAATTAGCGCAAATGTACATATTGTGATATGCATATCGCAATGGCACACACTATCTGAATGATTTTAATAGGCTAATTCAACGTTGTGAATAGTGTGTTTTAGGTTGGCACATAGCAGAGAATAGACTGGGCACGCTACTACTGTTACTTATGTGACTTGCTTGATGTTAAAAAGACTTATTATACATAATAACTTGCTAAAAACAACTCCTTGCAGCCTCACGCTGTCTGCAACACCGAAATGCTAGCCTGAAGGCCAGCCAAACTCCCCAGCTAGCAATTTTAGGTTATAAATGTAAAAAAAAAAAAAAAAAAATGGTTATAAACGTTGTAAAACGTTTTCTGAATGTTCTCGGAACGTTAAAATGTCCAGTTTGTGAAATGTTGTATTAACGTTCTCATTAGGTTATAATAACGTTAAATAACGTTTTATATATATATATATATATATATATATATATATATATATATATATATATATATATATATATATATATATATATATATATATATATATATATACATACACACTGTAAAAAAATTTTTGGTTTTTGTTGGTTTAACTTAAAAAAGTAAGTAACCTGGTTGCCTTAAAATTTTGAGTTTATTGAAATAAAAAAAAATTGAGTTGATACAATGAAGGAAATTTGTTTAATAAATAGAAACTTTAAATATTATTGTATCTGAACTACATAACAAATTTGATAAATCATGAAAATAGCACTATTTGGCATGTTTCACTGCGTCATCAGAAATAAAACACACACCCAATATGCTTACAAAATCTTTCAATAATATTTTAATAAAAGTTGTCGAATCTCAAAAAACTAAAAAAATGTATTTCAATGAACTCAAATTTTTTTAAGGCAACCAGGTAACTTTTTTTGAATTTTTCTTTACACTATATATATATATATATATATTAACAAAAATAGCATTTAAGTGTCATTAAGTTGTCACTGGATATACAAATTATGTATCTGAAGTTTAAGAAAAAAGCTGTATGACTACTTTGTAATGACTAATACTTTTTTAATGTAGTAATGTTTTTAAAACGTTCCACTAACAATGTAAGAATAACATTTTATAGCTAACATTTTTATTATGTTAATCAATAGCAAATAATGTTGGCACAACGTTCTAATAATGTTACTGCAAGAATCTTTTTTTGATAACTTTGAGATAACTTTAAGAGAACGTCCCTGTTAGCTGGGTCAGCCCCGCCCACAACATTTGAGCTCGGGCATTTGGTCTGGACTGATCCATAGAGGAGTGATTATGCCCGATTATATATCCTGTCACTGATTACTTTCCCCTCCAGTGGGCGTAGTTCTCAGTGTAATATAACACTGTCTCTTTTGCATGCACTTTTATGTCTTTAAACTAGGGGTGACCCTGAATAGTCGAAGATTCGATGCATCAATATGCAGAGCCGGATTCTACCATCGATCTCACAGTCGAATCTTCGCGGGTGTTAAGCAGAGCTTTATGTCCGGTGTGCGACCCCTTTAAGGCCAGTGCGAAGCTTAGCGCCACGCCTTTAAAGGCCCACTGAAGTGCTTTGAAACGCGCCACATTATTCAATGTGTTGACGTACCATTTATCATACCATGAAGCCACCGCTTAAGCAGCGTAGGGGGCGGGCTTTAGATTCTAGAGAGCATTTTGATTGGACAGAAGATTTGACAAAGTAAAGTCTGCGATGATGTCACTAAAATCTGAGATTCGTTTTAGCGGAAGTGAGAGACTGTAAATTTTGAATGCTCATATTTCCTAAATGCAAATTTTGTTATAGTTTTGGAACATACCAGCTTATTCATAACTTTAAGGCTGACAGTCTAAACAACTTCAGTGGACCTTTAAAATTCGAACACATTCATTGAGTATACACACACCGGTTGCGGCATTCGGTGCCTGTCCGCAGCGACTCAGGAAGTTGTTTGAAATTCTGCTGCGCCACAGAGCGCCATTTCATATTAAATTTGTATTATATTTCCCTCAAATCGTCAATGTATACTGATTTCACCCTGTGCTACAAGATACACCCATCGTGCAGCTCTTACAGTAGCCTAGCCTACAGTCTACACACATCCCTGCATTATGTGTAGATTAATGTGTAGGCTACCTTGTAAAATGTTTTTTTACAATGTTCTATCTTTTATGTAAAATGTGTAGGCCTACCTTGAATACAATGTAAGTCGCTTATTTGGATAAAAGCGTCTGCCAAATGCATGAATGTATGATTAATCATATAAAAAAGAAAAAGAAAAAAGACATTTTATTTAAATACATTTTTCACATCAGTGTGTAGGCTAGTATTTTATTTTGTTACATTTCATGAGCCAGTATTTTTAGTTTGTAACAAAGTAGTTTTTGATGTATTTGTGCCCACAATAACGTTTTTTTCTCAGAATTGCATGTGTACATTTTTGTTATTTTGTTTAGGCTAAAGAGTTAAAGAGTTGTAAAATAACGAAATACATAACAAAACAATTAACTTTTCAAAGTAGGCTATCTGTAGTGAAATACATTTTAAAAGTAATCTTCCCACCCTATAGGCTAGCCTACTCAGTAAAAACATTCTGAAATGTCTTCTATACCCATGAAAGCATTTTTGTGCTAAACAGGAAGAGATTGGATCTTACTGGGAGGAAATGAAAGAGTATGCTATGGGAAAATGTGGGTTGTTGGTCAAAAGAATTTACCGACTACATCTAATGACTTTTCTTAGTTCCTTTAAAAAGAGAGAAAGACTGAGAAGTAAAATAATAACACTTTGTTCCATTAAAACATTTAAAGTTTATTTTATAACAACTGCTAATAACAGTAGAAAATGTTGTTGCATTAAGTAATGGTAAAAGGTTGTACATTCAAAGTCATTTAAATAATTAAAATTAAATTAAATCTCGAATTCTTGAAATATTTAAATTCACTATCACTACACATAAGGTATTAGTTTGGTATTAGGTATTAGTCGTTTTTATCTCAAAAATTACAATAACAGCAGTTTTATGTTGATATGTAGACCTATGCATGAACCAACGATGCCAATAAAGAACCTTTAAGAGTGTAAATGTAGTCCGTGAACGCTAGAGGGCGCATGGGTTGCACCCATAGACCGTAAAAAAACTGGACATGTGACAACCGGTGACAACATGCTCCAACATGTGAGAGGTATGGAGGACCAAACCTGCAGGAATTAAAAATATATGAATGACCTAAATAAATTTGTATACAGATATAAAAATAGATAAATAAATGCGATAATAGGAAGATAAATAACGTGATAAAATAAAATAAAATATTTTTTTAATCAAATTAAATTTTGTATTATTTTCCTTATAATGCATTATACATCGTGTGTGTGTGTGTGTGTGTGTGTGTGTGTGTGTGTGTGTGTGTGTGTGTGTGTGTGTGTGTGTGTGTGTGTGTGTGTGTGTGTGTGTGTGTGTGTGTGTGTGTGTGTGTGAAAATAAGAAAATAAAATGTATAAAAGCAGAAAATAATAAATGAAGGGAGAAATAATACAAAATTAAATTTGATTAAAAATGTATAATATTTATTTTATCAATTTGATTATTCTATTATTTATTTTCCTATTATTACATTTATTTATCTATTAATTTATTTGTATATTTATTTATTTTTGTTAATTCATTTATTTCTGCAGGTTGTCGTTCAGTATGACACATTGTAACATGACCAAATGACAGCTGAAAATGTTATCTGTTATAATCCACAGAAAAAAAATGTAAATAAAACACAATTATTAACTTTTTCAAATAAAATAATGGCATTAAAAAAAAATAATAATAATGACATTGCAAAACACAGCTATACAGCATGGTTCACAACATGATAATGATACATAACTTCTGAACATTGACTCTCTTTTCTTGTGGTTTCTCAATATAATTCATAAAGGAATAGAATATAATAGCATATTTCTAATATGGGCTCATTGTAATGTGGTGTTACAAGGTACACCACCTGGATTTAATCCTGGCTTGTGTCTTCTGCTGGTTAGATCAGCATTAAAGAACGAGCTCAACTTTTAAATAACAGATATAAGATTCAAATAATATCAGATGTCTTATTTTAAATAAACACAAAAAACAGAGATGAAAAAATTACTTTTGCTATGGTTAAATACATCTTCAGTGATATCTTACAAATATTTACAAAAAATATTAATTTTGGAGCATTTTTTTTCTAAATAGTGTTGATGTATGGCAAATACACCAAGTTTCGACATCCTGGCATGGGGGGAGTTTTAAACTATGTGCCCGCTCACCCCTATCATGTCTAGACGCATCAGCTTTGTTCACTATCTCAGTCTTACAGCAACCAAATGCTGAACCATGCATTCACTGAAGCTGAAGAAACATGAAACTTCCTTCTTCATCATTTTCATTTCCACTAATTTCATAAGTAAAGCAGAAAACTGAGTAGGCCTATTAAAAATAATTCAGTTTTTGTAATTATACAAAATATGTACGTACAGAAGACTTTCCTTATTAATGGGAATAAAAAAATTATGTCAGAGTTCACATTTCAGATCTATAAAATGCATGGGGGAAATTTAGTAGGAAATGCTGTTTGATTTAAATGTAGGCTATTGGAGTATACTACTGAACAACAATGTTTGTTTGTATAATTTATTGTAATGTAGTATTATAAGGCCTCCACTAGAGAGAGCCAGAGATCTAATAGGTGATAATTAGGGGTAACACTGTATATGATGCTACCAAATATGGAAGTTGTCTCTGTGTTATGACCATCAGAATTGTATTATGCTTTACATGCGCGCTTACATGCTTACAGGGGTGAGCGAGGCACAACCTAACGCAGGGTAATACCAGCATAATGAAACTTAGTGTATTTACTAGTTGCAATATCAGTAAAAAAAAAAAAAAATTGTGACAAAATAAAAAAACAAACTCTTTGGAAGATATCACTGAACATTTATTTAACCAGCAAAAGTACATTTCTTATGTTAATGTAATTTAATTTTTTTCCTCTCTATTTTTTGTGTTTATTTAAAATGGGTTAAAACTTCACACTGTGTTACAATGAGTCTCTATTAGAACTATGCTATAAGGCTACATTTATTAAAGTTCACCCAAAAATGAAAATTCTGTCAATAATTACTTACCTTAATGTCTTTCGACATCTGTAAGACAAAAGTTCATTTTCGGAACAGTTTTAGATATTTTATATTTAATCCGAGAGCTTTCTGTTCCTTCATTGAATGTATGTACGGTATACTGTCCCTTTCCAGAAAGGTAATAAAAACATAATCAAAGTAGTCCATATGTGACATCAGTTAGTTAATTAGAATCTCTTGAAACATCGAAAATACATTTTGGTCCAAAAATAACAAAAACTACGACTTTATTCAGCATTGTCTTCTCTTCCGTGTTTTTTCAATCCGCGAACAACGGATCAAACGGTTATGAATCAGCGCATCGATTCAGAATTCGGATCGCCACTCCAATGTCACGTGATTTGAGCAGATTGGCACATAGATATTTATACATATCTATCATGTATACATATCTATGGTTTTGCAGTTTGACACACGATCCGAATCATGTATCGATACTGATTCATAACCATTTAAATCTTTGTTTGCGGATTGAAAACACAGAAGAAAATAAAGAAGAAAATGAATTTATTTTTGGACCAAAATTTCTTTTCGATGCTTCAAGAGATTCTAACTAACCCACTGATGTCACATATGGACTAATTTTATGATGTTTTTATTACCTTTCTGGAAAGGGACAGTAGGCCTAAACAGGCCTGCATTCAATGGAGGAACGCTCCCGGATTAAATATAAAATATCTTAAACTGGGTAAGTAATTATTGACAGAATTTTCATTTTTGGGTAAACGAACCCTTTAACTCTATCGAGAAACCATGAGAAAAGATTAATAATTGTATTTTACTGACAAAATACACTCAAATAAAGGATTATTAGGAACACCTGTTCAATTTCTCATTAATGCAATTATCTAATCAACCAATCACATGGCAGTTGCTTCAATCCATTTAGGGGTGTGGTCCTGGTCAAGAAATTTTGAGCGTGGCATGGTTGTTGGTGCCAGACGGCCCAGTCTGAGTATTTCACAATCTGCTCAGTTACTGGGATTTTCACGCACAACCATTTCTAGGGTTTACAAAGAATGGTGTAAAAAGGGAAAAACATCCAGTATGCAGCAGTCATGTGGGCTTGATTCAAGCTGATAGAAGAGCAACTTTGACTGAAATAACCACTCGTTACAACTGAGGTATGCAGCAAAACGTTTGTGAAGCCACAACACAAACAACTTTGAGGCAGATGGGCTACAGCAGCAGAAGACCCCGCCGGGTACCACTCATCTCCACTACAAATAGGAAAAAGAGGCTACAATTTGCACAAGCTCACCAAAATTGAACAGTTGAAGACTGTTTTGGTTTGATGAGTCTTGATTTCTGTTGAGACATTCAGATGGTAGAGTCAGAATTTGGTGTTAAAAGAATGTGAACATGGATCCATCATGTTTCCAGCCTTGTTACCATTGTGCAGGCTGGTGGTGGTGTAATGGTGTGGGGGATGTTTTCTTCGCACACTTTAGGCCCCTAAGTGCCATTTGGGCATCGTTTAAATGCCACAGCCTACCTAAACATTGTTTCTGACCATGTCCATCCCTTTATGAGCACCATGGTACCCATTCTCTAATCATGGCTACTTCCAGCAGGATAATGCACCATGTCACAAAGCTCGAGTAATTTCAATTTGGTTTCTTGAACATGATAATGAGTTCACTGTACTAAAATGGCCCCCACAGTCACCAGATCTCAACCCAATAGAGTATTTTGGGATGTGGTGTAAGATCAGGTAAAGTTAAGGCAGTTCTGAAGGCGAAAGGGGGTCAAACACAGTATTATGGTGTTCCTAATGATCATTTAAGTGAGTGAACAATCTGCCACTCACATGTTACAACATGTTACCCACCACATATTTCAGAGTAGAAAACTGAAACAAAACAGCTCTGGTCATGTTAAAATAGGCTACAAACATAAAATACATAAACCACTCTTTGTAAACAATAGACCTTTGTAAACAATAGGTCTAAACAATAGACCTTCCAATTGAAAAGAATACGGCCTCGAATGCTACCACTGGTATTAAAGTGATTAAGGCCCAGCATACGCATTTTGAGATGATGGTGATGTGGCCCCGTCCCTCCCTCCACTGATCTGATCTCACCATGCGAGAGAGACGTGCTGCTTCGCGCATGCGCATACGCGTGCGACTCAGTGTTGGCTAGAAAGAGGGAAAAGCAGAACAGCAACACATTGGTCTGCCTATGGCCGAACGAGCCACGGCTCTGAAATATCACACCAAAGAGAGAGTTTAACTGTAAATAATACAGGTGGACGCGACCAAAAAGGTAAGATATCTCGTCATAACCCTTTTTAATAAATTAAAATCTCTGCGCTTAGGGAAAGGTGTTTTTGTTGCATAGCAGCTGGTTGTCAGGGCTGGTTGCACGAACAAAGCAGTCCTGACACCATAAGAGACACATTTGTTGCCCTTTAATAGTCATTAAAAGCCAGTGGACTAGTTATAGGGCCTGTAGACAAGCCTAATTAACCGTTTTAAATAAATGCATACTGAGTTTATTATACGGACTCAAGCCCTCTTGTGTAATCCACGCGTTTTGTTGTCATTGCAAAGTCAGTACCGTCGACTAATTTACCCTTTCCTTCTGTAAGGGGAAGCCACGCATGGCTCACCATATGGACGTTGTGGCTTGAGAGGAGGACAGTATGTTTACATGAGGGCTCTTGAGACAGAGCGCTGACCGTTGAAAGAATCGCAGAGTCGGGTTGCGTTGATCGGTGAAGACATTGCCGAAGATGCTGAAGAGATTGGCCGCGCCGGCGTCATGCAGCAGCTGCCTTCTCGCCTTCCTCCTTGCCTTCGTCTCGCCCAGGTGTACGCTGTCTATCGGTGCCGACAAAACTATGGTGAACAAGGAGGATTATTATAGTGCCACGGTCAACGCCACCGTTTTGGACCATAGAGGCAATCCTCAACAGATGGTGACGAAGAATGACGGGCGGTACGGGCAGAATTCTCCCAAAACAGAGGCGAAAGGGATCGTGGTCGCACCTGCTGCTGTTAATGGGGGTGAGTGTACATGGACATTGACTGCATTGCTATTTTAAACAGGTGTTCAAAAACATTTCAACAGAAAAGATGCACGTTACTAAACAAAGTTATGAATAACGGTCTCCTGTTAAATATGAACCCTTTTGGGGTGAAAACAACTTAGTCTAAGATGATGTGATATTTTACGCAGGTGTTCAAAAAATATTCCACCAAGAACAGATGCGCTACGTACAGCTCTTCACTTATCAGGGTTAAGATGGTACAGGTCTTTGCTGGTTTAAGCTGGTCTCTGCTATACTGTTCATCCTTTGGCTTAGCTGGATAGTACTGGACTCCTAGCTTGACTGGCTTGAATGCCCGAAAACCCTTATTAAATCAAAGGCCAAGAGGCAATTAAAACTAGTGTAGGCTTTCAAATACTAGCTAGAAATCTTCACTTTATTCATAAATTGTGATTTGTCTTCACAGTAATAATAATATTGAGAACCTAATACATTTTATGCTTTTGCTTTATTTCATCACCTTTTCAATTATTTTTAAATCCATCATGCTTAATGAAAGATGACAATTTTAGAAGATATTTTGTGGGCTTGCAGATCAGAAACTGCCTGTGATATTTGACATCCCCCCATCACATGACTGTCAAGTCATTTCCTCTATGCTGTGCACAACAGAGAAATCTAGATGTTGAGTGTTTACTTTAATTTTGCTTTAATAAACTTGATTGAGGTATATGCCCTTTTCAGCTACTTGTGTAGCAGCATACTTTGTGGTTATTCAGTTGCCCTGCTTTGGCTGATTCTCTTGCTACAATAACTTCGTAGCTGAACTACACCCTGCGTACGATATACTTGCATAACCTCCTGTGAAGAGGCCCTGCACCGCTGTGTGCACTGTTCTGAAAATTCAGTGACGTAGGGGATAAGGGATACAAGTGTGTTGCTTTTTTTGAAATAACAGTCAGTAATACCATACCTTGCCCTCCACTGCACTAAGTTAGCAGCTCTTTTGTTTCAGAGCATATGTTAGGTGGCCTGCTTGATGCCAACCGTTGTTGCTCAATTGCTTTGCAAACTTATTTAATCACAGTCTCATGCATCTTTACGAAGCCCTAAAGTTGCTTTTTGCAGTGCCATGGCTCATTGTCTCATCAATCTCCCATTTCTTTTTCAGCTGATATATTTAGGTAAATTAATCTCCATCACACGGGATAAATAAATCGGTTTTCATTATTCAAAAGAACACAATGTTTGTAAATGTTAAAGGGTTAGTTCACCCAAAAATGAATAGTATGTAATTAAAGACAAACCCTAATGTTGTTCCACACTCATATTTTTTAAATTTAGTCCGAAAGCGTATCCAAGTGTGTGCACACTTTACTGTCCATGTCCAGAAAGGTAATAAAAACATAATCAAAGTAGTTCATATGTGACATCAGTTAGTTATTCAGCATTGTCTTCTCTTCCGTGTTTGTTTTTAAACCTCAAATAAAGATTCAAGCGGTCATGAATCAGCGGATTGATTCATGATTCGGATCGCCAATGTCACGTAATTTCAGCAGTTTGGCAGTTTGACCAAATCGATCCGAATCATGAATCAATCCATGATTCATGACCCTTTAGTCACATTATTAACCGGTTTATAGTAATTTAAAAAGTGTTTCAGTTTTTGTTTATGCTTGTTAAAATTTCGCTCGTTTCTGGTTTTTGTCCCTTAAACTGGTTCGGAGCCTTGTTCAAAATTTTGCTGAATCATTTGGTTTTTGCTCGATCCTCCTGTATTGAATGGCTTGAGGGAAGCGCAGTATCTATAATCCTCCTTAGGCTGGTTGGTGTCTTCTTCCAGTTTTCGGATGTATATTATTCTCTCTCCGTCTAACCCAGTTGTTCTCTTATACTCTGCTTGTTCAGGTTACAGGATGCTCAGAAATCACCAGAAATCCTTGAGACTGAGATTCTCTGTAAATCAATTATTAATCAATATTTATAGCACCATTAGAATGCTTATTGAGGTGCAGGGCACTTTGACTTGGTTTAGTGCCATTGTGGTAAGACTAAAGAAGATTAATATGTCAATGCCAATCATTGCAGACAATGGATCTTTACTGCTGATCACATTTCTATTTTCAAGCCTTGTTTTTGACGATTTCAGCAGGGCAGTTTTCTAAATCACGTGTCCATCCCTCATTGTTCTAATTTTCAGCTTGCATGCTGTTCTATTTAACCTAGTGTGTTGGATTGACCCGAGGCAGTTGTCTGACCTGCTGGTCATTATGCCAGTAAACCCAGTTGAGGTCATTAATCCTGATCCATTCAGGAGCTGGAAAAGGGACACCAGACTCTATATTTAATATGAAATATATTCTCAAGGACATTTCCACATCCATTCCCTTGTTTGCAATGAGGGAAGAAAGACAATAGCTAAAAGAGACATTCTATCATTTAAGAGTAAGTTTGCACAGTAAATCTCGAGCTAAACTTCCACAAGCTATTCTGCTTTTATTGCCATCTCAATTGGATCTGAGGCAAGGTAATGATTCTTAGTAGAAGATTGTGGATAAAGAGAGCAGAGTACTGACATAAAACCGTAACACCCACTTCCTCTGTTACTCTCTTCACTGTCAGGATTAGGGATTCGAATGATTAACCGTAGAATGATTAATTGACGATAAACTAATTGATAAATCTTAACAATGGTCCATTAAGCAAGGTCATCGTTAGACTAGTGCTTAGTTTAGAGGTGTGTGCGGCTCGTGCAAAAAGTGCAGCAGAGACAGATGTAAAAAATGAAGCGAGCATGCTATAGTTTCATATTCTATCATGTAGTAAACACCACAAAAAATGTACAAACAAGTAATAAGATCCTAAATGATGAGTGATGATCTTTCAGCACTGTTTTAGCTGTGCATTCCTATTCTATGGTGCATGATAAATCGAGACCTGTCGATCTGAGTGATCAAATCAACAGAACAACAGAACGACTTGTGTGCATGTGTTGTGGTGCTCAAGTAAACCGCCTCAGTCAAGCCGGCGTTCTGGAAGTGCTGTACTGTTTACATTATATCAACAGCGTAAGAGTCTGACACAGGCTAGAAGAAATTGTTGAGTAAAGTTATGGTATTTTAACAATGTCTTTCTGGACCTTGAAAGTGTTTATTCCATTGCTGTCTATGGAGGGGTCAGAGAGATCTTGGATTTCATAAAAAATATATTTGTTTGTGTTCTGAATATGAACAGAGTTCTTACAGGTTTGGAATGGCATGAGGGTTAGTAATTAATCATTCCTGAGTGATTCACTACATTAGCTGACCAAGAATATTTTTTCAAAGGCAGTCATGTTTGGGATGTTACTGCTCTCAGCTGCATACATTCAAAGATGAAGGGGGTGGTTTGTCTGTCTTGTCTTGTCATATCGTCTTTTGGAGTGACGGCAATGTTAACACTGATTAAACTGATCTTGATTCTCTACTGTGGGCACTGTGATAATAGTAAGTGACCTTTATATAGTGCTTTTTACAGATTGTTTCAAAGCAGCTGTACAGTGATAATAGAAAATGTAGTAGAAAATTGTAGTATTTTTTTTTTTTTACGGATTATTATTTTTTTGTATTCATGTGCCCTTGTAATCATTAACAAAAAAACATTCACAACAATTAGCAAACAATTAATCCAGTTAATTCCCGCTGGTCAGAATAAAGGCCTGTCCTACTTTTACTTGTTCTAGAAGCAGTTTCACTCTGATCAAAATATGGAAGAAAAGTCACATTTTCTAATTTATGCTGACATTAAAATTGCCTGTATGCATTTTGTAAAGAGTCCCAAATCAATAACTAAGCATTCGTGAGAAGACGTCTCAGTGCCGTTGTTGCAGCATAAACTGCTATTATCTTAAGATGGGTTTGACAGTCTAATGGAGGCTTCAGTTTAGTGTTGTTTTTGCTTTTTAAAAGTAATTTTAACTTTTATTTGCCTTTTTTCTTTCTTTTGTCACCATTTTGTCATTGGTTAAGCAGAATGACCATGTGCACATCATGATACAATTTTATATTTCTAAATACAAACCTCTATAATTGTGATTGTTGCAAATTTCTAGATGCTGTAATAAAAAACAATACTGGCTCTGATTTTAAGAACGTTTAGCAGATCAAAGGTTTAAGGCAAATATTGTTGATTAATCCATCTCTATTAACTATCATTATAAGCCATACAAGAACAGGCTGTTGAAAGCAGTTACTGAAGCTTGATAAATGTCAAACCAATCACCATCAACCTTTGAGCTTCAGCACTAAACAGAACATAAGATTTTGCAGTATATTTGTCTTTGAAAAATGACTAAGTCATCATATGCCTCAGTAAGCCTGTCTCACACAGAACAAAACAAGCAGTTCATTGCTTCCTGTTTGACTGCTTCAAGATTATATTTCCCCAGGAGACCTTGATGTATTCGTCTGACCTCTGTTTATCTCTTCTCCTGCTTCTCAGATAGCTTACCAGTGGCTCAAGTCTAAACGGTAGTCTAAAAGGTAGTGAGCACACCACTTTTTGGTCATAGTGAACAGGAGAAACAGACAGTGTACAGGGTCTTGTGACTCACCATTTTCTTTTCTTTTTTTACACAATTCTTTTTCCCCACCAGCTGCTGCCATCATTAGGGGTCTGGCAACAAAACAAACCACACTTAGCTATTGAGTAGTGAGACAGAAAATCACCTGCCAATATGCAGAGGTAATTTACCATCAAGCCAAAGAATATAGCAGCTTAAACCAAGACTAAGGCTAGTGCGGTGATACATAATTTGTGGTGATAAGCATCCTGTAGCATTATTCGCAGTGTCTAGCAATTTATGATGCTTGAACAAGCCCAAATGGTAGTAAATGAACCTAACATTAGGGCTAATTAGATTCACTCCAGGTCCTGTACATGACGAGTAGGCCAATGGGCATGTAACTCATTTGTCCATCTTTATCGATTAGCCTAATCGAATTAATTTAAATACTCGGGTTAGGGTTAGCTAGTGATATAACCTTGAGCAGTCACTTTCTGTTACTTGTTTAATTCTCAAGTTTTTTCTGTAATAGGAGAAAGATTTAGTGGATTAAGTGGTATTCCATAGAAATTATATTGTTTAGTAAGTAGGTCTGCACAATAAATCAAATTTGTAATTGCGATTATGGTTACCATGCCACGGTTACGTAATCGTTCATAGCTGCAATTACAAAATTCCACTTGCATTATTCGATGATTCGATGTCCGTTTAATGAAATATAATGTGGTGTCCATCAAAAACCATCAAAAAACTAGACTGTATGTTGAAATCCAATTAAAGATAGGAAGTTGCATCACGACTTGTATAGTGAAGGGCGATTTCAAAACATTGCTTGGTAAAGCCTCGGAGCGTTATGAATCAGTGTTTCGAATCAGCAGTTCGGATCGCCAAAGTCCTGTGATTTCAGCAGTTTGACACGCGATCGGAATCATGAATATGATGCGCTGATTCATTAAGCTTCGAGGCAACAGGAAGAAGTGTTTTGAAATCGGCCCATCACTATATGTCGTTATTTATTTATTTTTGCGCACAAAAACTATTCTCATCGCTTCATAAAATGATGGTAGAGCCACTGTAGTAAGATGGAATGTACTTGTAATGATTTCTTTAGTGCCTTTTATGGGTCTTGAGTGAGGAAATGTCATTGGTGTCAATCGAGTCCTTTCTGAGCTATCAGATTTCAACAAAAATATCTTAATTTGTGTTCTGAAGATGAACGGAGGTCTTATAGGTGTCGAACGACATGAGGGTAAGTAATTAATGACAAATTGTTTATTTTTGAAAAATGGAAAAAAATAACAAAAATGAATAAAAAGTAAAAATAAAGAAAAATGCAAACAATCAACACACAAAAGCCTTTCTGAACAGAAAAGTCTTCAGTTCAGCTTTAAACTGGTCCATGCTCTGTACAGCTCTCAACTCACTGGGAATGTGGTTCCAAAGCCGCGGTGCAGCTGAGCAGAAAGCTCGATCTCCCATGGTACGAAGCCTGGTGATGGGGACTTGAAGAAGCAGGTGGCCTGATGATCTGAGGGTGCAGGTGGAGGATTTCAGAGTGATGAGTTCCTGTAGATATGGCGGTGCATTTTTCGGTGATGCATTTATGTGTGAGCAGGAGGATTTTGTAGTCGATCCGGGATGAACATGGAAGCCAGTGCAATGAGTGTAGGATGGGAGTTATGTGATCATATTTACGGACTCTCATAAGGACTCTGGCAGTACTGTTCTGGATGTATTGAAGCATCTGGATATTTCTACCAGAAATCCCACTGAAAAGTCCATTGCAGTAGTCCAGCCTGGTGGAGACAAAGGCATGGACAAGTTTCTCTGCATCTGGAAAGGTTAAAAGGGGACAGAGTTTGGAGATGTTTCGAAGGTGGTGGAAGGAAGTTTTACAAATGTGCTTAATGTGGTCTTTGAAGGTCAGCTGTGGGTCAAATCGAACCCCTAGATTTTTGACTGGGGATGGAAAGTGATGACCTGGCCATCAAAGATGTAGCAGCGTATCTCAGAGTGCTGGTGAAAATAGCCACGGTTGCTCCTATAACCAGCAGGGGTTGTTTCATCTGCGGGTTGTTTTGAACGAGATGTAAAACGGGGACAGTCCCAGTTTTTGGTGTTCTCTGTCCCCGGAAAAAAGAAAGCGTTCTCCCATTCAGTCCCAGACAATAATAAAATACACCAAAACAACATAAATTCACAAAACACAGTCATTTTATTTGTTCGCTGTGATCCAAATCTTTATAACCCATAAGTTTGCGAGGAACAGATACAAATTTAGCCATTTGTCCAGTGATCTTCATCTCCATTCTCAGCAGCGACTGCAAACGTCAAATCCCGTGCTTATTGTGATAAATTCAAATTTCAAATTCAAAATCATACCCTGGTGAAGCATCACGACATTTACGGCAGTAACATTGAACGCTCATTGGCTCTCGCCTGCTTCGTCACAGATTGTGATATTGCGTGTTTCAGTCGATTTGTATTTGAAAAAAAGGAAAAACGCGCACCTTTACAGAGTGAAACCGGATTAATATTTTCAATTATTAATAATTTATATTCTGCTCTGTGTCTCATACAAAACTATTAAATACCAGCAGAGAGGACTAAGATTGCAACACATCGCTATTCGAACTACCTTTGGTACAGCTTTTGACATGTCTGCAATAAAAAAATTATTGTGATTACACTGCTGTCCGTTATGCTTTTATTTATTAAAACTGTATGCGTAAAACTGTACGCAGTTTTAATAAATGGTTATGGTGTAGGATTAGGCGTTCAAAATACCCTTTTAATGCTACTACATTAATACTAAAATCGTTATTTTCCAACACATTTCTACCCATTACATTTTATTCTCTTTATATTCTAAAGGACACTTTGAACAATCCACCTCGCATAACTTTCACAGCTGTAGCATATTTCACTCAAAATTATGAAATACACATTATTTGACAGTGAGGTAAATCTTAACTATAAAAAAACTAATACTGACCAATAAGGAATATGCCGTAACAGTCGTCGCAGCACCAGAAAATGGTGTCCACACCGTGAGCACAATCTGTTCTCTGAGATTGTTTTGCGCATACTTAAATGGCGCGCTCCAAAGCCAAATTAATTTCAGTTAATCATATTTAAATAAATCTCATAGATAAAGCTGTTTATTTATATTATGTTAGACTTATTATATATATATTAGTATTCATCCTAATTAGATGTATGCGTGTACAATGAATACAATATCAATGTGTCAAATCTAAGAAGGACTTGAATACTTTTTTAAGTGTGTGAAAGGTTCCTTGAGTATTATGTGACATGTAAACAGCCCAATGATTTGCTACAACCCAAGGAAGAAAAAAAATCAATTTAAAAAAAAGAAACGGACAGAAACCATGTGACGTGCCATATGCTTCTAATTGATCCAGGCAGGAAATGTGAGCTGGAGTAATGTTGGTACATTGATTGCAGTGGTGGTGTTGCCATATGAAGTGGGGTTGGAGATGGTCAGCATGGTTGAGGATGCAAATTGCCGGCCTGTGTTTTTCTTAATACCTATGATGTTCCTCTGTGTTGTCCATGCGAGTTCTTAATGTTTTCTCATTTGAGATGAACACGATGCTTGGAGACAAGCTGCTGAGAATCAAATTAGTGTCGTGTCTGAATGTAGTTTGTAGTGATTTGGTAAAGATTTACTCTAAACTTGGTTTATATTCACACAGATACTTAATGGGTTTTGTGCCGCTTCTGAATCTGTCTGAAATAGCACTGTAGATTTTGTTTGTTTTTATAGAAGCACTTTAAATCATCCATTAAAGTCTCAATGATTGGTTGAGCTGAACCAGAATCCTTTTCACCTCTTTTCAGCTCTAAGTAACAGGACATTTTCTTTTGCAAGTGCTTCTCTTGGAGAAGGCACACGTTGCATATATTTTACTTCCTTGTTTTTGTCCCTTGGGTTTTATTACCACAGCTTCTCATGCACTGAGCAGCACTTACGTGTGTCTTCATTGGATTTACTTTATGAAGTGAACTGCTCATCAAACACAATTTCTGCTGATGAGCAGCAGTTAAATATACTATAACAGCCCAATTATTTGGCATCAACGGTGGCAAATTACCTTTTGAACTTTTTAACATGCCTGTTTTCATTCGAGTTTGTATTATTTTAAAAATATCCTGATATTTCAGAAATATGCTATCATTTACACAATGGCAAGTGACCAGGATGGAAATAAGGTGCTAAAATGTAATGTTAACTTGAAAGTAATTGTATTACTTTCTTGTAATACAATTGTAAAATTATCTTTTGAAATGTTTATTATATACAGTTCTGTAATTTTAATAAACAAGATGCAATGTCTTCAAGTGAGACAAATCTGAATAAAACCACGAAACATTCTATGTTGATGATTTTTATTAAGGAGCTGGCTTTACTATAATTGAAACAATATTCTGAAGAAAACATGTTTTTTGTAACATGAATATAAATTGTATTCTAAATAATTTGATTGTTATTCATATTATATTATTTATAATATATAGTGCTGGACATTGACACATTTCATGATTTGGTTCCATTTTGATTTCACAAGCTTGATTCAGTTAAATTTGATGTGATATTGATTTATTTCAGGTACAGAATTTCAATTCCTCTCAAGGAAAAACATCTCTCTCAACTAATGCTGTAAACAGGGAAGCCTGTCTAAAATGTTAAAATTGTACAGTTTAAAATGTTAAACAGTCTAGACTAAAATATTGATCCTTGGGATTTAAGAATCAATATTGGTTTACCAAAATGAGTCAAGTAAAATGTCGAAAATTATATTCAATTCATATTTTTTCCCCAATAATATAACATTTTCTAATTGCCAAATTTTCACACCATGTTTACTTTACTGTTATATTCTATCTAATGTGACTTCATTATAGAAATTGTGAGTTTTAATACATTAAGGACATTAAGAGGTATCTTCCTTTTTTTCTCTCATCTCTGGCATGTCTGACCTCTCTGCACCCACATAGCCAGAACAAAATACACTAGGCTAGATGATGTGATGTGCTTTGTCATCAAGAGTTCTCATGTGCACCTCTGTCAGGATTGACCTACATATCAGTCTAACAGAGTTTTCTATTGTGGAGTTCTGCTGTGAATGAATGAAAGCTGTGTGTTTTATGTAATGATGATTTAAAGTATTCATTGTAGATTAACAAGCTGAAAATTGTTCTTCAGATCAAGCAAAAGAACAGTTTGCCAGCTGTTTAGGTTTGCACAAACCAAGTTGTATGTTTCTTGCTCCCACAGGGAGAGATACGAGATACCTCATTAAGGTATGTGTTATATGTGACGTTTATGTGGTTGCAATTCAGGTGGTCTGCTGGCAGGATTTTGTTGCTTCTGCTGATGGTATCTAGCATTCCTAAGCTTGCACATGCCTGTCGTGGTTTTGTCAACAATGTTAAAACAAAGCTAAAAAATGAGTGTAAGAAGGCAGATGTGTTCTGCATATACTTGAATTTAATTTTATGCTTGCAACTGTTTTCTTTCTGGGTAAGACTTGATTATAGGCTAGGTGTCAGTTTTCAGAGTCTTTTTTCTGAATATCAGTACAGGCAAAGGTGAAGTATGCACCTTTTACAGGAATTAAACAATGTTATGTACAGTATTTTAGTTTTACAAATTATATCGACTCTTTGTAATTGCTGTCGGCTTTATTTCTTTGGTTTATTTTGCCATTACAGTAAATTAATAATATGAAACTGACATTTCACATGTTGTAAGGTTTACATAAGTTCAAGTCTTCAAGCAAAGCAGTTCACATAGAAATTAACTATGGTCATGATACTGCAATAAAACCACGATAATATATGATAACTGAAAATATCATTACCATATTTGTAGGGATGCACCGATCCGATACTCAGGATCGGTATCGGCTCCGATCCGCCATTATTTGCCAGATTGGGTATCGGACAGACAGGACCGATCCAAATTCGATACTGTGCGCATAATATTCTGTGTTATTATTAAGCCCCAGTGCACCACAAAAGGCACAGAAACATTATAAAGCATCATCAATGATTTGTGCACTATATTATAAGTGTTCTGAAGCCATTCCATAGTTTAATGTAAAGTACAGATGAATATTTGAGTCATTAAATTGAAATTCACGTCAATGCTTCCCTCCACTGCTGCTGTCAGTCACTTCCCATTGAGCTTTCAAACTGTGTGTCGCGTTCGGTTACGCAGTCAACACGATGAAACTCTTTTCAAGATTATTTATTGTTTCTATTTTTATGCTTGATCTGTAGATAACACTCTATGGTTTGGTTTCTCAAAAAAATGACTACCTGCTTGCGTTTATTGCTGTAAATCGTTTTACTTTCTACCAGGTGTCTGTTAGATCACAACACTGGACTAGTTATTGTATTGTTCTTCACACACAGTAACTGAAATGTTAAACTGTTAAAATAAACGGCTTATAAGAATACTGCATAGATACACTAAGCGTCGATATATCTTGTTTTGAACTTCTCAATGCGGACTGAGTGCGGCGCACTGTAAGCGTCTATGGCTGCGAGCATCTGACTCCGTGTTGCTTCACGCGGATCATCGGGATGCGCATACGCGCTTTGTGCCACTCTATATTATAATACTTTTGCGCTATGAGAGCCTTATTAACAGCCTTTCTTGTTCTGCCCTTTCTATATGTTCCTGTATCATTAAAAAATGCACTATACATTTAAAATAAATGTAATTTCTTAGTATGAATGTATTTTGTGTAACATTTTACCAGATTTACAGCTACACTTATTCACTTACAGGGAGTGCAGAATTATTAGGCAAATGAGTATTTTGACCACATCATCCTCGTTATGCATGTTGTCTTACTCCAAGCTGTATAGGCTGGAAAGCCTACTACCAATTAAGCATATTAGGTGATGTGCATCTATGTAATGAGAAGGGGTGTGGTCTAATGACATCAACACCCTATATCAGGTGTGCATAATTATAAGGGAACTTCCTTTCCTTTGGCAAAATGGGTCAAAAGAAGGACTTGACAGGCTCAGAAAAGTCAAAAATAGTGAGATATATTGCAGAGGGATGCAGCAGTCTTAAAATAGCAAAGCTTCTGAAGCGTGACCATCCAACAATCAAGTGTTTCATTCAAAATAGTCAACAGGGTCGCAAGAAGCGTGTGGAAAAACCAAGGTGCAAAATAACTGCTCGTGAACTGAGAAAAGTCAAGCGTGCAGCTGCCAAGATGCCACTTGCCACCAGTTTGGCCATATTTCAGAGCTGCAACAACACTGGAGTGCCCAAAAGCACAAGGTGTGCAATACTCAGAGACATGGCCAAGGTAAGAAAGGCAGAAAGTCGACCACCACTGAACAAGACACACAAGCTGAAACGTCAAGACTGGGCCAAGAAATATCTCAAGACTGATTTTTCTAAGGTTTTATGGACTGATGAAATGAGAGTGAGTCTTGATGGGCCAGATGGATGGGCCCGTGGCTGGATTGGTAAAGGGCAGAGAGCTCCAGTCCGACTCAGACGCCAGCAAGGTGGAGGTGGAGTACTGGTTTGGGCTGGTATCATCCAAGATGAGCTTGTGGGGCCTTTTCGGGTTGAGGATGGAGTCAAGCTCAACTCTCAGTCCTTCTGCCAGTTTCTGGAAGACACCTTCTTCAAGCAGTGGTACAGGAATAATTCTGCATCCTTCAAGAAAAACATGATTTTCATGCAGGACAATGCTCCATCACACGCGTCCAAGTACTCCACAGCGTGGCTGGCAAGAATGGGTATAAAGGAAGAAAATCTAATGATATGGCCTCCTTGTTCACCTGATCTGAACCCCATTGAGAACCTGTGGTCCATCATCAAATGTGCGATTTACAAGGAGGGAAAACAGTACACCTCTCTGAACAGTGTCTGGGAGGCTGTGGTTGCTGCTGCACGCAATGTTGATGGTGAACAGATCAAAACACTGACAGAATCCATGGATGGCAGGCTTTTGAGTGTCCTTGCAAAGAAATGTGGCTATATTGGTCACTGATTTGTTTTTGTTTGGTTTTTGAATGTCAGAAATGTATATTTGTGAATGTTGAGATGTTATATTGGTTTCACTAGTAAAAATAAATAATTGAAATGGGTATAAATTTGTTTTTTGTTAAGTTGCCTAATAATTATGCACAGTAATAGTCACCTGCACACACAGATATCCCCCTAAAATAGCTAAAACTAAAAACTAAAACTCCCAAAAATATTCAGCTTTGACATTAATGAGTTTTTTGTGTACATTGAGAACATGGTTGTTTTTCAATAATAAAATTAATCCTCAAAAATACAACTTGCATAATAATTCTGCACTCCCTGTATGTGGTTTCCTTTATTTTTCCCCCACTAAATGTTTAGATTTTATACAATTGTTGTGCACTTGTCATTTTGTAACCTTTGCTGCTGAATTATTCACTAATCTAATTTATTCACCATCTATAGAAGTAGGCTATTTTTGTCATAGATTGTGATTTTATATATATATTTTTTATTTGTTGTTTTTCTTTGTAATGAAGTCTGTATTTAGTTGATTGTGTTTAACTCACAAAAGAGTGATTTTCAATTAAACACACTAAAGTTTAGAAATTCTACATAGAATTTTTAAACAAAACTGCATTGGTATCGGACAGGTTTCGTATCGGTATCGACAGATACTCAGAATTTTTAATATCGGATTGGTTCTGAAAAAATGGTATCGGTGCATCCCTACATAATTGAATCGTATTTAAATAAAAATAATTATTGTATTCTATTTCTTATTATTGGCAACCCTATGCATGGAACAAAGGAAAATTACTCAAATCAGCACATTTGTAGTGTAGTGAATAGAAATCTGACCAACTTTGAGGTCTCTCAGACCAGCTGTATAGCACCACCACCAGTTAAAAAAATGCAGTTTTCAAACTTATAACTTTTGAATCCTTTGGTCTAGAAAAATGATACTCACTCAGTACACCAGATTTCTTACTTCATACTGATCATGTACAACATCAAGACATCATCACATTACATTAAGACATTATCACGGCTCGCAACATTTCTAAATGCCTGGTAGCTTTTCACAGGCACTAAGAATTTAACTAGCCAGACATTTTTTTTTTAATGTAGGAAATTGGACTAGAGTCAAAATATCAACCAAAAACAAAAACACACGTGTTTGGTTCTTACTGGACTGAAATTTCTATTAATTTTCTGTTTTTTTTTTTTTTTTAATGAGTAGAACTGTCATCGACAATTTTCCCCACTGTGCATGCAATCTCTTTCCTTCAGCAACAATTATTTTTTTTTTAAACGTGAAGTAAAAGTACTTTGGCAAAATTACATTTCCTTAAAGGTGGGGTAAGTCTTATTTCAAAACCGTTTTTAGAAAAAGGGCACCGGCCGAGTGGAATAACAAACTTGTAGCCAATCAATAGGTAAGGGGCGTGTCTACCATTGATGGTGAGAAGAGCGCTCTCTCTCTCTCTGTGCACGTCATTATTCAAAACACACAAGTCACACATAAAGGACATTAGCCGAGAACTAGCCTAATATATGCTGCTTGACTATGCTCGTGTGTCATGTTAACTTGTTTGTCCATTTGCGATGATAAAGACCCGCTCATTTCCTCACCGTATGGAGCATCTAAATCTCCTCACTGTGTGCTTCAAGCATCAGCTCACACAATGTCTCTGACAAGTAAGATACTATACTCCTAATATATGTTTGCTTACTCTTTTCATGATCTATATAACCCTTATCCAGTCATAATTGTAATATGTTGTTGGCTGGACTGTCGTGCTTGTGTACTATAGAGTTGTTCATGAGAACAGTTTGATCGCTATCTCTAATCTTATATAATAACAACACAAAAAAACACTTTTCTTAAGAGAAATACATTATAATTTGAAAATGGGAAAACAAATGCAAACAATACAACACATTGACAACAAACCACGCAATAAAATATACTGAGTAAATTAACAAACGGTGCAAATAATCTTCTCAAACACAAATTGAGGAAAATATACTGAGTAAAAACGGACAATTACATACAAATAGAGAAATATGCTGACTTTTGTGTGCTGTGCTCTGTGAGAGAGTGCTCTGCACATGTTTATTTTTTTGTTTTCATGCATGTTTCAAATTCACAACCACTTTCACATTAATTATTCAGAGAAACATGTGATTGGTGGTTCAAAAGACCAAACACTGTGTTTATTGTTTGAGTTGATGACAGTTTCAACGAATCTGGGCACGGGGGGTGGAACTAATGATAAAAAATAATTTCTGTTTGGCTCAGGGGAACAACCCACGTGCGTTTCGTTGACGCATTGCTGCATATTTTGATGACGCATCCGCGCTGACCATGAAGCCTCTGAATGATCAATCGAGAGAAATCTAATACTTCCGAAAAGCTGAGATTCTCCTCTTTACGGTGCAGTTTACAACATCTAAATTGGATAATAACTTTAAAAGTTATTAAACATTTTAGAACGATAGTTATTTTTAGCTGCCAGCGGCTATCTCGTCTTTAAGGGTTAAGATAGCCCATCGGGCAGGCCAGTGATACATTTTGGTTGCCTGACCGGAAAACACATTAGCCCAGGACATCGGGCTAGCATTTTTTCAAGCCTTGATTAAAGTAGTGTGCATTTTGCTCATTTATGCAATCCCAATTCTTATGAAAATTAGCTCTGATGATCTTTTGACCAAGATGCACAGAAATGAACAGATTAAGCCACACAGAAATTAACAGATTTTTTTATATTCGCTACCATTCCTGAAAAATTCCTCTATGATGCTGACCATGGAATGCTCATTATCACAGTTGTAAACAATACAGTGTTCTTCTTTAACAAGAAAGTTCACAGCATTTGTTTTCATGCGGACCGTTAAAGAACGCAACACGCGTCTCGTGGACATCCTGTAGAATTCAAGATAATGACTTTGAAACTCCTGAAGTGTTTCCAGATAACTGTGCCATATGCATCAGATGTTCAGCCAACAGTCTGTGGGTGTGACGCCTGAGGCTGAGACTAACCATAAACTATATTAGCATTTAGTTATCTTAGCATGCTAATCTGGTTAACTTGCTAATCAATGGTTTTGTGTGCTCATTCTCACACTGAAGGCTCTGCTTGGCAGCCTGGTGAATGCGCATCAACTATATAGAGCGCACTGTTGAGCCACCTACCCCAGACCTTTCAGATCATGAGTTGGAATAATGTGTGGCACCTGTCTGACTGCAATAGGTACTGTGGCCTTAAGTGGTGCAGAATCTTCATTTTGAGTTCACACTCAGTTGAGCTACTGAACCCTAGCATCTGGTCGTCCGAGTGGCACACAGCGATAAGCAAACAAGCATGTGAGTTTGTGGGTTTTGTTTCCTGCCTGGTTCAACACATTTTGTCACTTTATTTCTTTATTATCTAGGTAAGCATTATACTAATCATTCGTCCTCTTCACTTTAAAAAATGCTGTGTTAAAAACAACCAAAGTTGGGTTGAAAATGGACAACCCCAGAAATTGGGTTGTTTGAACCCAGTAAATGGACCCATTCAATCAACCCAATTTCTGGGTTTGTCCATTTTCAACCCAACTTTGGTCGTTTTTTACCCAGAATTTTTTAGTGTTGGATTAAAATGTTTATTATTATTATTATTATTATTATTAGTAGTAGTAGTATTAATTTTCATTAAGTTCATTCTTATCTGAACTTTTTAAACAGAAGTCTTTTTTTCCTTTTTTTCTGCTGTTTTTGCTCTTCTGCCTCTTCTCTGTTGTTGCTGTCTTACAACTGATGCAGCTATATTTATTATTTTAATCATCATTGTTTAATTATTATTGAATAGTTATATATTTAATATTAGTGTGACACAAATATGTATACTTGTATACAATTTATTGTGGGTGGAGCAATGAAATGATGAAACACAGAAATAATAATAGTATAAAAATAGTAATTTGATGCAAGTTAAAGGTGGGGTAAGTGCTTTCTGGTAACCATTGTTGATATTTAAAATCACCAAAACAAACGCGCCCCTACACCCAAAAGGGTCTCGTCCCTATTTTCCACACATATCACATGCGTAACCCAGGTAACGACAATGGCAGAATCTGTGTTACTAATCCAGGTCGAATATTCAATGAAAAAGTCACCCCTTCCATCACAAAAAACACAGAGCGTTCTCATGAACAACTCGATAGTACACAAGCATGACAGTCCAAATAATGAACATATTGCCATTATGACAAGATTAGAGTTATAATGATCACAAAAACAAACTGTTCTCATGAACAACTCAATAGTACACAAGCATGATAGTCCAACTTACGACATTTTACAATTATGAACAGATTAGGGTTATAGATCATGAAAAGAGGAAACAAACATATATTAGGAGTATAGTATCTTACTTGTCGGACACATTCTGTGAGCTGACGCTTGAAGCAGACAGTGAGGAGATTTAGATGCTCCATACGGTATGGAAATGAGCGGGTCTTTTTATCATCGCTGAAGTGAGCCACAATACGATCACATATAGACAAACAAGCGAACATGACACACGAGCATATTCAAGCAAATGCCAGCATATATTAGTTGGCTAATGTCTGTTATGTGTGTTGTGTGTTTTGAATAATGACGTGCACTGAGCTCTTCTCACTGTCATCAGTAGACACGCCCCTTACCTGCTGATTGGCTACACGTTTGTTATTGGACTTGGCCCGATTCTGTTTTGTAAAACGGTTTTGAAATAATACTATTTTATTTTTGTTTAATTCCTATTATTAACCCTTTAAAATGGCAAACCCCTTGTTGAAGACCCCTGTGCTTAGATGACGACACGATACGTCATGTTAATTTCATTGTTAAATAAGGCAGTGCAAATGGCAACTTTGCATTTGTTTTTTTAACAAGCATTTAATAATTATTCAGTTTTTTATGGTTTTATGTGTTTGTTTGTTTTTGTTGTTGTTGTTGTTGTTTTTTTTACTTATTTGTATGTTAAAAAGCTTTATAAATATATCTACCCATATTAATTGAGACTGATATGTCTCCTCTGCTTGGTGATGACAGACATGCCCCAGATACACTGGATCAATTTGATTTTAAAACTTGCACTGATCAACTCTCATGCTCTCGTTGTCTGATTAGAATTTATAGAGACAGGGATTTCTAGGAAGCACATTTCCTCCAGCACTGCATTTAATTTGCGAAAACCATAATGCTCTGCCTAGTTATTTGTCCAAGCTCGCAGAAACTCAAAGGTCTTCACAGCATCCCACGTCAAAATAAAAATTTGGTTTAATCTGAAAGAAATATATTAGGCTACGGTTAGTCAGTGGATTTAGTTGTGTCTAAATGTAATAATACTAACACTAACACTAATAATAATGATAATTATTATTATTATTAGGTAATCTGCTTATTTTTTGCAAGGATCTTTATTATAAACAATGTTTACTTTTAAACATGTTGCCTTTAAATGTTTATAATAATAATAATAATGATACATTTTATTTGTAATGCGCTTTATATATAAAAAATCTCAAAGTGCTAAAATATATGTATTATATGTATTACGTACTTATAATAATTACCATCATAAATAATAAACTCATTGAATTTAATTAAAACTAAAAAAAGGTAAAGTAGTTCAAACAGATTTTGCTGTGATTTTAAAATTTGTACAGAGAACTGTACAATTTAAATGGTATTGGTAGCTGCTGGAATTTTGGTATTGTGCCATCCCTACTCTGAACCAATGCTATTGGCTCTGAAAATGTTGGCCATTATTATGTGTATTAGATGTGTGTTGTGTTCTGATGTTGGTAATAATATTTTTCTTTTTCTTTTTTTATTATAAACTGCATTAGTTTATTGTTGTGCTTAATGGTAGAGTTCTGATGTATACCAATAAAGCTCCATAACAGGATCCAATTTGGACAGTTTAGACTGTATTAACCCTTAAATGCATAACTGTTTCGCCAATCATTCTTACATATTCAGGTCATTAGCGACCCGGATCTACATCTAACATGGATAGATGACAGTGATGACACTCATATGGTATAACCTCACCTGGTGGAATAAATATGAATTGCACTTATTTTGTCATTTTAGATTTATTTTTTGTTGTAAATATACATGCAAAAAATATACATACAATCTTACACACCTCAGGTCGTTAGCGACCCTATACAATTTTTATCAAATCTAGTGGAAAAACAGGCATTCAATTATAATTTTATTATTTGTTTTCTTATGTTGTTTATAATAGATTGATTGAGGAATACTAATAAGGTTGATGCCTAACTTAAAAAAATGGATTTGGGGTAGAATCATGTTCCTGGAAGTGATTATTAACGTTACTGTAGTATGAAGCAGAGCAGGAGTGTTGTGGAGCTGAGCAAAGCAGCTGGAGCGATTGTTAATAAGATGACCACCTCATGATATAATGCAGATTAGGGGTGTAAGAAAATATCGATACACGTGAATATCGTGATATTATGTTTGGCGATATTGTATCGATTCTCAAAAACGCTGTATCGATATTTATATATTTATTTATTTACATCCAAGATTCGTGGCTTTGTGTTCGGTTTAAACCACAGACTGTATAACACCCAACCGCTAGATGGCAGTGTTATCTCAGAACGTATAACTGACGCGGAGCCGGAGAAGCGCAAGGTGAAAGTGCTAGTGTTTACATTAGCAAACCCAGCTCTCAAGACGATAGAATTATTCCGCTCTTGCAGTATACAGAGCTGAAGTGTGGACTCATGTTGGCTTCAGCTATAAAGAAGCCACTAAGGAAATCGACAAGAATCATTTTGTTTGCAAAATAGGCCAAGTTATAATCTAATACTCGGGAAACACATTGAAACAGAGAGCTCGCTTAACATCCTGACGTCACCCGCGCTGCTGAGAAGCGTTTCGATAGAATGTCCTGCACATTTTCCTCTCAGTAACAAAATAAAAACACTCCAAAACTGACAGCGGTGGCAGGAGAACGAAAGATAATTGCGATGTGGATATGGATGCACCAGCTCTGCAGCTCAGTAACGTTACTTGAAATAGCACTTTATACAATAGACTGCTTTATAGAAAACAGCTTTAGGGTCCAATTACACAGAACGCGTTTTTCAGGTTCGAAAACGCGAGGCGCACTGCACTCCCTTTTTTGGTCGGCGTTTTTTCATTCAGAAATGAGCAGTGCGCTTTAATGTTTCTAGGCAACCCCCGAATCACCTGTACTGTCAGTCAAATCAATGTAACGGTCAACACAACGGAAGGCCCGCCTCTTCATTCATTCGATTGGACAACAGAACATAAGCGTGATGATGTTGCACGCTTTTCCGCTCAGAGTTGACTTTTTTTCAACTTCATGCGCTCGGAGCGCTCCTTCAAAAATGCGAGGCGCCCAGGGCGCATAAGCAGCGCGCATAACGCTCTCTGCCAACCGAAATCCATTCAAAAAAGGCTTCTCGCTGCAAAAACGCGTTCAGTGTGATCGGGGCTACTGTGTTAAATATAAAACAAACAGTCATTCAGTCATGAAATGGACTGCACTTTCTGTTGTTAAATAGCCACTGCTATACTGTGAACCTTTAAAACATATACACATAAAGAATCCTGCAGTAACTTTACATTTCCCTTAATTTAGATTGCACATTGCATATGATTATTGATATAAATTATACTGTATTAATTAAATAAAATACTTTGTCTCGTGTTTTAGGCTTATGGTTGTGTTCTTTATTCTTTTAAATTATAAAAAACAAAAACACACAAAGAAGAAATATCGCAATATATTGCCTCTCTTACAATATTGCAATATATTGCAATATATCGTATCGTAAACCATGTATCGTGATACGTATTGTATCGCCAGATTCTTGCCAATACACAGCCCTAATGCAGATATGACGCAATTGACCGGCGACTCCCTCACACTTCCCGGTTTCTTGGTTAAAATAGCTTTTTTTCTTAGATTTACAAAATAGTTGGAAACATTTGCGATATCGTAAGTAATCAATTGAACAAAATATAACACTAGCCTGGTTTTTGGATATTTTACTGAAAAAAGTTACATTGTGCACCTTTAACTTTTGCCTCATGTTCTCCATTTGTATCTCTCCTTTTTACGAGAGAGCAGAGTGGACACGTGAGAACATGCATTTGAATATTTTTTAAATTTGTTTTGCATTTGTCGTCTTTGCAGTGTTTGCATTTAGTCAATTTAAATGATGCAATGCTATTTAAAAAGAAAACAGCATATTTTCTAAAAGATAATACATTTTACCAGCTTTTAAGAAAGATGGTAGCTTTTTCAAGCCTGAACCTATAGGGAGAACTAATGCTCTGCGTCATTTAAGTTAATAATTTCCGGTTGTGTATTAAGTACAGCATTACTGAAAAGAGCATTTTAACAAGGAATTCTCACTGCTTTAGATGGCATATGACATGGAACTTAATCCATCTAAATTCTTCAGCATGACATCTTATTAAGATTACATTTACGTCTGTGTGCACATTCCTGCACTTTTGCCCTAACTAGATCTTGAATTAGTCTGAAGGATAAGTCACAAATTACATCAGATTTTCCTTTATGGAGATGACTCACTTTTGAAGAAATAGGAAAGGAGATTAATATAAAGATACGAATATAATTAAAGCTGCAAGCACCGAAAGGGCCCTTGCACCCGTGCCATTGCCACCCGGTGGCTTTAGGAAGCACGTGGCATTTAAGTATATAAAAATAGGAGGATTACATCAGTCATTTGTATTTTCCACACTTCCTGCTACCAGCTGGTGGCGCTATGACTATCTAAATTTTGGCATGTAGATGTCTTCAAGCCAGGACTCTTATCAAGCATGAATTTTGGGGCAGGTTAGACATTTTATGCCCGAGTTACAACTTCCTGTTTCATGGCGAAACATCAGACTTTGTGAGGCCACCACAGACAAGACGCACTCCAGGGAAAACTCAAGATCTCAAGACTCAATTTAACTTTGCCAAGGCCTTTAGATTAGAGTTAGACTGACCAAATGTTGATCTGATAAAATCTCTAGGAGGAGTTTGCTAACGTCTGGAAATGGCAAAAACTGCAAACAATTTGCAGAGAAAATTCAAAATGTATATCTCACTTCCATTGTTTTTTTGTAGGTAATGAACTGTTAAAGGTAGCTACTGAATTTTTGTGTGCCATACATAGCTCGGAGGGTGCTTAATTAAAATTGTGTAGGTGGTGATATCAAGCCATTTTTTCAGACGCACATTTTCACCACTTCTGATGTGTGTGCAAAGTTTCATGAGTTTTCAAGCCTGTTTCGGAGAAGAATATTAATAGTCTGAGCAATTCCAATAGGGTCCTCACACCCTTCGGTGCTCTGGCCCTAAATATTGGATTGGATTGTGTGTTCTGTGGGAATAACTGAATTACCATATGATGATCAGCCAAATTTATGGCTTTGATGCTTATTTTTTCTCACATGGTTCTCTTTTTAAATCGTCAAGTTTGTGCAAAATGCCAAAACTCTCCATCTGTCAAAGTCCTCTTTGAAATGTTTTTTTTTTCTTTTTCACATCAGAGGTTTTGATCTGTTTGACTGTATCCAACAATAATATATCATAGTTCTGCCATAAACTAATTGATATTCTATTTTTAGAAAAAAAATTTTAACAAAATGTAATGCACAAAATTTTATATTTTGATGCTTCCTACTAGCTTAGAAATCTAGACGCACCCTAGCGGCAGCAAATTTAATCTGCCCGCGAGTGTAGTATAGCAACTCTCTATACCCTTCTGAGCTGTATTCACCTAACTCTTGCCGGGCCAATCACATCGTGTATAGGTCGGTGGGCGGGGCCATAATGACGACGGCCGAGTTGCGCTTGCGTGCTTCTAGTAAACACAGAAACTGGCGAATGGCGGCGGTCTTTCGAATCAGCTTTGACCGCGACTCTGGAAGACTTGGAGTTAAGGTTTTCTCTGAGAAAAGAACAAAGAACGGCACTGAAGTCATTCTTAAAAAGGGAAGATGTGTTCGGAGTTTTGCTGACTGGATACGGCGAAAGTTTAATCTATCAACAAGCTCTGTTTCACCTTTGTTGCTCTGGTTGGTGGTAGCGCTATCCTATCGCATGCAGAGGGAGTTTGAAAGACAACCGTTTATCCCGCCCCTCGGATTGAGCCCTGTCTATGGTGAGTTTCCAGACCAAACATCTTGATGTGGGTCTGGCTTGTCAGGCTTGTTCTACCTTGACATGTGGATTGTCTGTCTTAATCAAGCTCAACCTTTCCACCATATTAGTTATTGAAAGATAAAATGTTTAAACAAGTAATTATTTTATTGGAATTATAAGTATTTATAAACCATTGTATGGTTCCAAGTTAGCTAAACCTTTACATATGGTCCATTTTATCAATTGTATACATTTTATTTTGGTGTTTTTGATGTTTATTTAATGTTTATTTTTAGAAAATAATTGTCATGCAAATCAGGGTTTTCAATTGTAGTTAGGCATGTCCTTTGACCTCCTTGACAGTTGACAATCAGCATCGTCTATTTAAATGTATTAAAATGAGTTGGTGTCCTAATTATTTACCATGGAAAGGTGTTCACAATAATTGAAATGGACCTCAATGCTCATTGCTCAAACTCTTATACTGAGTCAGGTCACACACAATTACAGTTTGAATATTTCCATGTCAAAGTTGAACAAAACAGTCCCGATAGTTTCACGTTCTTGCTTTATCACTACGTTTTTGGGATGTCCTGGAGTTGTTCATTATATAACCTTACATAACTATTTGGAGAAAGTTCAAATAGAAAACCAGATTTCACCAGCTTTATACGAACCCAAATATGCCCTCTCAGCACTGATAACGCTGCAAAGAGATGCACTATGCAACACCAGCCTCGACCTTAAAAGACTTTCAATACTAACTGCAATTACTGCACTTAATTATTATTTTAACATTTTTAGCTAATAAACACATTTTGATAAATACAAGCGTGAAATTGGTATATGGAATGCCAAAATCAAATACTTTTTTGTATTGTTAACAGTTATTTTGTAGAAATATACCACTGTGAATTCATTTAACCTGTGAACATTTATTTTCTCTTAGTTCATCTATGATGCATCATCAAGCTTTTTTTATGGTTTAATATCAGGTGATGTTTGGATTCATATTACGACTGTATCTCAGCTGTACTCAGTATCTCAGGTCAGTTGCATAAATCATTCATGCTGATAATATTATGGTAATCATAGGGCCTACAATATTAGCTTGTGGACCAACATTATTAGCTTCTGGACTCCTTATTGGTCGCTTCTCCACCCCAATAAACACACACTCCCAAACACCAACATTATCTTAGTGTTGGTGCTGCAAACTGGTGAATATTTGATTCTGCTTCATCTTTGCTGTTTGTGTGAGCGTGCCCAGATACGTGTATGCATACAGTATGTGAATGTGTGTGGGATCCTAATGGTAAAGAGATTTCTTTCTGCAGCCTCTCTTCTTGGATTTTTTTCGTTTAGTGCACAAGTCTTGCTGGAATGCCTTGAGGGAAGGATGGTGGGTTTTGCTGGGGAGGGGGTGTGGGTGCTAAAACAAGCAAAAGCCTTCGTATTACCTTTTAAAGACAATCAATTATCGTGACCCGCTCTGCCTCCCTGTGGGGGTTCCAGCTCTCCTAGAGAGCTGGCCGAGCTGCTTCGACATATGAGTCCGTGTTTGGAAGTGACAGGGCATTAGTTTGCATAGCCCATCTCATAAGAGCGCCTCCATAACCTCCAGTGTCAATGGAGCAATCACATAAGAAATGGGGAGGCAGGTGGCCCCCACATACACTATTACATTACTAATGAGTTTAGTGGTGGTATGCTTTCAGTCCACAGATGTCATGGTGGTGAGTATGCATTTCATTAGAAATTCAAGTCAAAAGCGCAAGGGGATCTTGCGTATTTAAGCATAACCTACTGACATTACAGTTCATCCAGTTGGATTTGTTGTGGATTCTTTGTATCTTTAGGATTCAAAATTGTGATTTATTTTACATTCCTCTAGGAGTATTTATAGTCAGATATTATTGGGATATATTATGCGTTATATTTTTGTTTGCAAATGAGTTCAAGGGTATAGCCTATGTTTGTTTGTTTCGATGTTATGTGTTACAAAATCTGTCAAAAAATGTAAGGTTGGTAAGATTTTTGTAATGTTTTTGAAAGAAGCCTCTTTTATTTTATAAAAGTACAGTTAAACATTATAAACTATTATTAAAAAAAAATGTTTTTCTTAAAAGTGTTTTCTAGTAATAGTAATAGTATTTTCTTTAAAGGCACAATATGTAAGATTTTTGGATTCAAATATCCAAAAGCCACTAGAACAGTGTTAAGTATTTTGTTGACTTGAGTACATTATCCCAGATTTTTCCAAGAATGTTTAAATCCAGAAAAATGAGCCATTTTTACCAGGTCACGGACTGTGTCTGTGCGTTGCCTATCAGTGGCGTCATGCCTGCCTTACCCTCTATTTCCATGAAGAGACCAAAGACGCTTCAATATATTATATGTTTTATTAGACAAGGGAACAACTGTTTGGATACATTTATAGGCAGAAAACTAATTATTGCTATATAGCTTAACATGTTTAGTCTTCGTTTTCTTGACTTTTCCACGACTACATGTTTTCACTTTGCCTCTGAGAAAAACTATTTCAAGTGGCAAACATAGCATAATCAGATGCAGCTTTATTATTATTAATTTATTATTTTCTCCATTATACAATATATTTTCAAATTAATTGCATGCCATTTAGCAATACAAGCATTCAGAATTCATTAATATGATATTCTAATATCGATCTAGCTTACTGCACTCACTGTGAAAGTGTCTCATAGCAGCCGCAGGCGAACGCACAGAGTAACATTATAACATTTGTTTTCAAAAGATTCATATCTAATATAATAAAACAGCGCTGTTACACACCCCACATACGCTTTACCGGAAGAATTGGCAGCGGCAATTTTGGCATAACGGAAAGTTCAGCTGCTGTCAAGCTGTGTGTCGTGCTCGTCTCTCATTAGAAATAGCTCCAGCTACCTCGTTCAGCTCCCACAGCACCCTGCTCTGCTTCATATTACTGTAACCTTAATAATCTCATGGTTTTCTTAATTTTTTCCCTACTAAATGTTTTGATTTTATTGTGCACTTGTGATTTTGTAACTTTTGCTGCTAAATTATTAACTAATCTAATTTATTCACCATCTAGTGTATAGCAGTATATTTGTCATCGATTGTTATTTATTTATATGTATATATATATATATGTATGAATATGTGTTATATATATATGTATATGTGTGTGTGTATATATATATATATATATATATATATATATATATATATATATATATATATATATATATATATATATATATATATATAATATATATATGTGTGTGCATATGTATGTGTATTTGAAGTTACCCAATCAAATAGCCAACTGAAATTAAATGAACAAAGGTCTGCTAAAAATGGCCCAAGCTAACAGAACAAAACATTAACGTAACACAATTGAAATGCTTATTGAAATGAAAGTCATCTTACCAATTTCCTCAAACTGTATGGTTCCTAAACTGCAACATGGGATCTATTTACATAATCTTTCCACCAAAGTTTAGGCTAATTGAGTTTTTATGCAGAAAAAAGGATTGCATCAACTGTGGATGGCTTCAAAGCTGTCCTGCTGCCAGCAGTGCTGAAGTTGCGCTCATTGACAAGGATGCCGCCAATATGCACGCACGTGTTGCGCGTTGTTGTCACGGCGACATAAACAAATTTCTGCATGCAGGAAGACGGATGTTAGGGTAATATTTTACATTTATTTTAATCACAAAAACAAACCATTGCATCAAGTTAAACAGGCCCATTGGCTACTTGCATATTAAGCAGTTTTAAATTTAAAAGGTTCAATGCCTTATCGCGCTGAAGTGGCCGAGCCCAACCCGAACCCGAACGTCATTTCTAAATATCTGTCCGAACCTGGCCCGACCCGTCGGGCTCGGGTCGGGTATCCATCCTCTAGTGTGCGCGCACTTGCCTTTTTCTTCTCATGCATGCATATTTATTTTGCTTTCTCTGTCATGCGCTGCGCATATATTTAACTCTTCTACTTACAATCTTTAGTGAATGGAGAAAGAAGAGCTCTGCATACGTCACCTGCTGCCATGTATCGACGCAAATTAAGAAATACAGCTCATATAGGCGCTGTCCTCTTTAAAGTACCAGTACTAATAAAAGTCCATATCGTACCGTTTGTAATAGCAGGGTATCGCAATACTTTTCTAGTACTGGTATATCGTGTAACACTAAATGATTATTATTTCAACAGAGGTATAGAAATTCTACATATAATTTTTAAACAAAACTGCATTGTATCGGTTTAGTTTCGGTATCGGCCGATACTCAGAATTTTTTATATCAGATCGGATCAGTTCTGAAAAAATGGTATTGGTGCATCCCTAATTTTAAATGTCTTTACAGTCACTTTGAACAATTAAATGTTATTTGTGTATCTTACTGAACTTTAAGGTTTAGTATATAAAATGAAATTGTGTATTTTTACAAAAGGATGTACAACAGTTCTTGGGATGCCATCCAAATTCCAAATCAACACCAGTGAAAATTCATGATTATTGATACCAGTTTTTGATGTGAAAAATGAGTAAACGTAAAAAAGACTTTAATATATTTTAGGTTGATGCAAAAAGTTTAGAAAATAGCAAACTCCAAACAATAACTTATGTTGGAGCATTTGTTCTGTGCAAAGTTAAATGAAGACAGGAGTCATTCCCCTCTAACTTTCTTTCTTTCTTTCTTTCTTTTTAGCGGTTGATTTGCAAGGCTGCTGTCCACACACCCGGTTTGTAGTGCCTCCAAAGACCACACACTGGGTGGCCATTATGCAGAGAGGAAAGTGCACCTTCAAGGAGAAGATACTTAAGGCAGCTGCTTTCAATGCCTCGGCCGTCATTATCTACAATAACAGCACCAAAGAGGACACAGTCACGATGGCTCATGAAGGTGAGCTGCTTAATTGCTGTATTCTCATTAAAAGTAACACAGCCATGCACTTTGGTGTTATGCATGCATTTGTCTTCCAACTTCAGTCACCTGACTCAAAGTTTTTTTCTGACATACAGTGAGGAAAATAAGTATTTGAACACCCTGTTATTTTGCAAGTTCTCCCACTTGGAAATCATGGAGGGGGTCTGAAATTGTCATCATAGGTGCATATCCACTGTGAGAGACATAATCTAAACATTTTTTACAAAAGATCTCAATCACAATATCACAATATATGATTTGTTTTAACTATTTATTTGTATGATACAGCTGCAAATAAGTATTTTAACACCTGTCTATCAGCTAGAATTCTGACCCTCAAAGACCTGTTAGTCTGCCTTTAAAATGTCCACCTCCACTCCATTTATTATCCTAAATTAGATGCACCTTTTTGAGGTTGTTAGCTGCATAAAGACACCCGTCTACCCCATGCTCTCAGTAAGATTACACTACTAACATGACCAAGACCAAAGAGCTATCCAAAGACACTAGAGACAAAATTGTACACCTCAACAAGGCTGGAAAGGGCAACGGGGAAATTGCCAAGCAGCTTGGTGAAAAAAGGTTCACTGTTGGAGCAATCATTAGAAAATGGAAGAAGCTAAACATGACTGTCATTCTCCCTCGGACTGCGTCTCCATGCAAGATCTCACCTTGTGGGGTCTCAATGATCCTAAAAAAGGTGAGAATTCAGCCCAGAACTGCACAGGAGGTGCTGGTCAATGACCTGAAAAGAGCTGGGACCACCGTTTTCAAGGTTACTGTTGGTAATACACTAAGACGTCATGGTTTGCAATCATGCTTAATTTCATGAAATCATGAAATTAAGCAGGGGAAGGTTCCCCTGCTTAAATCAGCACATTTCCAGGCCCGTCTTAAGTTTGCCAATAACCATTTGTATGATCCAGAGAAGTCATGGGAGAAAGTCATGGTGTCAGATGAGACCAAAATATAACTTTTTGGTCATAATTCCACTAAATGTGTTTGGAGGAAGAAGAATGATGAGTACCATCCCAAGAACACCATCCCTACTGTGGAGCATAGGGGTGGTAGCATCATGCTTTGGGGATGGGTTTCTGCTCATGGGACAGGGCGACTGCACTGTATTAAGAAGAAGATGGCCAGGGCCATGTATTTTGAGATTTTGGGGAACAACCTCCTTCCCTCAGTTAGATCATTGAAGATGTGTTGAGGCTGGGTCTTCCAACATGACAATGACCCAAAGCACACAGCCAGGATAACCAAGGAGTGGCTCTGTAAGAAGCATATCATGGTTCTGGCGTGGCCTAGCCAGTCTCCAGACCTAAACCCAATAGAGAATTTTTGGGGGAGCTCAAACTCTGTGTTTCTCAGCGACAGCCCAGAAACCTGACTGATCTAGAGAAGATGTGTGTGGAGGAGTGGGCCAAAATCCCTCCTGCAGTGTGTGAAAACCTGATGAAAAAAAACTACAGGAAACGTTTGACCTCTGTAATTGTAAACAAAGGCTACTGTACCAAATATTAACCTTGATTTTCACAGGTGTTCAAATACTTTTTTGCAGTTGTATCATAAAAATAAATAGTTAACAAATCCTACATTGTGATTTCTGGATTATTATTTATTTTTTAGATTATGTCTCTCACAGTGGACATGCACCTACGATGACGATTTCAGACCCCTCCATGATTTCTAAGTGGGAGAACTTGAAAAATAGCAGGGTGTTCAAATACTTATTTTCCTCACTTTAACTCAATCATTTTGACTACATACCAGTTAACATGCAGAAATGTTGTTTAAAATGTATGTAAATTGATATTTATATGGGACTACAATTTTTTGTTCTCGGTAAGGGAAGGGGAAGTGGTAATTATTTTTTTGACAGGACTTGGTGCTTTTACAGACTCCTCTGACTAGTTAGATTAAGGTCTTTGCAATGCTTGCAGCAGGTTTTAATGCTGTTAGATACATTATCTGGAAAAATCATTGTCTAAGTGAGGACTAAATGGGAGAGTGAAAGAGAACCTCTGTGTGTTGTGTTTGTGTGTGTGTGTGTGTGTGTGTGTGTGTGTGTGTGTGTGTGTCAGTGCAATAGAAACAGGGTTTTATTCTGACTGCAGATCTAAATTTTTGCACAGTAAAGATAACTGTAAAATGAAACTTGCCAAAGTAACTTGTTAAAACACTTTTGTGTGTAAGGAAGCTGTCACTCACACAACTTTTGTGCAGTGGACAGCAGACAGTCTGGGGGGAAAATGTTGCTGTGCTCAGCAAAATTATTTATTTATTTATTTACTTTTAAAAAAGAGGATTTTGGTGAAAGCAATAGCTGACACGGTAATTTCAGTTCCATTACATTCAAACACCATTCCATTAAGTGTTTACAAAGCAGACCACACAGATGCTAACCGGGCATGATACAACCACACCACAATATATCAAGCTAATACATTATGGATTGTTTATTATGAATTATGCAATTGTTTATAATACTTGCATGAGGCTTTAATCATATTTTTTTAATTTATTGTAGTCCTGATAGATAGTAGATCAAATCTCGCTATTGTAATATTATATGTAGTTTAATATTAGAGTTTATTTTCAGTATTGCAATTTATAACATTAATTTCATTAGTGGTGCTTTTAGTATGTTATCTAGTCTATTCAAAATGTGTAGAAATCTTATTGCTAAACCCGTGTTCTGTTCCATTCATGTGGTTGTCCCTTTAAGTTGTTTTTGAGTGCAAGAACACATCCTGTGTTCGCTCACAGACAGCAGGCAGCATAGAATGAGTAAGTGTGGTGTGTCGAGGTGTGTTACCTGTAGTAACAGAAGGGACTCAAAAAAAGGTGGAATTTCAAGCTTAATTTGCTCCCATGGTAGGAACATTTAATTTTACATATAAGGCATTCATTTACTGTATATTGTTTACATATTCAATTAATATCCCCAATATGGTTGTCAGGTCACCATAACACAAATTTCTTGGTACATAAGCTATTCATTTTCTTTAATTCATCATTTTTTGTACATCACAAGCAAATTTGTGTTTCATTATTTGTCTTGAGGTTGTAAAAATGCTGTAAAAGTGTGACACAGACTGTTTTTTTTGGTTTTTGAGGACATTTGGACACGATGCAGGACTGTGCGTACTGGAATCTATCTGCCAGAGCAGTCACTTTTCTGCAGGTGCACTCTGCCCACACACATACATGTCTAGTTTGGCATATATGCGACAGCTTTGGATGCACAGAGCACATAGGATTCAACCTAAAACTTCTCAGCAGCTTATTAGGATGTATGAAGGGGTGGGCCGACGAAGGAACATGAGAAAGGGTGATGGTGAGTCACGGCAGCGCTATCAGAATGGGATCGATGAGATGTTTAAATATAGCAGGACTGCATGATTTATTCAGAAGGTCCTTTTCCCCTGCCACATGGGATTCAAACCTCTACATACAAGCTGTAAAGGATGGAATCTTGAGGTGCCTCACTATTCATTTAAATTTTGATTCATATAAAGCCATGACTGAGACAATTGTGCAACAGTTCTGTAATGTAGGGAAGCAAATCTTTAAGATAATTTATAGGGTGGCTTTTATAATGTGAATGAAATGCCACATCAGAGCACAAAAAAATAAAACTAAATAATTAATAAAACTGAATTAAAAATTACAAGCAGATTACAAAATTAATAAAACCAACAAACAAAAAAATAAGCTAATTTAAATTATTAATAAATACAATAATACAGTATTATGCGTACAGTATTTTTTGGGATTGATTCAGAACATTATTCAAAAAAGAATCACAATTCATCAATTTCATCTAGAGAGATCATTGTTCTTGCACTACATGGCAAAATGTGCTTATATGGTCTTGAGACATGACTTAGATGTAGGTTTCAGTCGCATAAATATATCTGCATTTAGATGAGTATATCTTGTGTATCTACAGGAAGTTTGGGGTTTTTGTTTGTGCATGTGCTTGTGTGTGGGTGGAGAAAGGTTTTTAACACGAAAGATGCAAGCAAACTGACACTCTTTTAAAGAGAATGTAACAGGGTGTGCAGTTATCATATGTATTTATATCATGTACTGATGTGATTTTCTGCAGAAGGTTAACTTTTGTGTGAAGCTGCAAATTGTGCTAATATCAAACAAATTTTGTAGCTCTGCATTTACTGGCAATTTCCATATTATTGTAAATAATTATTTTGAATGTATTTAATGGGGAGGAATTAATTCCTCTGAGAATTGATTGTACAGTAGCATAAATGCCTTTAAATATCTTTTCAAGTACGGTTTAAAGACTGTGACATGAGCTAAAACCAATATTTTACAGAGTGCATTTAAATTCATAATGCCTTATGCTCTCTTGAGTGTTTTGAAGGATCACACCACCTTCACTGTCAGAGTTAGTCAGCATGTGCAGGGCTTAAGACCACCTTTGAGGGAGTTTCCCTTTTAACAAAGATCAATATTTGCATGCGTTTACCTTTACAGCAGGAACAAGTCAATAATGAATAAACAGATTTCTAACACCATTATAATGTAAGGCCATTCACACAATTTTTATTTTATTTTTTATTTTTATTTCAGAGGTTCTACATGCATGAAGGACAAGTTATTAAAGGTGTCATGAACTGGCTTTTTTCATTTTTTATACTGTTGTTTGAGGTCAACTAATGGCGTTCGGTTGGTTTTTACATTCAAAAACATCACAACTAATAATTTATAGGCTATTTTCTACACTTGTTTTGAGGCTCTCTCCAAAACGCTGGGTTTTGAAGGGCGTGCAGCACTGGAGACTTGGAAGTAAACGCCCATGGCTAGGATTGGATAAGATTTGCATATTTAATGAGCTTAAGCTCCCCTGTCAGTTCAGTTCACATGGGAGAGGAGAGAGTGAGGGAGAATCGACAACTAGAATGATTTTCTCGTTCACCGGGCTCATAAACGTCTTTATCGAACAAACACAATGTTTTATTTCTCAACGACACGCGATTGATTGGGCTATTATTTTTATATAACACATAACCCGCAAGATCGGACAATATAAGCGCGAACCCCGCGCACACACATACATGTGCCCTTCAGATGTCAACAACGAGAGAGAGAGAGAGAGAGAGAATAGCAGAACAAGAACGGAATATAATAAGATTCATCAGCCTGCCGGGCTTTGCGAGCCCCGGCCCATATGTGTCTGAGTCCAGCGTGCTGAGGTATGTTCTGTTAGACACATACACATAAGCAAAACGATCTATGACAGTACAATTACATATAAAAATGCGTTTTAATCACATCTATGTGTTGCACCATTGCTGTCGGATCAAAATCCAGCATCGACTGGAGATTTGTTTACAAACAATCCCGCGGTGAACTGAAGTGAATATGTCTTCCCCATGTGAGCTGGAACTTTATTAAAAATAAAATTCAACCACTCATTCCTAATATTAGGATCAGAAGGAAGCTTATGCAGCGACTGTGTTCTTCCACAACCAGGAATAGCGCAATATCATAATCTTCCTATGGGATAATATTTAGCTAATAATATTTAGTTTGACAGGACTGTACGCACCATGTCTAGCACACTGTGCCTGTGGAAGTGAGTTTAGTACCAAGATGTATACATATCATTACATGCATCTTTTGTTTTTCATTTCTCTTATGGAGAAAAACGGCCTTGGAGTGGATCAGAGCCTTTCTATCAGTCACCGCTGGAGAAAATTGTTCCTGTCCTGCCTTAGACATCATCTTTACTACTGACAAACTGCCTTCTGAGCCAGGCAGCATGCTAAACAGTCACGTCTCATTCATACCTGCATACACGCATAAATACTCAAATACACCAATGCATGAAAATTGATACAAAATCACGGCAGCAGGTAGACTAGACTGCACAATTAAACTCTTGTTTAATCATGACTAAACGCACATAAAAATGCAAACAGACTTTTACAATGCTATAATCAGCACTTTTCTAACCTAGTAAAATGTGAAGTTTTGAGAGAGTTCCATGTAATACTTTGCCATTTCATATACAAAGATGTAAGCCATAGCAGTGGGTGTTTACACTGAAGTCTCACGCCAGAGTTTTGTAGCCCATAAAACAGAGCATTCAAATAAGATGGCAAAAATCAAGGTTTTTTTTATATAAAAATTATACTATCATTTTACTAGAATTTGCTTTAATGATCCCCTTTACAGGTTTTTTCCTACATTGAAAATATTTTGCCGGCTGCCAAAATGAATCTTTGCCTGGCCAAAGAGTTATTTGTTAATTTATTTGATGATATAGCCTATGCTGTTTTGCACTACCGGTACCCAGCGCTGGGACGATGAATCTGTATTTAAACGGAGTCATTCATGTAGTAGAAATGTGAAATTATTATTTTTTTTATTTAGTGCTTTCTAGACTGAGAAAAGACAGAAAACTTATTTTTGTCTCATGGGGATGAAAGAAAACAATTCCCAGAATGCGTCGCCACTCCCAAAGCCACCTACTAGATTACTGAATCACTGATCACTTTCCCACTGTTTCATTTTCATAAAATCAGTTCAGTTAGAGAACAGACACTACAATTAAAAACGTCTCTGTTAAGTATGTAACCCTCGTTCCCTGAAGAAGGGAACCGAGATGTACGTCAGACTTAGACCGGCGAATTGGGATCTGATCTCAGAGACCTATCTACTTCGAGTGTATAAAAACGAGCCAATCGGAGATTGGCATGTGATCCGCACATTCCACGCTCCGCCACGCAGCGCGTGTATAAATAGGAAGTGGAATGGCAGATCAATGCTTTTTTCTGCTGAGGAGCCGACTTAGTGACTGGGCTCCTAGCAGAAGCACAGCACCTGGCGACGGGACATACGTCTCCGTTCCCTTCTTCAAGGAATGAGGGTTACATACGTAACCGAGACGTTCCCTTTCAGTCGGTCACATTTGACGTACGTCGGACATAGACCGACGAATTGGGATCCCTATTGAAAATCCTGCTTGAGCGCACTGGACCGTCTAGTATGGTATATGGTACGGAAGTCAGGGCTCCAAGCAGGGAGGTCAGTCACTGCTGTTTCTGCGAGACCCACTCAGAGTGACTACTGAATGCTGGGAAGCATGCCTGTCTCGGGAGAAGGTACGCTGCGGAGCCACGTCCTTCAGCGAAGGCCTGGTGGCGGAATACACATAAGGACTAACCTGGCAGGGTAGTGCAATATATGGCAGTCTCTGGGGTGGTTCCAACCTAATTGTAGGGGGGAAAAATGCCCAGAGACGACAGAGCGGGCTCTGTCAAGGGAAAGACACAGAGCTAACCGTTAGGGTAGCTGGTACCGTGGAGAATACACATATGCAGTGGCCATGAGAGAACCGCTACAGCCACGTTCCACAAGCATACGGGTGCAGGCCTAGCGTCAGACGGTCCGCAACGTCTGACACCGTAGGGGTGATGGAGGAGCTCGACAGGGTTAACCGTTTTACCGGGGAACACAACTGGAGACAATAGACGCACGCATCCGTCCCAGAGGGCGAGAGTGGCTTTGCAAGCCGACACTTAGAACGGGCACTTAGCGATACTGGCCACTAGGGGCGAGAATGCGGGAAGATACCGGCTCTACGCGGAGGTTATAGAATCTAGTGAACGTGTTAGGTGTCGCCCAGCCCGCAGCTCTACAAATGTCTTTCAGCGAGGCGCCTTGAGCCGGAGGTTGCTGCTTTGGCTTGGCAGGGGTGGAGGCGGACGCCAGGGTACGCCCTCGGTGACAAGCAGGCGGCGGTGAGGAGGTGGAGGCAGCAGCGGGTCGCCGGAGCAGGATGTTTTTAATGGCCTCCGTCTGCTTCTGGGCCACCAAGAATTGCTGGGCAATGTCCTCGATGGCGTCGCTGAAGAGGCCGGCCGGGCAGATCAGGGTGTTCAGGAATCGTACCTTGTCCGCATCTCGCATATCTGCCAAGTTCAGCCACAGGTGCCGTTCCTCGACTACCAGCGTGGCAATCGCCCGACCCCGGGAGCGTGCAATGACTTTCGTCGACCGTAGGGCGAGGTCCGTCGCCGCACGCAGTTCCTGCATAACACCCTGGTCGGAACTGCCCTTGTGCAATTCCATGAGTGCCTTGGAGGAGCGCCATGGCATGCAATGCCGATGCGGCATCTCCGCAGGCTGTGTAAGCCTTGCCGGTTATCCCGGACGAGAACTTACATGCCCAGGAGGGGAGACGCGCTCGACTGGCGGATTCCCACGTAGCCCTTCGCCGCACCGCCATCGATGGCAGTGAGGACAGAGGAGTCTGTCGATCACACGCGAGCGTTATACGGCACTGCCCACAACTTCGAGATCTCCTGATGCACTTCCGGGAAGAAAGGCACCGGGGCGGAGCTTGAGAACCAGCACAGGCCTTCCTGAGAAACCAATCGTCCAACCGCGAAGGTTTGGTACACTGTGGAGGGTTCCACTCGAGCCCTATGCTTGCGGTGGCCCGGGAAAGCATAGCCGTAAGCTCTGGGTCCAACTCAGCGCACATTAGCTCGTCCACTGATGCTGCGACCGACATCCTGTCTTCCGCCGGAGCCCCAAAAGTGACGACTGGCACTCCGCGCAAGTGGTCAGCAAGCCCTTCCGGAAACTCCACCGGCACAGTGGATGGGGGAGGGGCCCGAGGAGCCGTTTGCCCTGACCGTCACCCTCAGGTCCCCACCCAGGTCATCAGCCAGAGTGCTTAGGCGCAGAAGGACCGCTAGACTGGGGGATGCGCGAGGGTGCTCCACCTGCCTTGAGGTATTGGAGTCTGGACCCATCACTGCGATGGTCATGTTCCCACAGTGGGAACATGACTCATTCATGAATGCAGCCTCAGCGTGCTGAATGCCCAAACACGTGAGACAACGAACGTGACCGTCAAGCGAGGACAAGAAGCGACCGCACCCAGAAACACAAGGTTTGAATGACATCTTGAAAAAGATGCAGGGTCAAACCGTGTTGCTCTTTTAGAATGGAAAACCTCTCTTTTAGATGTGCTGAAGCACTCAGGGAGATGACCGAAGCCAGCACACAGTCCACAGTGCAAGCCTGTGTGTGCAATATATTTGAGCAATTTTTGTGAATGCAAACAATTGCAACTGTCGATCACTCGCTGAAGCGCCGTTTCACCCGCACTGGTAGTTCTCCTTCTCTCAAGAGACTTACACACTCTTCATAGGAAACAGTAGTACTGCTCGGCTCCGAAGTAGAATGCATTGATCTGCCATTCCACTTCCTATTTATACCCGCGCTGCGGGGCGGAGCGTGGAATGTGCGGATCACATGCCAATCTCAGATTGGCTCATTTTTATACACTCGAAGAAGATAGGTCTCTGAGATCAGATCCCAATTCGTCAGTCTAAGGCCGATGTACGTCGAACGTGACTGACTGAAAGGGAACTGAACGTGTCTGTTCAATATGTGATTTAGCCGCTGAGGGAGTCTCACAGCACAAAACGCTGCAGGAGTCACATTGACAGTCATGGATGAGCTTGTGATGAGAGCTGAGGTAAACGTGTCCGCGGCATAGATTCACAGCGCATGTTCAGTCTGGCGCGTTTTCAGTTCATGCTTTTGAAAGCTTAACTTTCAGCAATTAGTTTGAGAAGTTGAAAGACTTACTTTGCTCTGCTGGCCGCACCATTTAAACATGATTGCCTGAGGCTGCAGCTGTGAGTGTAATCTCCATCCCGCACGGGCGAGTTGGCTCCCTCTGCTGGCTGTAGCAGAGGGAGCCATGCGGAAATGGCTCCCTCTGCTGGCTGTAGTCTTTAGCCTCTCGCCAACAATTCCTCCGATGGCGCAAATTGACGATATTTGCGTCATGGGAGGAATTTTTCCAGAAATAAAATGCATAAATCTCGTCTCAGGGAGATATGAGGGGGGAGGGGGGCACAATCATTTCAATATACTCCAGGGTTTCTACTGATACAAAGCCATATGCTAATAACTGAAGTAAACCTTTAAATAACCTCCAAAGTTTCTGTTTACAGTGTATTTTTGCAGCGTTGAGCTTTGTAGACAAACAAAGCCATATCTGTTGAGCAAGTGAGTCTGCCAAGTCTGATGCCATTTGTGCACCAGTCATTGGCATGTTTTCATTTAGTTTCAATATGAGTGGTATCCAATGAAAAAATTGCATACAATCAATAAATAGAGCCAAATTGCAAAAACTGCGAAGACATTAAATGCTAAATAATAGTCCTGCCACAGCTTTTTGTAATGTTACTTTGTTGTTCATTGTACTACATTTTCAAATCAGTCACTCAGCTACTTTTTACATTATACATAACCAGATTTTTAAATATGAAATAGTTTTAAGCACTTTATTTTATGATCTGCCCTGACTGTGATAAAATTTAGTTTTAATGAATATTTTGTTTACATTTTTTAATGTCAGTACTGGGCTCGCAGTTTACTTTGTACTTTGTGTATGGATAACCATGTTAATTTGCCATCACAGAAGACCATTTTTGACCCATAAAAAACCTGCCTTTGCTCTAATTAGGCATGTTATGATTATGAAATTTGGCTGATAATTAATTGTATAAAAAATTATTGCGGTTATGCCGATTAATTGTCTATTTTAGGGCTTTGGCGATTAATTGTGTGTTTTAGGTCATACATTGTCATAATTTGTTTTTGGTGTGTGCTTTTTTATTAAATAATTGTGATGAATTACGGCCGCTTCACACATACTCCGCCTGCAGTGCGTATGCGGTGTGTATACGGTGCAGGAGCCGCATGCCCTGTTGTGTTTTCACATATGCTGCGTTTGCAATGTGCAACTGATCCGCTGTTGCATAACACAATCACAGCATTTATTAATAATTTTTTTTATTTAAAATCCAAAAGTTCTTACTGAACATGGCTCGTAAGAATTGCAGTTCTCTTTTTTTTACTCTTTCATAGATGTCGGGTTTTAACGTACTACATTTAAACAACATTTTGTCAATTAATTCATTCATATTTGTATAGCCTAGTACCTTAGATTTAGCTCACACAAGTGGCAAAACATTTTAACATAGGTTATAGCCTAAAATCACAAACATTTTAAATTAGAAACTTACAATAGGCTATTCAAAAACAGCCGACTCTCATCTTTTCTTTCGTTTTTAAACCCTTTCAAAAGAAATCCAGCAGGTCATAAAGAACTCTGTTTTCCACCTCCAAGAAAGGACGAGTGCCGGAATGCATCCGCGTGAAAGCTGTAATCCGTTAAAATGGGTACGGAAAAAAATAGTATGTGTGAAACGGGCGTTAGTATCTGTCCAACAGTTTAGTGATCATTTGCTTCTTCATTTTTAAATTAATTACGTAGTGTGATCTAACAGAGACTCGGTAGACAGTACGACATTGTCTAGAAACAGCAATAAACTTCAGCAAAATAAAGTTATGTTATGTAAATCGACAGCCCTTTATCTACTGATCAAGTCTTATAACAGGAATGTTAGAGAGAACATTACAGTGCTGTCTGTTGCAAGCATGGTAGTAACAGGATGAGGTTTGAATGGAGTATGATTGACAGCCGCAGCGAAGGGGAGACGAGTTTAATTTAACAATGGAAATGGAATGGCTCTAAATGACTTAAAATATATTGCACTAAACCGTAATTGGTGCTTGTCTATTTATTTTGGTCCAAATCTCCCTAGTGCTGTAGACCTGTAAAATAGCACTATAAAACACAGCTGTTTCATTTGATCAAATAACAGCGACTAAACGGTTATTTAATTAACATGACAGGCCTAACTTTTTTTTACAGCAACATTTGATTTATCATGAGCTCTGCGTCTTTGTGTAAAACCTAATGTTATGATTATCAAGAATGATCTAGAGAGCATCTTCGTGCGAAGGATAATGTCCAAATATATTGTTTGTATAATGACAACAAATTTGCTTGCATTTAATTTGTGACCCAGAAACCATGAATAATATTCTCATACACATTCTCATAGTGAGTTGTAATAAAGTTGTCAAGCTGTGCCAAGCTTTTAGGAATTATGAGATTTGTTTTACTATGCTTTCTTCGTAATGCTTTAAGAAACAACAGCTCCATGTGGCTCCTTTCATGGGATTTTGTATAACCATTGTCCGTTGTGATTTTCACAGCCCTACCATTCTATTTGCTGCTACAAAGCTTTGAAATCTGTGTATTGTGTACCCTTAAGGAATTAAAACTTGTCATTGGAAAAAGTTAAATGTAACGTTATGGGATCTCAGTTGTTCATCTTGCATCAAAAACATCTTGCAACAGTGTGTCTTTCCAAAGCCTTGCAGTCTAAAATCCTATGAACCACAAACACAGAGTGATATGTCCAGTAGAGCGTGGCGCTAACAACGCCAAGGTCATGGGTTCGATTCCCAGGGAAAGCAAGAACTGATAATAATGTAAAATGTGTACCTTGAATGCAATGTAAGTCGCTTTGGCTAAAAGTGTCTGCCAAATGCATAAATATAAATATATGTGATGGTGTAACAAATGCGATATGTTATAAATCATGTAAGTCGCTTTGGATAAAAAAAAATGTCAGGGCTACATATGATAACATTTGTTACAGCCGAGACGGTCTGGGATATATATATCTCAAAATGATTTGTATTTTAAGTTTGCGCCCTCAAGGGTTGATCATATTTTTGCTATGGTCAAAATAACATGCTGTTTTGAGTCATGTTTGCCTAAACATATTCTGACCATCATAATAGGTATTATGTGATGCTATTTGTCATTGCGTTATAGGGCAGTTCAAGTGCAGAATATGGTGAGATTAGATCACTGACTAGGGCAGGTCTGCAATAGGTTTCCATCTGTACTATTCTAACCTTATTATTGCTAAGCCTAAGGGCCTGAATTATATCAGAGTCTGTGGCACGGCCTAAGCTCCAGATCGGTGTAATTGTGTGTGTTTGTGGTGGTGGGGGGATGGGACGAAGTGTTTGTTTGTCCTCATTTTCTTTTGGCGTTATTACTGTGCCATTTGTATGAACGTTCACACAACCAGGTCAGACCAGGAGCATTAAACTGAATTGGGCAAGATCAGTGCATCTGTGTGAGATGATTTGATATGCCCTGAATGTTAACAGATAATAAAAAATCTGGTACAACCTGGAATGGATTGTGTATCTTCTTTCTTGTAAAATGTCCTAATTTTTTGTGTCATTATTAGAATTTATTAGTAGTAGTAGTAGTACTAATTTTATATAATATATGACTTCTCTCTCCAAAGGCACTGGAGACATAGTGGCAGTGATGATCACAGAGCCCTTTGGAAAGGAGATTCTGGGATTCCTGGAAAAGAACCAGACTGTGTTGGTCTCCGTGATGGTGGGGTCACGAGGGCTGCCTAAGAACATCAACCGCGGCTCCTTGGTGTTCGTCTCCATCTCCTTTATTGTACTGATGATTATCTCTTCTGCTTGGCTCATATTCTACTTCATCCAGAAGATCAGAGACACCAGTGCACGGGACCGCAGTCAGGTCTTATACAACATATTCACACACACTTCCTAGTACTTTTGCTTCTGAATTGTCCTGCAGTTCTTTTGAACAAAACTCACACAAACAGAGTCTCACCCTTAATTCTTGCAGCTAACAACCTTGCCAGATTATTCTTTCAAAGACCCGCCTGATATTTACCAGGCTTATTTGACCTTCAAGAACTTCCTGTGTGCTCAAAGATAGTAGTAAATTGCCCAGCCTTCCCAGCTCATGAAATCTTAATGCAGAAGTGTGTGTGTGTGTGTGTGTGTGTGTGTGTGTGTGTGGTGACACTCTGCCTCTTCAGCGTCTGATTCCACACAAACAGACTCAGACCTCATTTCTCAACTATAGTATTGATGTCACTCTGCCCTTTCACTTTTACCAGACCTGAATTTACTACTGACATAAATAGGCTATAATCAGGTGGTAATAGCAGCTGCGGGTATTCATTTTTTTAAAGAGCATTTTGCAGGTAAAAAATGTTTCAAGACGAATATATAACCTTGTATGAAAATGCCATATAAAATGGTAATGCAGTATTTAAAATGTTTTTAAAAGACATAAGAGCACAAATTTAGTAGATAAAGTGGCCTGTTTCGTTGGCTGTTTGTAAAAACTGCTGTTTTTTTTAACATTGCGTCATACTACGTCATGAGAGGGAATCGTGTGCCAAGCTCTGCGTTGCCTCAGTGCAGAATAGGTTGGTATTCTGTAGGAATCAGTGTATTTTCAGTAGTTTTTCTATTTCAATTTATCATTGTGTCCAGCATGTCAGGATATCAAGTCCACAGGTTTCCTAAAAAATAAAAAAAAAGTTAGAAAAGCCTGCATGGTGACGTTTTGTCGTTTTGAATGTACATTCAAGTTCACTCAAATACATACCAAAACGTCATATACATCCTCCCACTATCAGTGAATCGTCACAAAATAAACCCATAACACAGAATGAATAAAGGATAACATGAAACACACAATAACACTAATGTTATACTGTCTGTGGTTTGGCCTTGGCATGAGATGTGACGTCAGGGATCTGTCAGAGATGCAGCTCGAAGAAAACGTGAACTGTGCACCGTAACTAAGGCGGGCGTACACTGTGCAGTCAAACAAGCTTTTGCTTTAAACAGAGACTGGAGCTTTCAATGTTGCTGCTATAGCTTCAGATAGAAAAAAAATATTTGTGTGCAAATGATTTGTTAAAAACAGCAGCCATTCCGTTCAACAGAAATAACCAGAGTGGGAGAGGGCTGGAGCGCCTGTGTGTGTGTGTATCTGGTGTGTATGCACACTGTATGGTTGCAGCCGTTACTAGCATAATACTACTCATATATTTATGTGACATGGTTGAGCTTGTGCATGATTTGGTATTAGGGGACAACCATTTGTATTTATTTTTATTATCTTTATTATTTTTAGTATTTATTTTAACGCGCTCGTCTCGTTTTTCCACTCACATGCTACAAGCCACGACCAAACGAGCATCCACGATGTCCACGCGCGAGAAAATTTGTCTGCGAGCTCGTATGACAGCAAAAATCGCACCTTGTATGCCAGGCTTTAACGTTTAGTGTGGACGGATATTAACGAGTGTGACTTATGCCAGCTGGTCAAAACTTATTATTAGTTTCTGTTATTGGTATCAATACTCCTAGATGACCAATACCAGCTTTGCAAAAGCCTGTTACATGATAATTATCTGTAAATTATTCTAATCAGAGCACAGTGTTCATATGCTAGCATTATGTCATGAGCTGTTCACTGGTCTCTCACCTGCTCTGTTTTCCACTGTTTCTCCTCACAAAAAACTCAATTAATCTCCTCTAATCGTTGTTCTGACTAATCCTGGCCTGTTCCTTATTGTGTGTCATAATTGTATGGCTGTGGTCTGCCATTAGCCTGACAAGCCAGACCCACATCAAGATGTTTGGTCTGGAAACTTACCATTGACAGGGCTCAATCCGAGGGGCGGGATAAACGGTTGTCTTTCAAATTCCCTCTGCACGCAATTGGATAGAGCTACAACCAAACAGAGCAACGTGAAGCGGAGCTCATTGATAGATTAAACTTTCGCTGTGTCCGGTCGGCAAAACTCTAAACACATCTTCCCTTTTTAAGAATGACTTCAGTGCTGTTCTTTTCTCAGAGAAAAGCTTAACTCCAAGTCTTCCAGAGTCGTGGTCAAAGCTGAATCGAAAGACCGCCGTTCGCCAGCCTCTGTTCGTTAGCCATCTCGTTATGTCACTTCCGGTTTGGGCATTTTTAGATGCAGAAGTAAAATTTTCTCACAAAAACGACTCAAAAAGCCTAATTAGCATACTTACAAGTATATTTTAAAGAAAATCTAGGAAAATCTACATTATTTTTCTATACACTGACTCACTGAAGTCTCTAACCTGCAATATGCTCTTTGAAGGTGAAATATGTAAAATCTTAATCTCTTATTCACCAGATGGATTTAGATTTGAAATAGTAGACACAGTTATACACAATACATATAAAGAGATGTTTACACAATATACATTACAATATAAAGTGTTTTTTTTATACTGTGGAGGGTAAAAACTGTCCAGAACTTGACAATGTGTACGGTTACTTTACTTAAACTGCAATTTTTATATAGTGGAACAGTTATAAATGGTTTCAGAAAAACCTGACCTTCATTTCTGAAGGATCATGTGACACTGAAAATTCAGCTTTACTATCACAGAAATAAATAATATTTTTTAAAATATTTCAAATAGAAAATTGGTATTATGAATTGTAAAAATATTTCACAATATTACTGTGTTTCATAAAATAAAAGCAGCTTTGTTGAGCATCAGATACTTTCAGAAATTCTTTAAAAAAAAATGTACATAAAAATCTTAATGACCTCATACTTATGAGCAGTAGTTTTTACCTGATTTTGTTTTTACCAGGCCATTTCAGCATGTTGAGTCTTAAATAAATGTAACCGCAAACACATCCTGTACCTTTCATTGAATTCTATTGTTCTTTAATTAAGCTAATTCTAATTAGTGCAGACTGATACTAACTTTGGTATTTTTAGACTTTAAAACATAATTTGGCCATTTTTATGAACCATGCTTGTGAAGACTTGCGAGTCAATTTTAAGAGGTTTGTTTATGTCTGTATTTATAAGAACATTTGAGGCCCTTTGCAGATAATATAACAAGCGCAAACAGTTTAGCTAGCGCAAATCCTTTGGGCCCTGGTTGTCCTTTTGGCTTTTTCTGTAAAGTGTTGGCGATAAATCACTGAGCTGTTTATTTAGCGATAAACTAGCAGAATGAAGACAGAGGACATCTCTGAACATAAACTCATAAACACACACAGGCAATGAACTGCCCATCACAGGCTGCACTTAGTCTTTTATTTATGGCCATCTCTGTCATGCCTTTCACTAACTCTGTCTTGCTTAATACAATCCTGATAGACACTCTAATATGTTGCTTTTATCACAGTTAATATCACTAATGCATTCTCCTCATTATTATTTACCCCTGCTTTATCAAAATGGACTTGTAATTTTTTTCTGCTGTTCAGTCTTTTATTCCCCAACTTTGTTTAGTCATTTTAATTTCCTGTTTCATTAAATCAAGCTGCGAATCGAAAATGATGTGACTTACTCTCTCCTCTCGTCCTTTGTTACTATAGCGACGGCTCGGAGATGCTGCCAAAAAAGCCATTAGCAAGCTGACTACCAGGACGGTAAAAAGAGGGGACAAGGTGAGGTCTTTTGACGTCATTGCTTGTTTATTTTTCTTAGGCTCGAGTCCATGCCTACGGTGGCCAAGTAGTGCACAACACAATGAAAATCAAAAAAAGCAAATACAAGTTAACAACACAACGGAAACAAGTCACAACACAACGCAATCATCACAAACATGCACAGCCTGCATGCTAACTTTAATGCACATATGGTGATGAAACGACACCATGAAATGGGCTGATAGAATGATCATTTTTTGCCTCATAAAAACTTAAAGGGTTCATAAAAAAATATCAAGATTTGGATTTCGTTAGGATAAGTAGACCCTGCATTAAACTCTTTTGCTCATTCAACTCTAACTTGAATGAGCGGTTAATTAAAAAAGACAATGTACTGTGTTTATTAAAGAGGAGCTCCACACATAGGACAGTTTTCGCTCTGTGACTGTTTCGTTGTGTTGTTTAAATTTGATTGTGTTGTGCACTACTGGGCCACTGCACATGCCTGTTATGGAACGATTTGTGTAATTCTCTTTTCATAATACATCTCCATACTCCATAAAAAAGACTCTCTGGACACGTACACACCGCAGCTAAATTGGGTTGTCACTTTTTCGAGTGCGTAATGTCATTCTATGCACACAGCTTGGTTATTTTACAGCTGCATTCAACAACTCAACTAAATGAACTCCTGAAAAATATAAGTAGTCACAAACTAATTTACATTTAATCCAAGTTTCTCCCACCAGTCTTGGAGTCTAGCAACAACCCATAAATTACAGTCCAGAGTGCATGCTGTTTAAAGCAGACGTCTGAAGAGTATAAACAAACGGTGCCTTTGGAAATAGCTGGATGATGATATGCATGTGATCACTATTATTACTTCAGAAAAGGCAAACTCAGAACAGGTTACACTGTTTAAACCCATGTTTCTATTTACACCACTGCACTGCTTTTTGTGCTTTTTGTAATGTGACTAGATATAACAAACTAAAAGCATGGTAAGATGCAGCATTGCTTGTGTAATAATATAATGCGTTCTAAACCTTTAATTTGTAATAGGTTGTTTTATATCTATGCTCTAAATTTAATCAATAATTGTCCGTTAAATATTGATGGCAGACAGGTTAGGTTCATCTCAGCAAGTAATATTGCTGATTGTACAATAGTCCAAAGACATTGACCTGTGTAAAGGTGAATGACTGTCAGGTGAACGAGGCAGGGTCGTGAGACTTCACAGCTGTTCGGTTTGGAGAAGGGGTGGAGCCGTGCCAGTCAGTGTGTATCACAGCCCAGTCAAGGTCAGCTCACATCAGCTATGAATAAAACATCAGTGGCCTTGGAGAAGTGCTGCAAGAAATTGAAACCTTTCATCTGAGAGGTCATGCTCGGTAGATTGAGTGAGAGAACATCTGTCTATCTTCTTCCTCCCTCTCTCGCTCGCTCGCGCTCTCTCTCTAATTTTTTTCTTTTTTTTCAAGTAATCACTTACACATTTTCGACCAGTTATGACGCATATTCCAGTGATGAAGCATCTTTACAGCTTCACTGCCGTTGGCGGAAGCCTCCCGGCCTCTGAGTGTCGGCCACGTCCCTCTGCAGGGACTGGCCGGACCACAGTCGATGACTCTCGCACTGAGAGGGGCCCATTAGAAACTGAACACCACTCACCACGACATGACCTTGACCATGCAGAGTAGACAGGACACTGCCAGATGATGGAAATAGCATCTAGAGTAGAGAAGGTGCTTCCAGGAAGAACAGGGCAGAGTGCGATATAAAACCTAGGAGGATTTTTGCCACTTTCTAAATGACTCCGTGCCCTGGGAGGTTGAGTTAGCTGGCTGAGTGATGCATTGCTTGCTACTAGAGGTATATTTATACTTTGATAATATGTAAATAGTATTTGAAAATGTTACTGCTGTATTTATGATTATAGAGTATGAGCTGTTAAAAACAATTGAATTAATTAAATGATGAGCTGATTAAATTATACAATTATGATTATATAATAATATATAATATGTATTTTATTATTTATATATTTTATAGTATTTATTAATATGTTTAATTGGCTTTTATTTTATATTTTTAGTTTACCTACGTTTAAATAATTAAATTTGACCATTTTTATAATTTTTATTTTATTTATTATTTCTAATTGGGTTTAATTTATTTTTATTTAAGTTTTAATTTTAATGATTTTAGTAAGGGTGTGCCGATCAAGTTTTTGTGCCCCTGATCCGATCCAAGCCATTGAATATTGAATATCTCCTGATATATATATTATTTTAATCAAATCAAATCGTAAGCAGTTATCAGCACACAAACATTACTAAAAATGAATCATTTTGTCATATTTTTTTCTCAATCGGTCTTTTCTTAATTGATACTAAAGGGCTGTAAAAAGATGAAGCTACATTAGTTACAGATCACTTGTCACTCACTCCTCCGAGTAGGCAACTTTTCCTCTGTGGTGTCAAGATCGGCTTCAGACTGACCTCCCAGGTCAGTCAAATGACAGATGGGCTGAAAGCAGAGCCAGAGAAATACAACATCTTTGACACATTGTATCTACTAAATCTGCTGAACGATCTACTGCTCTCTCCTGCTCACCCACCCTGCAATAACTAGATGGATACACTTACAGCTTCCCATAGTTTTCTCTGAGAGCTGACGTGAATTTCTAGAACCACATTGATGTCATGTTTTCCACACTACTTTCTGATTTTATTCTATTTATATTCCAGTATTTTTGGGATCTGTGATAGGAAATTATTTGACATAAAATACAGTCAGAATGTTCAGAATGGCATGCTATCATGCCTCATATGCAGTATGCAGTTGCAGTATGTGTGCAATGTAGAGTATGCAAATTTACGGTGTACATGGAATACCCAGATGACCTACTTCATTTGCCAAAATGTGCAGCACACAACCACTTCATTATTCATTCAGCAAATGACACCCATAAAGTAATTGTCTTTTTTTATGCCTTGACTTTATTGCCAGAAGTTAAGAGATTATTATGTGCAGTATGCTTTGTTGTACAGTATTGCATTCAGAATGTGTGTAATATTATATATATGTATGTATGTATGTATGTATGTATGTATGTATGTATGTGTTGCTATTTTATCTGTACAGGTTGTTGTAGTTGGACTGTCCTCTGTCTGGAGATTTTTGTTTAGTTTCACTCTCTACGGTATGAGAGTCTTATCTAAAATTTAAGAATAGCTTAAGTTAGAATAGCTGGGTGAGATGAGCTCAAGGAGAAGGTCAAGAGATCAGATCAATACAGAGTGAAATGCAGGTACTCAAAGCATATTGCCAAGAGTTAAAGAGAATTTCACACCTACTTTATTCCCATTTCTCATAAATATGTGTCTTAAGGCCGGCATACATATTTAATAATAATGGACTAGTGATGCTTAAGTAGAAATAGTAGGGAGGATCCAGGACTCGGAAGTCCTAAAGCGAGTTATATTAAGAGTTGTTTCTGTATGTTATATTTCTTTATTGATTTGTTTAGTTTTTATCATTTTAATAATAATACAATAAAAATATTCTTCTAAAATTATTACTATTTTGGTATAGCCATATTGAATGAATCCACTAGGTGACGAGCAGCAGACATTGTGGTGGTCACTCGGGTTATCTGTCTGTGGTGTTTTGCCAAGTAGCATTGGTCCAAACTGCAGCTCACATAAGTATTTTAAAAATGAAAGATCATCATACATGATGATGCGTTTATAATGTGTCATATTACGCAGTGTTGTCAGTCGTCATTTATTGCATTTTTATTTTCTGATAATTTTCATTAGTTTCTGCAGTTTGATTGCCCTCTCTCTTGTTTGACTGGCAAATTATCCTATAGCTTCCCTAATGTACCTTACAGGAGTGTCCTAATGTTACTTTTAAATCTAATTGACAAATACATTTTTAGCTATATTTTGATTTATGAAAAGGTTCCTCATTATTTTCTGGCTTGTTCATGTTTTTCAGGAAACAGAGCCCGATTTCAATCATTGTGCGGTATGCATTGAAGGTTATCAGCTGAACGATGTGGTTCGCATCCTGCCTTGCAAGTAAGTGTGTGTTTATTTACGTTTTATTTTGTGTAATAAGGGCATTATAATCTCCGCAATAGTCTAGTTACACGATTTCTTTCTTTCTTTTTGTTTGTTAATGAACAATAATAATATGGTAGCAGACAGTAGTAGTAGTAGTAATAGTAATTAATAATAATTATTTATATTCATTTTTATTCAGAATTTGCTCTGAAATTTCCCTTATGATGTAGATGACGATTTTTCTATCTTAACACATTAGCTTATGTTGTCTGCTGGCAAATTCTCTCTGCATTGCCCAGTGCAATTTAGTTTTCACCCCAGACTTTGAATAATGGTCCAATGACATTTGGAGAGAGAGAGAAAGGGAGATCAGGGGTCACTTGCTGTTGTGAGATGTGATTTTGTTGAGGAAATATGGCACTGCTGTGGCTGTGAATCACTGCCCCTGTCAGGCCCACTCTGCTTATTTTTAGCAGCTCAGCTTCCAGTGACCTCTAGGCAGCCAACACACAAACATAGACACTCATTTATACTTACAAACACATGCACGCTGTTCATACACAGTTTATTAAAGGATGCGACATACAGTATGCACACACAAATACACAAACATGCCCTTTCCTACAGTTTCAGACACCATCTGCTGAGTATGACCAGGTCACACAGCTGGAAGTCTGGCTGTAAATTTCCCCTTACACCAAACACATATAATGTACATGCTTGCATGTTATAACTGCTTGCATGTTGAAACATGCGGTAACTTTACAGAAAAGTTTTACAGAACAGAAATTACTGTTCTGTTCATGTTCATTCCTTCCTCTTTTTGGCAGACATATCCTTGTTGCTACTGTTTTAGAAATTGAGGTGCTTGTTTTTAAGGAGATCATTCAGTTCATCCAAAATTGAGATTTTGTTGTCATTTACTCAACCTGATGTTGCTCCAGACCTATATGACTTTCTACTCTCCGTTTTATGAAATATCTTGGACATTCTGCTCATTAACTTTTTTGTTTGATGCTAGAAAGTCATACAGGTTTTTAACCACTATAATGAACTATCTTTTTCAAATACAGTATCAGTCATCTCTCCGTGAAAGCTACCATACCGTACCATAGCATTAGTAGTTTTCTCTTTTCATCCATTCCTCACCCACTCACTCTATTTCTTTCTCTCCCTCTTTCTGTCTCTACAATTGTACAGCAGCAATGAAGCGCTAATCCAGAGCCTGGTTAATTGCATTGTTCTCTGCTTACGGCTGAATCACTGCTTCACTCCAGTCAGATCAAATAACACACTTGTGAGCTGCTGTATGTGCTGCCTCAGACAGCTGCTGACATCCAGCAACAAACCAGTCTTATACTGTTAGTCATAATGAGGATGGTTTGAATGACCATCCAGGTCTTTCAAGCATTGAAGTGCCAAAGAAATCAGCGTTTTAGGTTTTCAGGTCATGCATTAGCTAGCACACTCCCAAAAGGTGGCAAAATATATAAAGGAAAGCCAATTGACTATTCAAAAAAAATGCCCTGCCCCTAAATTCCTGTTTTGATAATAGATATCTCAACATAGGAAAGAAAACACAAAAAACTCATTGTTCGTTTCTTGGGACTTTGAGATGCCAGTGCCTCCCTGCAAAACATTATAATCTTCGATTGCAATACACAATATTGTAAGTGTATTAATAAGTATAAGTATTGGGAAACATTTTAAATTATTAAATTCAGATGTTTCAATCACTTTCACGGCCACATGTATAACATCAAGCACCTAGGCTTACAGACTGCTTCTACAAACATTTGTGAAAGAAATCACAAATGTTTTTATAAGCAAACTCTCAGATCAGTGAATTCAATTGTGGTACTGTGATAGGTTGCCACTGGACTCTAGAGCAGTGGAGACGTGTTCTCTGGAGTGACGAATCACGCTTTTCTGTCAGGAAATCCAATGGACAAGTATGGGTTTGGCGGTTGCCAGGAGAACGGTACTTGCCTCACTGCATTGTGCCTAGGCATGTGCCGATTTTCGGTAATGCGATATATCACGATAATGAATATGCACTATTATATTATATTCTATATTATCGTGGGCACTTCAAAATATCGTAAATAATAATTTAAAAACAATTATAGATTTTTTCATAATGCACTCAAGAATACTTTGCTAATCAACCGTATAAATGCTCAACACCGCTATTCTGCATCAAAGGGACAGGCGCTCAGATGTAAACAAGCCCAATGTGTGTTTGCATGACTGAACGGGTGAAGGAGACAGCTGAATGTAGTGCTGCTCAGTGACGGCAGAGGGTGCTGATGGAACGGCAGAATGCAGCGGTTACCCCGTAAACCCGCAAACAAAAGCAACTGTGCTAGTGAAGGAGTTTTTAAAACACCCATTCGTTTTTGTAATCTCAATGTTGTTCATCACAGCTCCAAATACTTAATACTTAAATACTTAATAGCCTATTTATTTTCAAATTTAAACATTGTTTTAATCTGTATTACAATATGCCCTAATGATTATAATCTTTTGGATTATTTGGATTATAAAAGACATAAGACTTCATTAGTTAACATGTTAATTCATTATTACCAAACTGACAATGAAAAATACTTATAAAGAATGAATTATTCTAAGTAATGTTAATTTCTTAGTTACTGTTTAATAACAAAATAACTTTTTAATGGACCTAAGATAAAACTAACAATGATCAGTATTTCCTAACTAACATGACCAAAAACATTATACTTTCTGTAACAAATTAGTCTTAGTTAATGCATTAAATAATGAGACCTTATATTAATTTGTTACCTGTTGTTCTTTATAGCCTAATTCTTTAATTTGTTTAATCTGTTTAAAATTGTACTTTTACAGCTATGGAAAAAATTGAGACCACTTAACATTAATTTCTCTTAATTTTTTCCAGAGCTGTATAAATTTGTGGTGCATTGTATTATTGTATTTAAACATTCAGTTATTTTTGTTATTACAAAAATAGTTCTTAAAGCTGTTATGCTATGACAACACTTTTTTTACAACTTATTTCAACATCGTGATAATATCGTATACCATGATAAAAGCTTCGCAATTAATCGCAACATGAAAAATTGATATTGGCACATGCCTAATTGTGCCATGATTAATGTTTGATGGAGGGGGGATTATGGTATGGGTTTGTTTTTCAGGGGTTGGGCTTGGCCTCTTGGTTACAGTGAAAGGACCTCTAATGCTTCAGCATGTCTAGACATTTTGGACAATTTTGTGCTTCCAACTTTGTGGGAACAGTTTGGAGATGGCCCCTTCCTGTTCCAACATGATATAACGCAAGGTCCACAAAGACATGGATGAGCGAGTTTGGTGTGGAGAAACTTGAGCTTGAAACTAGAGCAGAGACTGCAAGACAGGCCTTCTCATCCAACATCAGTGCCTGACCTCACAAATGCGCTTCTCGAAAAATTATTTTTCAAAAATTCCCATAAACACTCCTACACCTTTTGTGGAATGCCTTCCCAGAAGATTGGTTTATAGATTTTAACCGGAATTACTGGAATAGCCAAACCCATTAATCATAAAGGGGTGTCCACATACTTTTGAAGATATAGTTTATTTTTAAATTTACAGAATAAAACAATATCCATTGAGAATTGATTTTTAACCATTATAATTTGATTCATATTAGAAAAAATAATATTAGAAAAACTCAATTAGAATTGAGAAAAAAAAATTAATATAAGCTAAACTAAAACATTTTGGATTTTAGCCTTGGTGAGCATAACAGACTTGACCCCAAACCATTGAATGGTAGTGAGACAAGTTAACATCTTTTCTTATCTTATTCCTTCTTGACGTGAGTATATCTGCTCTCTTAAGCATAAGCATCTCCAGCCACAATCAATAACTCATAGCAGAAGTAATGGCAGTACACTTGACCTAGCCTTGGCCATTCAATTTACGTCCTAGTGCATTAGCTTCGCTGTTTCTCCTCTGACTTTCTTAGGGGTGTGCCCTTCCCTTCATGGATCTGTCTGACTGCATATGCATGTGAGACGGTAACTGTAAAAGAATACAGCACATAAAGATCGGCCCAGACATGTAGAGCTGGTCTGTCGTATGGCATGCATCTCTTTAGTATACTTTGTGTTGTAAGCACCCTCATTATTAATTCATTTGACCCTTGTTTGCATGTTCACCATCCAAGAAAATGAATCTTTGTAGGAGCTTTGTTTGCACAGCGCTTTGTTGCAGGATAATTTCAGAAGCATGCATCCTCTCAACACCAGTTAATAACAGTATGTCAGACACACTTAGCATTATTTGACATCCTTAGATAACCCCTCTCAAATGTGTTGCTGCTGCTGTATTTCACTATCTCTCCTGTCCAGTAGGTTTGTTCAAATTCCATTTAAAATATTTTTTGAAACAATTTGTGGCTGAGGAATATGGCTTTATTTCTGTCGGGACTTATGTAATAGAAATTTCCAGCATCATTACTCCAGTCTTCAGTCACATCCTTTAGAAAGAAACATGTCTTACTATTATCAGTGTTCAATGCAGTTGTGCTGATGCATGTTTTTGCACTGACCTCAAACTTTTAAAAAGTTGTGTATTTATTTAATGTCTTTTGTGTCAAAACTCATTTATCATATATTAAAATGTAAAAAATATGCGTAAGTAAACAGTGCTGTTTATTACCATGTATTGTTATATCTGTGCATAAATGATAAATATGATTATATAAGAACCTTTAAGCATTATTTTAGATATAAATTGCCCAGCTCTATGATGCAGTGAGAAAGATTCCTGCAATCTTTTGAGCCACAATAACTGCCTTGTCTCTAGCATGAGATTCAATGGCTGGCTTGTGCCGACAATCTCCCTCATGAAGAGGGTTTCCGCTGTCGAGAGCCCAGGGTCTTTCCTGGAGTAAACACAGCTCAGATTGTGCAGCAGCCGGATATTAGGAGGAGGAGAAGACACTCAACAGCTCTCTTTGAAAGCTCATGTTGCTCCTTTGAAGTCCACCAGCTTCTTGCTTTTAATCTGCCCCTCTCTCTCTCTCCTCTCTCTGATTGTAATATAAATGTGTAATGTGCTTTTACATGTAATGTCCTTCTTGCTCCAGTGTTCTTAGAACAGTTTCAAACATTTATTGTAGCTGCGAATAATTATGGTGAAATCAAAGGCTTGATTCTGTGTTTTATGGTCTTGCATTTTTATAATGGCAAAAGAGAGATTAGAAAGGTTTTATTCATGAATATTTGTCGTGTCAGTCACATCCAAATGTATAATAATGTCAACTGAGGATTACACCATGCAGAAGTGCTTTGTGTGGCTATCATAATGTTTTCATCTTCTCTTTAGGCATGTCTTCCATAAAATGTGTGTGGATCCATGGCTAAATGAGCACTGCACCTGTCCCATGTGTAAACTCAACATCCTGAAAGCTCTGGGGGTTATGGTGAGCTCACACTCGCACTCGCACACTTACACACAGTTACCCAACTGTAATTGACATGTATTGATAAGATAATTATATTTACTATAAAGATTAAGGTAATTATATTATCTTAATAAATAAACATTTATTGTATAAATAATACACAATTAAAAAAATATCTACTCAACCTTACCCCTAAAAGAAAACCTGCATTTTTAGAAATTAGGGGGGGTGGGGGACCTTTGTTTACTTTATTATTATTATTATTATTATTATTTCTAAGGCCTATACAAAGGTTTTTTTTTAATTTATTGTTATCTTCTGGGACCAAATGTACAACTAAGTGTAAACACAACAGACACATTGATCTCAGAGGGCAGCAGGTTATGACATTCATAAGGCTCTTATTTGATTTGTTATGATTTTATCATGATTTATCCTCTTGAAAATAACATCAAGCCCCATAGTTTGGTTGGGATAGATTGCCTGAATTATTACAGAACTGAGAGTGTAAAGACATTACTGTTTAAAAAAAGTGTTGCTGGTTACAACAGTGCACAACTCCACACGTTATAAAGTCATTTGGGCTATAATCTTTGCTGCAGGAGTAAAGGATTTATGATTCAGTAGCTCCCTCTGGTGGTTACTTTAATCATTGTGCAATTTTAATGTCATGGCTGAAATTCAGTGCTGTAAACCGTTCTCCTTTTTTTATCTTGAGATGTGATTTGTGAAAATGTGACCTTGGACCACAAAACCAGTCATAAATCGCACTTGTATATTTGTGGCAATAGCCAACAATACATTGTATAGGTGAAAATTATAGATTTTTATTTTATGCCCAAAATCATTAGGATATTAAGTAAAAAATCATGTTCCATGAAGATATTTTGTAAATGTGGGTATATATATATATATATATATATATATATATATATATATATATATATATATATATATATATATATATATATATATATATATATATATATATTATACACAAATGTATTATTTATAGTAATATGCATTGCTAAGGACTTTATTTAGACAACTTTAAAGGGAATTTTCTCAATATTTAGACTTTTTTTTGCACACTCAGATTCCAGATTTTTAGTCAGGCCAGTCACTGTTTTTGTGGTCCAGGGTCACACATAATGTCTAGAATTGCAATTTGACTTAGACATTTATGCACTTGTAGCCCAACCTGCCCTGCGTGGACAACATGGCTTTTGACATGGACCGGATGTCCCGCAGTCAGACTTCCAGTCAGAGGACAGCACTGGTGGACCTGTCCTCTGAGACCAGCATTAGTCTGGAGCCCCTGCGCCACTCCAGTTCCTCCCAGCTCACCTCCGACGAAGAGCTCATTCCTCGCACTGGAGAGATCAACATCGCTGTCACTAGTAAGAGCAAGGATTATTCTCTTATGTCTTTTCTGGGTGTTTTTAAAGGTGAAGTGTGTCATTTCTGCATCACTAAACTGAATTGCAAAAATAAGGGTTGTTTTAAAACAGACTTGGGGAATATTAGAAAATTGGGAAAATGATCATGCACTTCCCCTTTAAGCTTCTCCCTGTCACCTTTATTTTCTCACCTCCCTCCCACGTTCGTCTTCATTTCCTCCCCAGCGGGAGGTTAGCTTTCCTTACTTCAGTGTGCTGACTGCATCTCTCCACCTGCTGCTGAGGCTGAGCTCAGTGATGTGAGCAGGTGTCTGTGCTCAAACACAGTGTGTCCTGCCCTTTTACTGCAATAAATGTCATTGTGTGTTTGTCATAGCACTCTGTGTCTCTCCTTTAACATATAAAAACAATTTATAAATTATACATAATTTTTATATAGTCATTATCATTAAATAAAAATAGGGATGTAACAATACACTTGTGTAATGATTTAATACAATTCATATTAAAATATTAATATTATTGTATGTTTTCAGGACCCACACATATATTCCCCCATTTGGATCATTATACATTATATTCACCATTATGTAGTCATATGTGATGCACTGAAACTCCATAAACTTAATTTTTTCCCCCTCACGCAGTACTCATGCTTTGGATGCAGACATCTCTTAACTAAGCCAATAGCACTGACTCTCCCGGTGCTCGCTATGTCCCACCTCTCCCGCTATTAATGCACTATACATATAAGAATAAACCATCTAAAACACTTTGAATAATCATACTACTAACACAAAATGTGATCTGGTGATTCAAATTATGTTAGCTCTTTCACTTCACTTTCCAAGGAGTGTGTGTGCTTTAAATGAGCAATGCAATCAATCACAGTTCTAATTTCAAGAAAACGTGTCAGAATGACTACTCAAACTGTAAATACGTAGTTGGCTCATCCAAAAAATGTAATTCTGCATTTACTCACTCTCATGTTGTTTTAGCGTGTCACGCAACATGAAGGTCCGTGTTTACTACAGTAAATCCGTCAGGCCATCATGTCTCTTCAGAAGACCACGTGATTAGTTATTTTTACGATGACTTTATGACACTTTTGATATCAGGAATTGAATGGAGGAATGAAGAGACTGAAATCTCTCAGGTTTCATAAAAATATCTTCATTTGTGTTTGAAAGTTAAACTAAACGACATGTGGGATAAAACAAACTATATCAAGAATCATGTCACATCAATAATTCATATCGTCACGTTTTTATATCTACTTCAGGATGATCACTTTGTTGAGTTTTGAATTTTTTTAATAACAAGCTGTACTTTATTGATTACATATTCTTAAAGTCTAACTATGCCAATTTTCAATCTACTTTATATTTTTGCAATGTTGGTAGTCTATAGTGAACAATGTTTACTCATTTGCCCGTTTAGTTGAAAAACGATGGCAAAAGCTTTCTCATCCAGTGGGTGACAGTATTTTCCTTCCGGGGGTTAGGTGGAGCTGACAGATCAGCAGGGTCCGGGTCATCAGGGTCATCCAGTTTGAAATGTTGAATACAAATTAGATTGTAGACTAAATATTGAATACAAAAATGACTTTCCGTTGCAGTGTTCTCTCCCTATTTACAATTCTATGGAGCCTTTAGGCCAGGGGCGGGGAACGTTGATCCTGGGGGGCCACGCGCTTGCACAAAAAGAAAACTCACCTGCCTGCAACTTTAGTAATCCTGAAGGCATTGATTAGCTTCAGGTGTGTTTGATTAGTGTTGGAGTTGAACTCTGCAGGACACTGGCCCTCCAGGATCAACGTTCCCCACCCATGCTTTAGGCACTGCTCAGCGTGCTGGATCATTCACTGGAAACCGAAAGTAACTCACTCTCTATAAACCTTTACTCTTTGAATTCTTGAACCCGAAAACAATACAAGTCGACAACATTATGACTAAAACTTTGCTGCAAAGTATTTCCTACTTGATTCTGGAAAGTGTGTCCATAGCAGACTGGAGTGGTTCATGAATCATGAATCATGCACAACGTGCTGTATGGGTGTTGACATTTTACTACCAAAAAAGGATGACAACAGACTTTTTCCTCTCTTTTTTCCTCTGTAGTTAGGTAGAACCGATTTCAGTCTTTCTAGTCAGCCAAGTTTTATTGAAAGCCCATTTTTCCAGCAGTGAAGTACCCATTTTACATTTTAGTTGATGTTTATATGTCATAATACACACATTTATATGGTAAAATGGTTAAACGTTTTAACAGAAAGTTCCTTTTGCTTAACTTGATATTGCTTGACAAAAACAGCTTAATTGTTGCACTATGCATCCACCCCTAGTAATAGCCCTTAGACCTTCATCAAAATCAAAATATAAGTTGGGTTTAAATAGCAGTCAGTCACCCTTAGTGTTTAGGTTGTGCCAGCATTTTTAAGCAGAATATACAGAGCCACACATGTTAAGTGCAGTGAAACTAAACTAAAGAACAGAAAAGTGCATAATAAGTAAATGCTCACAGGACTACACACCGTTGCTGCAGAAACAGATGTAAGGTAATTATGGTTTGTGAGATAATTTATTACTTACCAACCATTTGTCCTGGTGCTATGTCTTTAAAATATTATGTTCAGCAGTTGTAACCCCTCCCGTTGGCTTCTGTTTGTATTATAGTGATTAATTATGTTAAAGAACCCCAAGCAGGTGTAACACTTGAACAGCTCTGCAATTTATTAAAGTGTTTTTGGTTTCTTTCTAAAACTGCAGTGGTCTCTGTTTTACAGATGCTTTTGACTACATTCTATTTGTTCACACAGTTATACAGATGCATCTAAAAAATCCCTTAATATCCGTTAGTCCTTAAACAAAAAAGCTTCCATGTGGAATGTTAAGCTGCTACTGCTGCTGCATCTTCTAATGACTCGGTCTTCCTAACAGATCTTTGCTGCTATGTAAATGCCTGGCTAAACCAGCACTAAGCGCCATGTGCTCTGATTGTGTGCCACGTTCCGTTTCTCTCTCGTTTTATCTGCCGTGTTTGCGATCAACGCTTGCCTATGGCTTCCTCTCCTGTTCCACGGATTAGAGAAGTGTTCCTCTTTTCTTCACGCCTCCATCTGTCTCCAGTTTCCTCTTCTCTTCGGCTCTCTGTCGAGATGATACCATGGCCCCGCCCCCAACAGAAAATGACCCCTCCCCCTTTACTCTGTTAACAGAAGAGTGGTTTATTGTTGCCAGCTTCGGGGTCCTCTCTGCTCTCACACTTTGTTACATGATCATCAGAGCCACCGCCAGCTCCCCCACCGATGAGTGAGTATTTATAGGTCAAGATTATCTTTTGCAAGATGACATAGCATCCCAAAATACATTACCAATGAGTTGTACTATACGCTTCTAAGAGTAAATACAAAGTGTCATAGTGTAATGCAAATGTAACAAATATGAGTTTTATCATTATTTTATATTCTATTTATTTAGATATATCATGTCTGGATCGAAGTAACTTTTTTTAATAATGATCTGTATCTTTTACAGCCTGAAGTTGGAATGAAGATGATTTCTGAAGTTCTGATTTCTAAAAATAGAAGTGCATCCTGATAAGGAAAGTTGAAGTCCACTTCATACGCATGCATTGATAGTGTTAATAGAGCTAACGTTCTTCTCTGTAGATGTGAAGATGTTATAAGACTTTCACTGGATTATATTGCTGATTAAAGGTGGGGTAAGTGCTATCAGGAAACCATTGTTGGTATTTCAAATCACCAAAACAAACACGCCCCTACCCCCAAAAGGGGTCTCGTCCCTATTTTGATAGCTCCGCCCCACACATACGTAACCCAGGCAACGACTGTGGCGGAATCTGAGTGTAATTAATCCAGGTCAAATATTCAATGAAAAAGTCACCCCTTCCATCACAAAAACACAAACCATTCTCATGAACAACTCGATAGCTACACGGGCATGAAAGTCCAACTGACGACATATTACAATTTTGACCAGATTAGAGTAATATGACAATATTACAGTTATAGCGATCACAAAAACACAAACCGTTCTCATGAACAACTCGATAGTACATGGGCATGACAGTCCAACTAAAGAACATTATTACATTTATGACCAGATTAGAGTTATAGCAATTACAAAACACAAACATTTCTCATGAACAACTCTATAGTACACAAGCATGACAGTCCAGCTAACGACATATTTCAATTATGACAAGATTAGGATTATATAGATCATGAAAAGAGGAAACAAACATATATTAGGAGTATAGTATCTTGCTTGTTGGACACGTTTTGTGAGCTGACGCTTGAAACAGACAGTGAGGAGATTTAGATGCTCCATACGGTGTGGAGCTGAACAGGTCTTTATCATCACTGAAGTGAGCAACAATATGATCACAAATGGACAAACAACCAATCATGACACAGAAGCATATTCAAGCAAATGCCAGCATATATTAGTTCTCGGCTAATGTGTGTTATGTACATTGTGTGTTTTGAATAATGACGTGCACTCTCTTCTCACCATCATTATTAGACACGGCCCTTACCTGCTGATTGGCTACAAGTTTGTTATTCCACTCGCCCGAGTCCTTTTTCTAAAACGGTTTTGAAATAACACTTACCCCACCTTTAACTTCTGTTAACTTGATTGCTTTATTTAATAAGCCCTTTTTTGTTGTTTTTTTTAAATTTTATATAGTGCTAAATGTTAAATGAGTAGAAATGTTAAATGTGTTTAAATGTGTACATATATATATATATTTTTTTTTTCAAATCCTTTGGTTCATCTTTGCCATGTAAACATTTTTTAAAGGCATTTGTGTGTGTATTAAAATTGCTTTGTGCAAACTTTGTTGTGCTGAAAGTTAGTAGTTACTAGTTCTAGTTTTATTCCTTGATATTGTTTTGATGCTTCTGTCTCCCGCTCCCTTACCATGGTGAGACTCCTGAATCAAATTCTCACACATTTATTAGACATACAGTATTGATTTGCTGCAGCATATTCCAACTCTAAAGTTTATTTCAGCAGTGCCTTGCAGAAAGTCAAGCTAAGAGCACCACATCTATGAGGACAGTTTTTGCGTTTTGTTTTGAATAAGCCTAACCTTTAATGCACACAGGTAGAGATTGTGTAACTCAAGGTCAGAGTTTAGTTGGTTACTTAAAACATTTGAATAAGCTAATGAAGGATTACTTGGAGTTTTTGTATAATGTACATTATTAGTCCTCTTTCTGCAGTCATTTGAATACAAGACGTTAAAGGTACACTGTATAACTTTTGTCCCTCTAGTGGTTAAAAAACAAAAATGCATGCATTTTATAGAAGAATATTGTTTTAGTTGTGCTTCAACTCTGCGTGACTGTGGATGAATATGACCCTTCACAATAGATAATGCTTTCGATTGAACTGTTAGAAAGATGAATACAGTATGGCAATTTATGTTCAGTAAAATATCTTGTGTGACACGCAAGCAGGACGCCAGAGAGCCCTCATATGCCGCCATCGTCGTCGTCTTCTTCAGATTATTATTATTATTAATTTATTATAATAATAACAATGATGATAATAGGCTACACTTTTTAAAAAAGATTCTGCTCTTTAAAATATTAGTTTTCATCTTGGCAATAACAACATAACAATAATTAAATCAAAACATGTCAAAACAGACGAAGACAAAGGCTTATTATTTCTGTTATTTCTATTATTCTTATTAGGCTATTATTAATATTAATATTATTAAATAAATGTAGCCTACAATACGGTATATATATTTCATGGTACTAAACAATATTCACTTCTAATTATGCACAGTTTATTTCTATTTAGGCCTGTATTATTTCTATACATGTACTTGTTTTTGGGGACTTTTATCAGGACACAAATGTGTATAATGACATTGGTATGACACAGGTACAAGGGGGTGGTGAAATATGAGGACATAATTACACATATCCCCACTTTTCAAAAGGCTTATATCATACAAGATATTTTTTTGAGAAAGTAAAAATGCAGAATGTTTCGGATGGGTAGGTTGTGATGGGTAGGTTTAGGAGTAGGGGCAGTATAGGGGATAGAAAATATGGTTTGTACAGTATAAACCATTACGCCTATGGAATGTCCCCACATTTCACAAAAACAAATGTGTATGTGTAACAAATGAAAATAAATAAATAAATCATGATCTCAACCATGATCTCCTTCAAAGCACTCCAAAGCAGGTGTCACGGTAATGAAAAGGTAATTCCAGGACCTCAGAACTGAATACAGAGTGCTTAAATGGTCCCATAAGTTCCTGCAAGAACCGTAACGACTGTCAGTGGTTCCACCAGTAACCCTACTATAGGAGAAAGAGCTTTGAGGCACTTCAGATGCATTTTGAAGTTCCTTGAGTACCCCATAAGATATTTGCCACCTTTAGTTTTTACTGTGTACTTTGCATTTACAACATTTCAGATCCCTCAGTTCAGTGCATCTCCAAAAACCCAAGCTTATGATGATTCTCATTTAATTAAGGACTCTGTACCAATCTTATTGTGCCTTCTTAGAGGAGTTCAAGATTTAGCGTCTTGAAAAAAAAACTAACATATGCCACTTCCACACCTTGCACACATTAAAGTAGCCGGATCAACGTTTCTCTATTTACAAATATGAGGAGACGCACACACACTCACAGGCACGTAACATATACGCAATGTCCCATGAAAACCATCTCGGCAGGTAGTAATAAACTGTTATAATAGTGAATCAGGGTAAGACCAACACATGTTTTTGAAACATGGCTTGATGTATTGAATTTCATTTTTGGAAGTTTTGAACATAAAGAGTTAGTGTAGTCTGCAGTTCTTGCAGTTCAGTCTAGACAATATCAATAAAATAAAATAATGTAGACCTGGAACACACAGTACATGCCACTTAAATCACATAATTGTATAATCACAAAACACATACACGAACACTTCCATAAAGAACTGGCTTCCACTGAGGTTGATGTAAATGATTTGGTCTGGTGTCAAGGACATAATAAGTGTTGATTACACGTAACAGACTGCCATTGATTTTGTGCTGAGATGAAATGTCAGATTTGAGCCCAATCTCTATGCTGGAAGGTAAATAAGTCTTTTCAGTCTGAGCAGAATCCTACATATTTTATTAACATTCAGCAGAATCATTTCTTCTTTCATCTTGCTCATTTCTATCCCCCTGTTGTACACAAAAACTTAACATTATCTCAAATGTCTTGCATCACGGTTTAACCCCCTCATTTTTGTCGTTTGTCTGTTTTCAGGTGGTCATTTCTTCAACCGTAATTCTGTGTCTCCACGCAGCGTAGTTTGTGAGATGGAGCTTCCAGACATCCAGGCGTCACTGGACATGTATGATGACAACAAATCCTGAGGACACGCATCTCCTCCACCTCAAGCCCATTCCTCCATCGTCCTCTCCCCGACCCCAGACTATGGGGATCAACCTTTATGAGTGTGAAATGGAGTATTGACAGTGATAACACTGACTCTGGCGATAAACTCTACTACTGTAGAATGATCTTATAGCGATCGGTCGCCTCAAGCGGATGTGATTGGACTATTGCACCATCATCAGCCTCCTTACACTTTTACACTTATTTTTCTCTCTTACTTTTTGAAAGACTATTTCAAAAGACATCTTTTCACAGACGGCTGTGGGAAGTACCTCTTAGTTCATGTCTTTGGCATCCTCAGTTAGCCACACGTCATCTCGGCCGTTGTCTCTTGTATGTCATTTGCTGACCGTTTTTACGTTCCAGTGCTTACTATTGTCCCAGATGGGGAAAATTCTCGTGGACGGTCATAAAAGCAGGCTTGGAAACGGGCTTTGAGCCTTTATAGAAGAGCTGTCTGCTTTGCATCTCTGCTTTTGTAGCTAAACAGTGTCTCAGATGCAAACAAACTCGTCCTTCATATGCTCAAATGCTGCAGCTTCACGTTTAGTGCTGGCCTGTTAGCACTTGAAACTCCTCGACAAATCCTCGTTACTTCCTCGTAGAAATATACAGTATTTCTGTGTACATAGAGTGAAAATGTTTTAAACATGTATTTAAAGAAAATCCTATGGAATACCTTCAGCGAATACTAATCAGTTCCAAGGAAGGGGACCTTATATATATATATATATATATATATATATATATATATATATATATATATATATATATATATATATATATATATATATATATATATATATATATATATATATATATATATATATATATGTATATGTGTATATATATATGTATATGTATATATATGTATGTGTGTGTATATATATATATATATATATATATATATATATATATATATATATATATATATACATACACACACATACATACACATACATACACACACACACCGTATTTGCATATTATAATTAATACAATATATATATATATATCTCTCTCAAGTGGCCTCTTAGCACAGTTTGTCTTTCCTGGATCTTGTCCGTGCACAAGAGTGTCTATTTTGTGTTCTCGTTTCGGGAGATGGCATTGTGACCATACTGGGCTGCATTCACAGAAATCTTCATCCTGACTCTGAATCAGATTTGTTTTATGTCATGTAGTTGCAGTCAGGACAGGGCAGAAGCCGTACTCTAAACACTCAGTGAGTAACGGCTCTGCTTTATGTAATGGGCTACTATGTTACATACTGCCTCAGCATTAAACTTGTCATAATTGCCTACACTGCTCTCTTTCTTGAGGTTTAGAATAAATGCAACATGAATCCGTGCTATTTTAGTATCATTTATATACTATTATAGTATTTATGAATATTTTGAATTAGCTTTTATATTTCTATTTTCAGCTTTAGTTTTAATTTTAGCTTAATGCTATTGTCATTTTATTTTAAATATGTAAATGTACCCCTTTCATTCCATTTAAAGTTTGATTAATTTTATACTTTATTATATTTTTATAAATATTAGTATATAATAAAATATAAATATTAGTGTGTGTGTATATATATATATTATATTAATATTTATTTTTTTTATATTTCAACTTTTTCAGTTAATGAAAAGCAAGTTTTATTTTTAGTTAACAATAACAATGTCATGGATAGATTGATACATATCTTAACTGGTGCTATTTGAGCTCAAATCTGTATTGTGTTTCCTGTCATGCCAACAAAAGTGACACCAGCCTCTTTGGAGTTCAATGGAGTTAATTTGTTATACCCAGAACAAAAGAGAAAGAAGAGTGTGGTCGATTTTTTAAAATTTTATTTAGGAATACTTACAATGAAATATTGAATATTTATTATTAATTATTATTATTGTTATTATTATTATTATTATTATTAGTAGTAGTAGTAGTATTAGTAGTAGTTATAAATATTATTATTATTTGTAGCAGTGGTAGAAAAAAAAAATATATATTAAAAATATAATGTAATAATATAGTTACTCGGAAACTAATTACATCATAATTGTTTTTAATAATAGGCTAACTGAGCGACCTGTTAGCCTATAATAACCATAACCATAAGGGACCTTTAATTACATGAAAACTGAACAATTAATTTATGTTTCCCGCGATCATAATCACTTTATAATAGGTATATTATATTTTTAATTTAATAGGGCGCTCTCAGGTAATGTTTTCACCGGCCGCTAGAGGACGATAGAGCGCTCTGATGTGGTCTGACTGCTGCAGGAAAATCTACAGCAGAAATGAAAGTTGCTCAGGGAGTACGGAAGGGTTTACTAAACGTTTGCTTATGATTCCGTTTAAATGGCGTTTACTTTAACATTAGTTGTTCTCGTCATTTACCATGAACTGCTCACAGGATCCATCGGCGTTGGACTAAGTAGGAAAGATATGACGGACGAAGAACGACTGATTAACGTTAACGTTACTTTTCAGCAAGTAAAAGAAAACAACGAACTCTATCAGAGACTGATTAATTTCCAGGTATATTTAGTGGATTGATTTTAGCATTAAATCCGTATCATAACTCGTTCATCGATAATCGCTAACGTTTAGGGTGTGTCGCAAAACCTAGTGAGCTGCCTTACTAGACAGTATTTTATCCATCATAGACGAGTAAACTCTCACAACTACTGCTTAATGCGCCTTGAATGCCCAGAAATCCTGTCTAGGTAGGCAGCTAACTTGAGCTTATTCTAATTTATATGACCAAACGTCCTGTTTTCCCAGGACATAATAACTTTTGGTTATAGATAGTATTTTGTAATATAAAAGTTGCCTATCCATACAGAGGGGGGATACTTTAAATGCATTGAAATGAATAAGGCGAGTATAATTTGAGTCAATACAGATTGAAGAATATGAGTTTTATAGTAGCCTACATATTTAATTTGACAACACTTCAGAGTCTAATTCTCAATATCAACTAGTTGCTTTTTATCATATTACTGTGATATTGGAAGTATATGCTTTATTAAAGTACATATTTTATTATTCTTTAAACTAAATTGAAACCATATAGGAAATACCAATAATACCATTAGTTTCTGTCATGTGATACAGTTCCTCATGTGATTTAGATCTCACCTGTTGCCCAAGACACCTTTGGTGATGTCTTGTTTTGTCATATTGTAGAGTTCACTCAAGAGACAAGCCTTTCTGAACTCATTGGGGAAGAACTCAAATCATTCTGCACGTTACGGCATCAACCAGTTCTCTGACTTTTCTCCAAAACAATTCAAAGGTGAGTATATGCAGAGTAAGGATGCTTACAGATGGATTCACTTTTTAAATGGCAACTGACCCGCCTGGTTTCATCTTCAGAGCAATATCTCACAGCTCGGGCTGAGAAGGCTCCAAAGTTTGACCCAGAAAGGCCTGGAATTCAAGTTAAGACAAATCTTCCACCCAGGTTTGATTGGAGGGACCATGGAGTTGTCGGAGCAGTTAGAAACCAGAAGGCGGTAAGGCTTAGATGTTAAAGTCACCATGTAATAATGTTTTTTTTTGGAATATTGGAGTTTTTATTATAAGTGATTAATCTGTGCCCATAACTTTTAATCCATGTGCCCTCGTAATCTTCCCCTCCCTTATGCAATGTCATCTCGTCTCTGATGATGTGTTGACTGGCTGGAGGGTGGGACAACTGTCTGTCAGCAAACCACGACCATCCAATCAAATCCTCATGGACAAAATCATGCCCCACCTTATTTTTTTTCCTTCCAGAAGCTGTTCCACTTGGTTATATGACACAATAGGGAAAAAAAGATAATCACAACTTTTTTTTTGTTCCAACTTTAAGATTAGAATAGATTTATTTATTTTTTTACTTTTTATTTTATTTTATTTTTTTATTCATATACTCAGAACATATGACTTTTTGTTGCTATGTGTAATGTATGTGTTTTCAATGCATTTCTTTCTTGTAGTGTGGAGGATGCTGGGCCTTCAGTGTGGTGGAGGCCATTGAATCTGTGTCAACTAAAGTTGGTGGAAAACTACATCAGCTCAGTGTGCAGCAGGTTATAGACTGTGCTTATGATAACCATGGCTGTAATGGTGGATCGCCTGTTGGAACTCTGTTCTGGCTCATGCAGGTGCTGTCATCTGTCATCTGCATTTTCTTTTTTTCTCATGATGATGTAACTGGGAAAATGTAATTATTTAAAGGTGGGGTAAGTGCTATCTGGTAACCGTTGTTGGTATTTCAAATCCCCAAAACAAACACGCCCTTACCCCCAAAAGGGTCTCGCCCCTATTTTGATAGCTCCGCCCCACACATACGTAACCTAGGCAATGACTGTGGCGGAATCTTTGTGTTACTAATCCAGGTCGAATATTCAATGAAAAAGTCACCCCTTCCATCACAAAAACACAAACCATTCTCATGAACAACTCGATAGTACACAAGCACAACAGTCCAACTAACGACATATTACAATTATGACAAGATTAGAGTTATAGCGATAACAAAAATACATACCGTTCTCATGACAATTTGATAGCACAACAGTCCAGCTAACGGCATAATACAATTATGACCAGATTAGGATTATATAGATCATGAATAGAGGAAACAAACATATATTAGGAGTATAGTATCCTGCTTGTTGGACACATTTTGTGAGCTGACACTTGAAACAGACAGTGAGGAGATTTAGATGCTCCATACGGTGTGGAGCTGAACAGGTCTTTATCATCACTGAAGTGAGCGACAATATGATCGCAAATGGACAAACAAGTGAACATGACACACGAGCATATTCAAGCAAATGCCAGCATATATTAGTTCTCGGCTAATGTGTATTATGTACATTGTGTGTTTTGAATAATGACGTGCACTCTCTTCTCACCATCATCAGTAGACACGCCCCTTACCTGCTGATTGGCTACAAGTTTGTTATTGGACTCGGCCTGAGTCCGTTTTGTGAAACGGTTTTGAAATAACACTTGCCCCACCTTTAAGGTGCGTTCACACTTGTAGTTCGGTTCGTTTGGTTCGTATGGTTCGTTTGGTCCGGACCAAAAAACAAAAACAAAACATAATAGTCCTGGTCCGCTTAGCGTCCACACGGGCATTTTTAACAGCGAACCTAAAGTTACCGAACCAAAGGCATAGGGAGACACTCACAACCTGATTGGTCGGCTTATATGACGTAGGAGCTCGCTTACCGAACATTCAAAACAATGCTGTGTGCGGATTACACGCGCGGGCATTTTATGCGTGTACATATGGCATTATTTTTTTACCAGAGAACTCATGAAGAGCTCATGAAATGTTCAAAACATTCAAAACAACGCTGTGTGCTGGATTAAACGCGATCATTTTATGCGTGTACATATGGCATTATTTTTACCCGCTGAGTGTTAAATGTTCAAAACATTCAAAACAGCAGCAGGATTTCCTCCGTTGTGCAGAAAAGAGACGGCCGTTCTGTCGTCTGTACCTGCTAATAATGGGCAACACAGGAACTTTGATGAGAAGAGCCAGGTATGCTTTTTGTGTTTTTTCTAGCATTTTCAAAACATGCTCGTCTGACCAAATAATTAGGCACTTCCTCGTTGCTCCACATTTAAAAGTTACTCATTTTGGATACACCGATCTTTCCACGTCGTCAAATCAGCTGCATTATGCGTGGCATCTTGTGACATTATACGTCCGGTTTTTGGTCCGTTTACATGTCTTTGGTCCGTATTGCGTTCATATATCAATCGAACCGCACCAGAGTTCGTTTGGAAGCGGACCGGGACCCATCTTTTTAGCGGTCTCGGTCCGCTTGTTTGGTGCGCACCAGGGTTCGGATGGCAGCGTTCACATATGTTCAAATGAACCGCACTAACCGAGCAACCGCACCAGGGTTCGTTTTAATCGAACCAAACATGACAAGTGTGAACGCACCCTAAATTGATAATAGTTTAATCATCTACCATTCATTTGAATTTCAAAACTGCTGAGCTTAGCTCCATTTCTAATTAAACACGCCTCAAGCAGCTCATCAGGGTCTTCAGAATTACTGCAAACTTCCAGGCAGGTGTGTTAGAGTGGCACTCAGGACTGCAAAACTAGACACCCCTGGTTTTAACCAATAATTTATTATGGCATATGTTTTCCTCTTTTGAGGAGAATATGTACACTATTGTTCAAAACTTTGGGGTTAGTATAATATAATGCATAAATTAATCGTTTTAATCAGCAAGGATACATTACATTGATCAAAATTGATCTTTTCCATTTTCTATTCATCAATGAATCCTGAAAAAATGTATATCGGTTTCCATAAAAAATATGTTTCTCGATCACCAAAGCGTCCTATATATTAAAATGATTTTTCTCATGTGGCACTAAAGACTGGCTGCTAAAAAATTCAGCTTTGCCATCACAGGAATATTTATAATTATGTTTTTGCAGCCTTGGGGTGCATAATTAAAAAAATAAAAATGTCTTCACCCCAACTAGGCTATTCAAAGGTTTTACTGGTTGTTATTATAATAATAGTATCATTTGTGACCCTGTACCACAAAACCAGTCATAAGGGTAATTTTTGTAATAAAGCTGAACAACTAAACTTTCCATTGATGTATATTTTGTTAGGATATGACAGTACTGGCCGAGATTTGACTATTTGAACATCTGGAATCTGAGGGTGTAAAAATCTAAATATTTAAAATTGTCTTTAAAATGCCTTTACGTTTTTTTAATACATTTATGGTAGGAAATGTAAAAAATATCTTCATGGGACCTGATCTTTACTTAATATCAAAATGTAATGAATTTTGCATTAAACAATTTTTTATAATTTTCACCTATACAATGTATTGTTGGCTTTTGCAACAAATATACCGGTGCAACTTATGACTGGTTTTGTGGTCCAAGGTCACGTTTGGATTATATTCCCTAAATTTAGCAAACAAATCAAAAAATAATTTTACAGCTGATTAAAAAAGCAGTAATTAAGTTGGTACAATTGCGGTATTGTTGTCCACATTCTTAGCTTGTTAAATGGGGTTTGAATTAATTATCTAGCCACACCAGTTCCGAGAGGGTTAAAAGTAAAGTTGACGGTATCATCCACAACAAGCTGCTAACTAAAGAGGTTTGTTATCATCCCAGAATTTTCAGTTGACACATCCTGATAGCCTACTTTGTATGTCTTTTATTTCAGACCAAACTGAAGTTGGTGAATGAGGCGGAATATCCCTTCAAAGCTGTGGCTGGAATCTGTCAGTACTTCCCTCAGTCTTATGATGGAGTGGTGGTGAGGAATTTCTCTGCTTATGACTTCAGGTAATAGATACCAGAATGGAGATACCCTGAGCTTTACATCAACAGTCAGATTTGCCAGTGCATTATGTGCTGTATAGACCTTGTGTACAATTATTTCCTTCATGATTTTAATTATTTGCATTCGTTGGGATGTGGGCCAATGTTTTATGTTTACTCATCTGTTCTTGTCATCTCTGTTTGCAACTCGGGGTCAGATGCTGAACGGCCACTGACTGTACACTCACTAAGCTTGTGTACCACTGGTCAAAAACCAAACGCAGCACTTTTGACCTGTGTTTTGTTGTGAACATTTATGTCAGATGTTACTCTGGTTAGGATTTTCTGTCCTAACCAACTGGATCAACCAGAAAACCGTTTTACTGGTTACGTGGTTTCCATTTCTATTATTGTGCTTGGCATATCTGCCTGTAATGAGATCTAATGAATGTATTAAATTAATCAAAAGTAACAGTAAAGACAAAACAAAATCTGCAATAGGCAGATTTATCATTACCCATATTCTGCAATGTGACATCTGAACTAAGTAGATCTAGGTACTGTATAAAGAGTCCATTGGGATTGATATGTTGTTCTAGTGGGAATGAGGAAGTGATGATGAGTGTCCTGGTGGAGTCAGGGCCTCTTGTTGTTATTGTGGACGCCATCAGCTGGCAGGATTACCTGGGTGGCATCATTCAGCACCACTGCTCCAACCACAATGCCAACCATGCCGTACTGATCACCGGTTACGATACCACAGGTACACACACACATACACGCATACACAAACACACAGAGACACAGGCGGTTTAACTCTCTTTACTTGTGCCTCAGAGCATATAAAGGTTCAGAGCGCTGGCCTTCACGGATTACGTCCTGTCAAGGGTACAAAATTGAGCTGACACTGGCAAATACTGGCTGTGTGCCAACATCCCAGAAAACTGCCTGATGTGCCTGCGGTATAATCAGCAAGCTGTCTGCAGCGTTTATCCACTTCTTTGATTTGTTTTCTCCTGTTTGTTTACTAGTTTGAATGAAGTACTTTCAGTGTAGAGAAACTGATGCACAGTGTCGCACCATTATCTTAAAACTGCAAACAATACATGAGCGTTATTATAATTAATCAGTTTGTCAAATCTGTCATACTAGTGAGATGTTTTTTGGATTAGTTTGGATATAATAATAATCTAACATGTATGGTAAATAGATTTTCCTATTAAATAGGGCTGTGCAATTTGAAGAAAAATGCGATAGGCAATATCTTGTTAAATAATACAATATTCAATATGCAATACGATATTGCAATAAGTGTATAAAATCTATTTTAAAAAAAATTAAAACTGAGAATGAAACCATTTGTGTTTCACATTCTTTCTGGGAAAAGAAAGCATCGCTACAACTTCTGAAAGTTATCAGCAGTGTCGTTCACTTTTCAGTGTGTGTATGTGTCAGACGGCATGAGACTTCAAGTTATTTTTCCCGCAAATTATTGCGTTTAATAACTCTTTTTAACATCAAACAAGTCCCGTAACAGTCGTGTGCCCAGTCTATTCTCTGCTATGTATCGACCTAAAACGGACACTTTTCACAATGTTGACGTAGCCTATTAAAATCATTCAAATATTGCATGCCGTTGCGATATGCATGTTGCGATATTTCGATATATTGCACATCCCTACTATTGAACGTATTTATTTATTTTTCAAATAAACAGATGCATCTTTATCTGTATATAAATCAGATAAATATAAACCAGATAACAACACACACCGATCATGCATAACATTATGAGCACTGACAAGTGAAGTGAATAGCACTGATTATCTCTTCATCACAGCCCCTGGTAGTGTGTGGGATATATTAGGCAACAAGTGAACATTTTGTCCTCAAAGTTGATGTGTTAGAAGCAGGAAAGATGAACAAGTGTAAAGATTTGAGCGAGTTAGACAAGGGCCAAACTGTGATGGCTAGACGACTGGGTCAGAGCATCGCCAAAACTGCAGCTCTTGTGAGGTGTTCCAGGTCTTCAGTGGTCCGTATCTATCAAAAGTGGTCCAAGAAAGGAACAATGGTGAACTGGTGACAGGGTCATGGCTCATTGATGCATGTGTGGAGCGAAAGCTGGCCCGTGTCGTCCGATCAAACAGAACCTGACCAAGACCAAGAACCTGATGGTCACTGACAGAGCTCCAAGCATTTCTCTTTGGAGAGAGGATAACCTTTCAGAAGTACAACCATCTCTGCAGCACTCCACCAATCAGGCCTGTATGGTAGAGTGGCCAGACGTAAGCCACTTCTCAGTAAAAGACACATGATAGCCCACCTGGAGTTTGCCAATGGGCACCTGTAGGACTCTCAGACCATGATATGCATTATGTCTGAAGGAAACCTGGCACTGCTCATCACCTGGCTAATACCATCCCTACAGTGAAGCGTGGTGGTGGCAGCATCATGCTGTGGGGATGTTTTTCAGCAACAGGACCTGGGAGACTAGTCAGGATCGAGGGAAAAATGAATGCAGAAATGTACAGAGACATCCTTGTTGACATCCTTGTTGAAAACATGTTCCAGAGCGCTCTGGGGTGAAAGTTCATCTTCCAACAGGACAACGACCCTAAGCACACAGCCAAGATATCAAAGGAGTGGCTACAGGACAGCTCTGTGAATGTCCTTGAGTGCCCCAGCCAGAGCCTAGACTTGAACCCAGTCAACCCGAACATCTCTGGAGAGATCTGAAAATGACCTGGTGGAGCTTGGGAGGTCCTGCAAAGAAGAATAGGAGAAACTGCACAAAAATAACTGTGCCAAGCTTGTAGTATTATACTCAAAAAGACTTGCAAAACATTTGTATTCACTAGCAAAGCTCTCTCTCTCTCTTTTACTAGCTTCTGTTCTCTCGCAAAATTTTGTGCTCGCATGAAAAAACTTACTCATGAGTGTTCACTCATAAAACTTAAGTTGTATTTTTTCCCCATTCTGTCACACTAGATGCTTCATATAAAGTAACTTAAAACTGCAAACAATAAATGTGTTATTGCAGTAAATCATTCTGTCAAATCGGTGAGAATGAGATGCTTTGTTCGGATATTAAAAAAAATGATTTTTTTTTTTTATACCGTTATAAGTGCATGCTATCTATATAATATGACTTGTTATTAATCATTTCCCATCTCATGTGTATTATAATCTGATACATCTTCATATTTTGTCACAGGGGAAGTGCCATACTGGATTGTACGCAATTCATGGGGGACCTCATGGGGTGACAATGGATATGTTTACATTAAAATAGGGGACGACATGTGTGGTAAGTTGCATATGACCCAATTTTAATGTTTTTTGTTGTGTTTTTTTTACTTTGTTGACAGTTTCCCAGACAAGTGATAAGCACAATGCATCCTGCTGCTGGAGACATTGGGCCTCATTTATCAAAAGCACGTACACCAAATTTCCAGCGTACACCCAAACCCACGGTGACTTTGAGATTTATCAATATGGACGTTGGCGTACGGCATGCTCAAATCCTACGCCAGCTCAGGAGGTGGTGTACGCACGTTTGAGTTAGTGCAAAAATGCGCAGAAAAACAATTCCTAACACCACAAAACGCACTGACAAAGATATGCTATATTATGACCCACTGTAAAAAACAACAACAATATATTAATTATAAACTTCAGTGTGTATTTTTGTGCAACATGGACTTCAATGTTTAATTTGTGTGACTTTACCATAGCATTTGATTTGTAGGCATGTATTCCTCCAGTTGTGAGCCTGTGCGCTTTACCTGACGTTTCAGGGTTACGGTAGCTGCGCACGGACTGGGACTGAATAATTCAGACTGACAAAATAATAAAAATGATGACATTCTTCTTCTTTTAAATAATAATAATAAAATTAATAATAACGACATTCTTCTTCAAAATAACAAGCGTCATTAATAATAAAAATCATAATAATAATAATAAGAAGAAGAAGAAGAAGAAGAATCTTACAAATTGTCATACAATTATTAATGTGAATGAATGGTAGGCTATTCCATGTCACATCATCATCATATCATACACCCAAATACGTGCCGTGATACGAAATTAAATGCTAATTGTTTCAATACGTGCTGTAAAATAATGCATTGTGATGGTAATTTATTATCCAAACAGCTTTAAACTGCTGGAGTGCGCTTCTCAACCTCCACACTATTAACAGTACTCGTAATTTGGGTGCATATTTTGTTTTTGTAGGTGCCTTTAATCCCACTCTTTAAACACCCAAATAAAAAAAATCGCTTTTTTCCACTTCCCTGTTGATGGTCACGATGGGCGCGTCTCAATCATCGCACTAGTTCAGTAGTCAGAGCACTGATCAGGGAGTCAGCCCATTGACTTATGTCCTAATCAGTTCCCTGACTAGTGGACTAGTGAAATGATTGAGACGCGCCCGATCTCCACGTCGGAGAAGTTTCGCTTCTTTGCCGTCTTTCGTGTGTCCATGGTGTTAAATGAGGGCGTGGGGGAGGCGGAGACTTGAATATATAGGGGCGTGTTATTCTAATGACGATCGGTTTCAGCCGCCGCATTTATCAAGGGCAGGTATACTATTGCGTACACCTGGATTGCAGAGGTGCGCACAGCTTCATAAATCAGGCGGTGAGAGGAGTGTAAGCATAATCTTACGGCAACATATACGCCCGTTTCTACGCAAGATTGATAAATGAGGGCCATTGTGTGCATTCATAAATATTCCTGAAGTGTTGGACATTGGCTGTCTGTACTCAATACTGAGTACAGTACTTGATACAGTAACTCAATACTGTCTGCAATGTAAAAGTACAATCATAAATGCCTAGTTTTAATTAATATCGGATCATTTGTAAATGGTGTAATGAGATTTTTTTTAGATTGTCATTTTGTTTGTCTTGTGTATATGTCAGATAAGAATCAACAGCCACTCTTTTTTCTTCTCCCAGGCATTGCGGACAATGTTGCTGCTGTTTTTGTGTAACTGTCAAAAATCTTTTTACTTCCATGATAAGACCGTGGCATTTTTGACATTTTAAAAAATATATCCCTCTGGACGGATATCCTTCTGTGTATCTGATGAGAACTGTAAAATTGATAACGCAACAAATCCTGTTGCCTCGTGAATGCAAAGCAAGTACGCTGCTATTTGAGCTAATATACCATTTCCTAATCCCAGCCCCTGTAGCCCAAAACAGTCAGAGCCGGATTTATTTTTAGTTATGAAACACACACTAGCTAGATTTGTCTTTTTAATACTATTTTAATCTTCAGAAAACACTGGTAGTAAGTATAAGTGCTCAACTGAACTGAAAGCTTACTGTATTGTGACATTGCACTGATGTAGGACGCACAAGTGAACTCACCTGAAGAAAAATGTGAAAATGTATATTGTTTTATGTGACTATTATTGCCTTAGTTATAAAAGAGTTTTTACAATCTGTAAATGCTTACTACAGTACACTATGTACCATATATTCAGAATTGTTTTGCTTTTATACACATTTGTAATTACAAAGTGTGGTTACACTATTTTAAGGTGTCCTTTTTACATTGTAAATTATACAAATAAGTACTGAGAAATATTAACTATTACTTAGGGTTAGTTGCTGCTTGTAGTTATGTATAATTTACTATTAATATAGTACATGCGAGATGTAACAGGGAAACCATACAATAAAGTGTAAACTTTTTATTGTGTTTTATCAGTTTTGGCAGTTGTGATTTGCATTTTAAGAATAATCTGACATGTTTACTGATATTAAATACATTTGTTGATTTGTGATTGGCTGTAGGCATCACTATCAATTTGTTAATTTATGGGTGGACAGCATAAATGTTCATAGTAATCTGCTCATCAGTACTTCCTCTGGTGGAACCTAGTTCTCCACAGAAGTCTTTTGCACTCTTTTCTGTTCTTTTTGTTTTTATGTATCAAAATTCATCACCCCATTGGATTATTTTTTTCCCTTTATTGTTTAAATACCAATATATGTTGTTATATTTTTGTAATAGATCATTTTATACTTAACAAATTCAAACAATTCATTTAACATGTGTAATACTCTTTATGTGATGGTTAGGAACGAGCTGGCCTTAACATAAACGGGGGGCTCGTACGGGATCATCAAGTTCACAGAAAACTGTCTATTTTGTCCAAATAAAGAAGTAGTATCATCATATCTCTTTATTTACAAAATATAAATCAGTTAACTATACATGTTAGAATATTATATTATATTGACAGTATATACACAAGTGCTTCGTGTCGCTGATAGTTTCTTGACACTGTCTTAAAAATTCATTGTGAAATAGTACAGCTTTGTAGCCTCTCATTCTACCATTTAAAAAGATTTTAGTGACAAATGTTTGTGGTAGTAGACATGTTAGTTTTGAAGCTTTTCTTCTGTACTCTCTTTAAATGCTGTTGATTCTTTCCTCATCCGCCCATCTGTTTAGTCTGAGTCATCGCTGCTGCTGCTGCAGTAGGAGCTGTCGCAGCATTCGGCCATGTACAGGAAGGTGTGCTCACTCGGGTCCAGCTTGGGGACCCAGTCCCTCGGAACCAGGAAGGTGGCCAGGTTAAACAGATCCACAAACACCTTGTAGCGATCACTGGACAAAACATACTCAGGTTCATGTATAAGGCATATCTCGGTATATTCTTTTCTGGGTTTTTTTTGTGGTTCGTGTTCAGGAAATGGTTCGGATATTGCTGCCAATTCACATTTCATTTAGCATTGTGTTTCACATGGATCATTCCGAGAGATGTAGATATGTTTTATATGTTTGATATGTTTTATATGACGACTGGATTTGTCCCAGATTATTTGGCCTACCTGACAGTGGAGCGCAGGTAGTGATATCCTGATGAGCCACCTGTGCCGTCTTTACTGCCAATCATCCTGTGCACCATACACACATGGTTGTCTAGGGGGAAATTCAGGTATAAATTATGCAGGAAGTAAAAAAAATAAATGCATTATTGATATGCAGGAGAAAATCTTTTGTTCAGTTTTGACACTCCTAAGAGGCTTTGCCCTACAGGGTGTTTTGGGTCAGATTTATTTGCAGTTCTTATGCTTCAGTGGTGTTACGTACATCTCCATTTTGTCATGAGGGTGTCGATGTCCATCAAAGATGTCAGGAGTTGGAATGGAACCTGAAATCGAGGCTCCTCCCTAAGAGCAGATGGTGAGAAGTTGAGTTAAAAATAAATTCGATTTTTTTTGGTACTTCATCAAGCTATTAAAAAATATGTTTTAAGGAGAAAAGCCATTATATTATAAGTGCCAATGGAGAATCACATCTCTATATTAAAGTCTCATTTAAGCTTTATTGGCATGACATTCTTTTATAAAGAAGAAATAAGCAAACAATGTAAACATTTATTTTTTTTAAAACATGTTAAGTATATAATTGTTATATTTATGGTTTTAAAATAATATTTCTAAATATTAAGGTAATGTTTCAAAGTAACTTTTAGACAAGAGAGTCAAATTTAACTAAACGGGGTTGAAGCTCAAAAAAGTGCATCCATCCTTCAGCAAAAGCCTAGTAAGTCATACCTCGCGTCAGTTATCTTTATTTTGTTTGTTGAATACGGAAGGCGGTCAGGGGAAGTTATGGAAGGCCATTTTTTTCTCACAATTGCAAGTTATAGTCGACAATTCTGACTTCTCAGTCAGAACTGTGACTATATCATGCAATTGCGAGTTTGTATCTCAGAATTGTGACTTTATAACTCGCAATTGTGAGAGAAAAAAGTCAGAATTCTGAGTGTATCACACAATTGCAACTTTATAACTCAGAATTCTGACTATATCTCACATTTGTGAGTTAATATCTCACAATTGTGAGGAGGGAAATGTCTCTCTTTACTCGTTTTATTTAGTGGCGGAAATGGGTTTCTATATATGCTAGATATTTTACTTAAGTTTTAAATATGTGTATATTTTTTCTTACAAAAACCCATCGTTTCACTTCAGAAGGCCTATGTTAATCCCCGCAGGTGTGAGGAATATTGATGGTTTTGATGAATGGATGCACTTTCTTAAGCTTTAAATGTACCCTGGCACTGCCATTATAAAGAGTGGAAGAGTCAAGATATTTATTATTAATATTAACAACTCTTGTTGTGTTCATCAGAAAGAACAAAGTTATAAAGTACATCTAGAATGGCTGGAGGGTGAGTATATCATGGGATGATTTTCATTTTAAAGTGAACTAAGTTTCAAATACTAGGCCTACATTTGTAACAATTACAATAAAATAAACCTTTTTTATTTTTATTTTTTTAACAAAAGTGTTTTCTGGGCACCAAATCAGATTATTAAAAATATTTCTAGAGAATTTGCAATCACAGCAATGAATTACATTTCAAACATATTCAAGTAGAAAACTGTTAATTTAATTAGTAATATGTTTTTTGTTTTTGTTTTATCAAATAAATGCAGTCCCTGAACATAAGGGATCTTATACACCCCCAAAATCTTGAATGATGCTGTTTACAACATAATATTTATATGTAAAAGATGGGGGTAAGTTGAATGTCTTTTTGACTAGAACAGCATGTTTCTACTAAATGAGCAGGTCATCTTGCAGACAGATACCTGTAGAAGTATATCATCAGGGCTCCCTGCAGTGCTTTATAGGACAGCCTCCTCTGACCTGCACAGACAGAACAAAACATTCTGATGGAACGGTCGGTGGATCTGTCACTTGACTATACACGAGAGGTTTGCTGACCTGTGCTTAGCAAGTGATCATGCCTTTTCTCATCAAAGAGCGATAAGAAAAGGTCTCTCTGCTTAATGAGCTCGGCCATCATCTCCTCTTTCATATCTGAGGCTGGTTTTTGCTATTAAGAAGAAACATGAGTTGTCACTTTCAACTTAGATTAGATAACTGCACAGAATTATCCAGGGATCCTCCACAAACCTCTATATTTTCTTTCTCTCTCCTGAGCCTCTCGAAAATATTGGTTTCCAGTTTCCCCCAAAAATTGAAGCCATCTTCCTCCAAGCCAGGCGTTCTCTCCAGCCATTGCTGAGAAGTATTGATTGCTTATGAGAAATGTTATTGGGCATGTTGCTGTCCACCAGATTAATCCTTACTTTCTATATAAATTGGCCACGTAACCTACTCTCTGAATACCAATAACCTGCAAATAAGTCTGGTAAGTTACAGCTCTTGTGTTGAATTTCCCGATTACATTGATTAATACAGTATTCATGACTTCCCCCCGCATTTTTCATCTTATAATGTCATTTCCCTTAGGTTTACCTCCACTAACTGAAGCAGCGTGAGCTCTTTCTCTGAGTGCACGAGCAGCTCATTTTCCTGGTCACGGAAATTGTCCCGATAATGCCTTCTGTTGTAGGGGACCCTCTGGTTGTGTGGGACCCCAATCTTGTTTTCCAGCAGTCGAAACTGCAGACTCTGAAAGCCCGAAGCCGGTGAGAGATATTCCCTGCGCACAAAAACACTCAGATCAATCGAGCTAAATACAATTATGCTAAACTGCCATTGATTTTGACAAATTAGTGCCATCTAATGCTTATTTACTGAGTTAGCTATATTCGGTCTCTTGAGTGTTAGTACATTTCCAACGGCAATTTTGCTCAACCGATGCTGTTATCTCGGAAATGTAAAACTTGTTTTCAGTAATTGTTTGGCAGTGAGTCTTTTTATTGTCATAACCTCTAACCACATGTTTGTTCCTAATATTTGATTACTAGTATTAGGATAAAAATAATGAGAATGATATATACTTTACCTAAAGTCATAGAAATCTAAGGCAGTCATGGTTTCCAGAACGGCAAACTGGTCAAGCAACAGTCTGAATATCATCACAACCCTGTGGATCCGATTGTTGACCTTGAGCATGTTTCGCTCGTCACGTACCTGAGGAAATAGCAGAGCATTTAGGTGAATTCATCAGTCTTTATAGTCTCTGAAACATGGCATTTAACTAGAGAAGTATCTTAAACTAGACTGAAGGTGGCAGCCTCATGCTGCAATGCACATTCTTTCTTACAACTGAACTATATATCATAAAACTGAAGGCTCTGGCTGTTCATCATTGTCCAAAAGGCCCCCAAACAAATAAATGAACTGAATTTTCTATTAGATTTAGAAGCATTCATATGCGCCGCTTTGACAAGTATCCCCAAAATCCTTATAAAACCCTGCATAACATATAGGAACGTCCAAAAAAAGCTTGAAAATGAAAATTGTGTCATTAATTACTCATCCTAATGTTGTTCCAAACCACAAATGAAGAATGAACCTCATTGATTCTTGTAGAAGGTCAAACGTGCTGCGTAACACTCGGGACGAACCTCACTGGTTCTTGCAAAAGCTCAAACGTGTTGCGTAACACATGAGAACTAACCTCATTGGTTCTTGCATGTGTTGTGTAACGCACGAGAATGAACATCATTGGTTCTTGTAGAAGCTCAAATGTACTGCGTAACACGAGAATCAACCTCGTTGGTTCTTGCACGTGTTGTGTAACAGATGAGAATGAACCTCATTGGTTCTTTCATGTGTTGTGTAACAAAAGAATGAAGCTCATTGGTTCTTGTAGAAGCTCAGAAGTAGCGTAATGCACAAGAATGAACCTTAATGGTTATTGCACGTGCTGCGTAACATGGGAACGAACCTCATTGGTTCTTGCATGTGTTGTGTAACCCCCATTGGTTCTTGCACGTGCTGAGTAACACAGGAATGAACCTCATTGGTTCATGTAGAGGCTCAGATGTACTGTGTAACACACAAGAACGAACCTCATTGGTTCTTTCATGCGTTGTGTAACACAAGAATGAAGCTCATTGGTTCTTTTAGAAGCTCAGAAGTAGCATAACACACAAGAATGAACCTCATTGGTTCTTGCACGTGCTGCGTAACATGAGAACGAACCTCATTGGCTTTTCCATGTGTTGTGTAACTCACAAGAATAAACCTCATTTGTTCTTGCATGTGTTGTGTAACATGAAAACATTGGTAACACGAGTGAACCTCATTGGTTCTTGCATGTGCTGCGTAACTTACGAGAACGAACCTCATTGGTGATTGAGTATCTTCAGAAAATTTGTTGTAAACCATTTGTATGGATTGGTTTTAGAGTCTCTTTATGGACGTTTTGAAGAGTCAAAGTGGTAGTAGTTCCGTAGAGGGACAGAAATCTCTCAATTTTCATAAAAAGAAATCTTCATTTTTTTCCCCAAAGATGAACGGAAATCTTGGAACAACAGGAAGGTGAGGAATTAAAGACTTAAAGTACATTAAAATGAAGTAATTATAATGAGGTAATTTTTTTTGAGAAGTAAATCATTATATTAGAATGATTTCTGAAGGATAACGTAAACACCGGATAAATGATGCTGAAAAATCAGCTTTGTCTTAAATTCTTTTAAATTGTAATATTTCACAATATTACTGTTTTGTTTGTTTGTTTGTTTGTTTGTTTGTTTAAATAAATGCAGCCTTGGTGAGCGTAAGAGACCCTTTAAAACATTACAAAATCTCACCGACCCCCAAACTTTTTAATGCAGTATAGCACAAAATATCAAATAATAATATTAAACAAATTGCCCTGATTTTGTCTGAGCTATTTAACTGAGTTGGTGTTTTATTTGCAGATGTTTATGAAAATCATTCATCATGTCTTCCAAATCTTTTATTTGTACCCTGTCAGCCTAACCTTCATTAGTTTTCTCATTAAAAAGGGTATTAAACACATTTTAAACAGGTGACTTATTAAATGTTAACCGTATTACATTATTTAAAAGCAGGTCCATTCATGTTTGGGGAAAAATTGAGCTAAATCTGATAACTAGCTGTTAACTAGCTGTTGTGTTGAGTTGCTGTTTTGTGTGTGTGTGTGTGTGTGTGTGTGTGTGTGTGTGTGTGTGTGTGTGTGTGTGTGTGTGTGTGTGTGTGTGTGTGTGTGCTACTCACATGTCCACTGATGAAGATTTCTCTCACTGAGTCCAGCTCCCACAGAACTTGTTTAAACCATAGTTCATATGCTGCAATAGAAGAAACAGGTTAATCATTTACATGTTGCATATGAAAAGTTGTTACGCTTCGAGGTAAATGTACAGAAGGGCAGTGTCATTGGTCTCTGGGCTTCTTTAATGAACCTTTATGGCATACTGTTTGAAAGTAAGGATTTATGTATTCTGTGTGGGCGAGTAACTCTGGATTCACTGGCGTGGTGGATTCTGGATCGTCGATGATTGTTCACATGAGGGTTCCATTCAGCTTTGAGTTTTTGATTTGGTCTCACCTATTTTTGGTGGCAGTGAAACTTGTCAACATTCTGCATTATAAACAAGGAAATTAGCTTTTTTGCCTGTCGTGTTTTGGGAGCAGTCATTGGAGAGAGGCTAAGACTGATTTGCCAAAAGGCTGTTAAGAATTTGTGTGACTCACCTTGATGTGTGACGATGAACAGATGTTCGTCATGGATCTTGTTTCCCTTCAGCTCACTTTGAAGCACCTGAGATGTCACTATTTTATCCAGCTGGGGATGAGAGAACATTTTTGTTTCATCAAAAGCAAGGAAATCTTAAATTGAAATACTTTGTAGTTAGCTAACTACATCTAACTAGATAGCATAAAAACTAACTACATCACTTTTTGCCATTAAAGTCTGAAATGCATTCCATTTCTATTGTTTATTAATTTGGAAACCTAGGAAGAATCAAAGGCCATTATAATAGACGTTAGATTCGAGGACTGCTCACCAATTAATCATGATCTATTTTAGGAGAAGCTCTGCCTTATGCTTATTTAAAATATATAAAAATAGTTCACATGCAGTTTACCTGCAGATAGTCACCATAGATAAGACCTCCTTTGCTGGCTTTGTTAATTCCAGATTGAGAATCGTCATTCTCTTCATCTTTCAGATGCTGTTTACTAGTTGATCGATATATTCATTAAAAACATCGAACACAGGAACATTTGTGGACAATATTCAACATAGGTTTATTCAGATCCATGAAGAAATGTGTCTTTGGGTTTAGCATTAAATGATCTCAAATATTTAAAATGTCGAAAGCTAAAAATACTTACAATAATTTCTTCTGAAAATATGGACATCCACTCATGGCTGAAATTATAAAATGTGGCGAGCTCGACACTTCAGAGCATCAGCTCTTAAGGATGTCCATGTGTTTTATAACTTTCCCCCCATGCTGACTGACCAATCACCTCTAGATCTATCCCACCTCCCTTCAGGCCATGTTCACCCCAAGGAACATGTTGCACTTTGTCTTTTTCTTATCTTTGGTGAAATCGAACTGAAACGGGTGAATATAAACAAAACGTTGACTTTGTGAGAGGGACATTTGGATTAATTTGAATGAATCTGGGATCATGTCAAAGGCTTTTCTTCAGATGGGCCTGAGATGTAGAATTAAAAAAAAAAAAATCTATATTTACTGCCATTAAGAACGACTGAGTGAAATCTTATATTGGTTTGCCAATGAACAGTCCATTTACACTTTTCATTTACATTTTTAAAGTGGTAGTTCTTCTGTTTTTGTCCTTCAGTTTTTTGTTTCATTTATGAAATGTAACACATGGATAGAGGACAGCCTGTAATGTAACCATAGTAGATTTGTCTCTAACTCAATCCTTCTAGTGCCATTCCGAGTTCGGTTCCAAAGTTGCACTCACGTTAATGTTAATAACTTTTTAACCATAAAGGATAGAAACAAAAAAAATTCATCTGATTCCTTGGCTCAAAAATGTTCAATTACACCCTATTTCTGTCATCAAATATCCACCATTTTGAATTTGACGGAAAAGCTACTTTTTCAAACTTCTCCCAGGCCGTTGGTTTGATTTACATGGAAATTAAACAAGACCCTCATTAGACAATGCAGACAAAAATGTATGGAATGTATGGACAAAAAAATGTATGGACAAAAATGTATGGAATGCAAATGACGAAAGTTGATTCGTCAAACTGTTCTCAAATAACAAATGAGTTTGACGAATAGCATGCCAAAATGAATGCCAAAAACAATACCCAGTTTTCCCATATTGGCTGTGTGTAACACACGCAGAAGTGAAGCTTTGAATAATGACATGTGAATTATCACTTGAATCGTTTCATAGTGGAGTCGTGTGCATGCTGTGCTGTATACTTGGAAAAGCTCATATTTAAGAGAGTCTGGTATATATTTAAACTGTTTTATAACATCTTTGATGATCTATGTTTTGTGTGTGCATTTTCAGCTGAATTGTGGGTAATAGGTGAACTCTGCCTAGCCAGAACAGATTGTGAAAGGTTAGAGGGTTTGGAATGACAGTCAGGGGATCCGGTGTGTGTGTGTCAGAGACAGACAGCAGGCTTGTCTTTGTTTTGTAGAGTGTCTTGTGTCCTTGTAAACACACTGCTCGCTCGGGCACCGGAGTTTGCTGATATTGAGCGGTCTGTGACAAGGATTGGGCGTCATTGTCTTCACACCTTTTGAGAAGAGCTGGCTAATCCATCAAATCTGCCACTTGAGGCATGAGCAACAAAAATGGCTCTTGGAGACAACACTATATGGAATCGGGTGACCTTCATAAACCAGTTTTATTTTTGGCATTCAGTAAAACTGGATGGAAAAAGCTAAATGTCTTGGATGGAGTAAAATAAATTAAGAAGAATGTTTGCTGGGACTTGATTGTACATAAACGTTGTGTTTGAGGGTAGTGTTAATCAAGAGCCGGGACTGAACAGCATGCATGCATCGTGGATTAAACTAGAAGACAGAGACCATGGCTAATACGGGTGATCCAGGGAAGGTTTTTCCTCAGTGAATTTGCATATCATTAGCATGCACTGCACTAAAACAACACAGTGGTGTTGGTGGCATCATCAGACATTGCCTCACTCACTCTTAGTAAATGTGATGGCAATTTCCTAAAGGAAGTCCACTGTGTCTTTTAAATATTTATTTATAAGTTTGCAATCATTTATGCTATTATGCATTTCATCATTTGGGCTTTCATCCCAACTTCAATTAATTCTTTTGAGAATGGGGTTTGTTATGCGTCTCTTGCTTTTTCAGTGGAATATATTTCGCTGTCATGGGACTCGCAGAAGGCGCCAGCTCAAAAGACGCTTTACGTAATACCTCACTTTAAAGTACAGCTGTGTTATGTAATCTCATGTTCCACTTTACCCTCTTGCTATAGAACTGATAATGTTCTGTTGTGTTTATATTCGTAGTTGTTCACACAATCATGAAGGGGATTTAAATGCTTATGTTAAAAAATGCACTGTTTGTATTCAGTAGGAATTGCATATTAAAGGGTTAGTTCACCTAAAAATGAAAAATCTGTCATTAATTACTTTCCCCTAATGTCGTTCGACACCCATAAGACCTCCGTTCATCTTCAGAACACGAATGAAGATATTTTAGTTGAAATCCGATGGCTCAGAAAGGCCTCCATTGACACCAATGTCATTTTATCATTATCATTTATGCTAAAACATAAATAGATGTTTTTTATATTATTGCTAACAGCTGGAGCCGCTTCAGGGGAAATTACGTCACGTTCCAAAGCACTTCAGTGGGCCTTTAATGAATCGTGTATCAAGTCAGCGATTCGGATCCGCAAAGTCATGTGATTTCAGCAGTTTTGGCGGTTTGACCTATGGGTTTGACACACAATCCAAATCATGAATCGATACGCAGATTCAAACTGCTTCGGGTCAATGGAGGCCTTTCTGAACCATCGAATTTCAACAAAATATCTTAATTTATGTTCTGAACATCAACAAAGGCCTTATGGGTGTCGAACGACACAAGGGTAAGTAATGACAGAAATTTTAATTTTTGGGTGAACTAACCCTTTAAAGGCCCACTGAAGTGCTTTGGAACGTGCCGCATTATTCAATATGTTGATGTTTTAATTTCCTCCGAAAAAAGCTCCAGCTGTTAGCAGCTCCTCCCCTTTTTTGAAACAGCCAATAGTATTTCGTTAATATACAGTTTGACTAGAGCCTTTCTGTTTGGTAAAGCTGGTTTCCTTCAACTGTTTATCATCATAATCTCCCGCATATCACTTTGAAATGCATTAATTCTGTGCCGAATTCTAAATTATTTGATATGTTTGTTGTCTGTGCCGACTCGTGCATATGATCCGCGCTGCGCTCTCATGTCTGTAGTCTAAATTTAGAGAGTCGTTGGTGTGTATGCGCTGCTACGGTGCATGAAACTAACGTGAAAACAGACTTAATTTGCCTCAAATTAAAGCATATTTACACTGAATCGTTTCCTATCGCCTATATAGTGTGCTATGTGCCTTTCACCATGTAGAAATTAGTAAATGTGTGAACGACTGACCGATTTCAGCTGCCGCTTCAGCAGTGTAGGCTTTAGGGTGCTTTCACACCTGCCTCATTTAGTTCGGTTGAATCGTACTAGAGTTCGTTTCCCTCTTTGGTGCGGTTCGTTTGGTCAGGTCTGAAAGCAGCAATCGCACTCGGGTGCGCACCATAAGCGGACCAATCAAGCGTACCGAGACCTCCTTAAAGAGGTGGTCTCGGTACGATTTCAAACGAACTCTGGAGCGGTTTGTTTGTGGTGAGAACGTGATCCGACCTCGAACAGAACCAAATGCAAAAGCACTGATCATTTTTGGACTGAACCAGCTGCCATAGTTAGCTGCGCTGACATTGTGTGCATGATATTATTACCTGATAGATCGTTGGCAATATTTTCGGAAGATGGAAGCATGTCAAGAGTTAATAATTAATGCACGCCTCCTCTTGAAGTGACGAGCGATGCGCGCTCGCCGTCTGCAGTGCATTAGAGCGTTGTTTTCATGTTGCATCCGCGCTTCATTATAGAAATGTTTTGTTTGCATACTGTGGTAAATACACACCGTGTAGTAGATTATGGCCAGGGACAAAACTGGCCCGCGTAGTCGTCTCTCCATAGTGTTATTATAGTTTGCTGGCTTTGCCTCTCCTGTTGGAATTTTCCCACATGTAAATTCTGACCAATCGAAAAGCAGTTTAGGAAATACGCCATGGCCATTGAGTGATGTGGATGTTGTAAATTCTGACCAATCGAAAAGCAGTTTAGGAAATACGCCATGGCCATTGAGTGATGTGGATGTTGTCACGTGCCTGCGTTTTGGTTCGTTTCAACTGGTTCAGACCAAAGCAATCAGTGTGGTGTGAAAAGGAACCAAAAAATCTGAAAAATGCAACAATGTATAATTGTTTGCCCTTGGTTCGGACCAAGCCTGCAGTTTCCCTCTCATTTACTGAAGCTTTCGCGCCTCGATCGCCCCCCGGTGACCGGTCCCAGTATAGCCGCCCCTCTGTGATTTCTAATGGACGCGAGGCAAACTAAATAATAAAATTACACTTCAAAAAATTTCCCCCAAAGTTAGTTTATGTCACTGACGGCAGTTATCATCACGATGATTTCATTTCAGGTGTTCGTTTTAAAAATAAGTTTAGTTTGAGTTAGTTATTTGATGCTATAAAAACGGGGGGTGTGACGTCATGATTGACAGCTGAGACTGACGGCTTCTCTGAGTGAAGTTGTCACTGAGGCACTAACGGACTTTTTTCGAAATTTTTGGGAGCAGATTAGAGCTTTAGCTTTAATTTCTACATTTCCATAACTGTTTATTTCACACCAACGTAATTGATTGTTCTGCATCTGCGAGAGTGTGGGCAGGCTTTTGATATCGCGACTGTACTCCCTGCTCTACTTCCTGCGCTCTACTGCGCAACTCCGGTCCCGAAATCGCTACTGCGCAGACTCGGTCCCAAGATGTCCGCGCCGTGCAAGGCTGCCTGAAAGCTTCAAATATGGCAAGCGGAAACGGATGATGTCGAGTCGTCCATATTTTTTTACGGTCTATGGTTCGGACCAAATGAACCGAACTAGAGATGTGAAAGCACCCTTTAGTTCTAGAGAGCATTTTGATTGGACAGAAGATTTGATGAGAAGCTGAAGTCTGCGATGATGTCATCAAAATCTGTAATTCGTTTTAACGAAAGTGAGAGACTAAGTTTTGAATGCTTATATCTACTTAATGCAATATTTTTTCATTGTTTTGGATCACACCAGTTTTAAGGCTAACAGTCTTACTAAAAGCCTTCACTTTTGATTTCAATGGGCCTTTAAAATACTACTCTTAGTCTCTTACTATTTCTGCTTAATGGAGGAAATAGTAGCATGTTTGTACTATTCTAAAATTGTCTTTGTGTCAAGTGGTTTGTTTTGCTGTAATATGACCATTGAACAACTTGTCTAAATAAAAATAAAATAATTTAAACTCAAGCACTATTTCATGGCCATAACATTATTTCATTCGTATCTACATATTTTAAATCTTAACAAGAAAAAAGTAGTACACATTGTATAGCCTACATTTAACTTAAGAGTACTACGAATAGTAGTTACTACACCACTAGTTACAAAAAACATCAATGACAAATTCCTCTGGGAAAACTTGAACTTCATATTGCATTTACGGCATTCATTCTAAAGATTTCTGAATATTCGCCATAATCTGCGCGTCTACCAACAACATGAACAAAGCAATCGATTACCACTGAAGTCCTCTGAGCTCATTTTCGATATTTAAAGCAAGACCGGGTTTAAAGCAATAACAAGATATATTGCCATAGATCAGCATCTAAAAAAAAAAAATGTGTTAAACAAGTGTATCATCCATGTAATGTAGTGCACATTGTAATGGGATGTTCAGTGTGAGCGTAACAGGTCACAACTATTATTTTTGACATTCTATTTAGTAATTCCCAGTTAAGAATGTTGAAAAGTCATAATTACTAGCAGTAACTCTGTGCACTAGAATCTGTGTGATAAGGCAAGTAAGCAAACACCATCTGTAGTGTGTAAAGAAATGAAGGTTAACACTAGATCTCTCTTTAGATAAGCAGAGCTTCCCTCTTTACAGTTCAAAGGTCATAGATCATTTTCTTGCTTTTTAGAGCTGGCGCCTTTTAAGAGGTGCCTTTCAATTTTTATTACTGAGTTTGCTTTAACTATATATTTACTTTGCAAAATGTTCACATTGCCCTAAAGCCTCAAATATAACTAGTTTATTATGAACCAAGCACAAATACAAATAGGTCCTAATCGGTACAGCACTTGCGTACCTGCACATCAGATCAGACGCTTCTACGTTAGTCTTGAATAAATCCTAAATGTGCAGCTGACCAAGGAATATGCTGACTTTAAAAACAATATTCGTGAGAGGACCCCATTTCATGTTTACCTGCATCCTAACAGACATCTAAATGAGAGAGCATCTTTTTTTATGATCTCAGATTTAGCAGTGGTTAAATACTGCAATTACCACGTCATATATAGATACGATTTACGATGCAGCTGTGTGGTCATCAACCACAAACAGCCTGGGCTTGTTGTAGAACTTATCACATGAGCACTACGTTTTACAGGTTTTAGTGACTCAGTAAGCACATTTCCATGCTTTGTGGTCCTGACTCTTCTACCTTTGATCACTCATTAATCAAATTTTACACAGAAAGCAATTATAAATTTAAGTTAATATTTAGGGATTACCATTAATCTACCCACTATTTCCTAAGCAGATGAAAGTGAGTTTTACTCATGACTCATTCAGTCTTGCCTTTGAGTCAAATTAATTCACATCTAACTTCAGAGTGCCAGAGTGCAATTAGTTCAGCAGTAAACTGCAATTTAGAACTAGCGAATACATTTTTTACAAAGATTAGTCGTTATTATTTTGCGAAGACATGGGTTTATATGTCCATGGTAAAAGTCTGTCATGTTCTTGATAAACCTAATTTTAATTCGATCTGTGCTCATAGAAATAAAAACTGTCAAAATAAGTAATTTTATCATTTATTTTCTTTTAAGTACAAAGAATTTTCATAAATATTTCCCTTGGGACCTGTAACCAAATGAGCAAATAATTGCTTTTAATTTTAAAAATATGCAGGTAAACACTCATTTACATAAATACAGACATTTACATATTTTCTGTGCTGTGCTGCCATTTTATTAATTATATGTACATTTTATTCAGTTAATGTATGACGTGAAATGGCTGCAAAACAAATGGTCAAACGTCATTTATAAAACATGTTTTTGTAACAAAGAACCAGACATAAATAAATAAAATAAAAACACAAAACTCACCTAGAATCATATTTTTAGCATTTTTTCCCCTATCATGATATTTATGAAATGTACAGGAAAGGGACAAATTTTAATAAATATAAAAATATTACAGTGTATAGCTGGCTACAATAAACCACCTGACATCAAATGTGGTATTTTTGCAGTGGTACAGTGATATGCATATGTAAACATTTTCATTTTCCAAAGGTATGTTGTTTTTCTCTTTAGGGATATATTGGAATAGTGCCTGTAAAAATGAATCATTAATAAATAGTTAAATAAAGATATCAACAGCTCTATGAATCCGGCCTGTCTCTTGATGCTGTTAAGTTCATAATTTCATTGTGCTCCACAACAGTAACCTTGTTAAGGCCTTTAATAGGTTTAGAGAAAACACAATGATTCACAACGCACAGCGTTGTTTTAATGCTCCTTTCCCCCAGGTTTTACTCTTCATATTAGACTAGGAGTAGGAGAGTTTTTACAAACTCTGAGAGCGTAATAAATGTGTCCGATTAACTTATTCTTCTATTACAAATTGCACAGAGTGGTTGTGGCTAATCATGGTTCTGTTCACTACCTTTTACCAATCTCATTTTGTCTGAGGAACTGAATGTTGTTCACACTGTCGGCTAGCTCAGGATACTGCTCTACTGACAGCACATAGTATCCATCATAGCCTTGCACCAATCCGCTGCTGAGAAGTTGCCTCTTCTCTCCCTCTGTCCATAGCCGGGATCCTTCCTCTCCGTTTCGTACCCGCTGCTGCTCACGTGCCCATGCGATGGCGAGAGCCCTCTGTCGGGCCATCTCTAAAACACGCACTCGTTCCTCATCCAGCGATGCCCCATAGCGCACGTGCAGCGTGAGAGCCCCTCGCTGAAACTCCACATCTGCGAACCGCCGGGTGCGCCCACCTAGCACAGCTGTGGACTGTGACACCGTTACGTTCACTGCATTCTCAAGTTCTTTCCGTCCGCTAGTAAGACGCAGCGCTGCCAGGTCTGCTTCAGGAGAATTCATCTTAACAAAGAAGTGTGTGTCTCTGCCATCCACAATAAAGTGCAAGTCTTTCAAGTAAAGAGCGCCATTGAGGATGTTGGCAACCTTGACGCAATCCTCGTTAGCCAGGCTTAGTGCACGAGTTATCACAATGCCCTTGTATAGGGCCAACATGATCCCACGACCTATCAATGAATCGCTTGAGGCAAACCACAGCCAGGGTTTATCAGCCCTTTGGCTATGGCCAAACTCAACCTGTGGCAGATCCCCAAATGTTAAAAATGCTTCGGCTTGTCTGATGACATGTTGCTGGACTGCAAAGCTGGCCTAGAAAAGATGATGATAAACAAGTTTTATAGAAACGCATAGCTCTAGTTGCATTCCAAAAATGTTTTTTTAAGGGACTCTATAAGATCAAAAAGGGAGACTAGGTGTTTAAAAATTATAGATTTTAACATTTAAAATAAATAAAAAAGTGGCAAAATGTTGTTTTTGTTGTTGTTTTATTATTATAAAATATTCATTAATTATTAATAATTATACAAATTCCACCATTATTTGAGTGTTCACATATCAGGCATGACATTATTAACATTACGTAATATTGCGTTGGTCTCCCCTCCATGGATCGGACTAGTTTGTTCAGCACATTCAACAGTTGCTTGATTGGATTGAGATATGGAGAATCTCAATATTGAGATTTGGAGGCCAATTTCACATTTTTGTGCTCCTCAAACCATTCCTGAACCTTATCTGAGCCACAGCCACCAGGGAATACTGTTCCCTTGAAAGAGTGTGCATGGTCTGCAACAATGCTTAGGTAGGTGGGTTATGTCAGAGTAACATCCACATGAATGGCAGGGCCCAAGGTTTCCCAGCAGAACACTACCTCTGCCTGCTTGCCTTTTTCCCATAGTGCATCCTGGTGCCATGTGTATCCCAGGTAAGTGACATACACGCACCTGGCCATCCACGTGATGTAAAAGAAAACATGATTCATTCGACCAGGCGACCTTATTTCATTTCTCTGTTGCCGTTTTCGGCAGTGGACAGGGGTCAGCATGGGCACCCTGACGTGTCTGCGACTATGCAGCCCCATACGCAAAACAAATTGTCATGCATCAGAACCTACATTAACTTCTTGAGCAATCTGAGCTAAAATAGCTCATCTGTTTAATTAGACCACACAGGCCAGCCTTCACAGTCATAATATTATGCCTGATTGGTGTAAAATAGAACAAAATAAATGAGCTTTCAAGATATATAATGTGTATATATAATACACAAGTATATATAATATAAAATGTAATATAATATAATACTTATTTGAAGATATCTAAAACAAACTTACTGTCAGGTCATCCCACATTTGACTTTTGGCCAGCTCATAAGAGGCTTGTGTCATCTCAGAAATGGGGATGGGGAAACCAGGGATACTGTTATGGAGATGGAACCCAAATGTGACCAGCCAGCTGTTTACATCTGTAGAAAAACATCAATGAATAAATTTTAAATCTAGTTATAATTTGCAATAGGGGGGACATGTCCAATATATAGCAGATATATTACTTGCAGAAGATATTTTAAGATGTGGATTCTGTGAATGCAGTGAATCCATGCCATACCTGTTAAGTAGTCTCTAACTTTCTGCACTTTACTTATTGGGTTGTTGTTTCGGAACATGTAGAGATTGAAAGGTCCAGGGTTCTTGCTGATTTTCTCCCACAGCATGAAGTCAGGTGAAGTCCAGCGACCCGACATGATGTCATAATCCCGCACTCCGAAATGAAGCAGTTTTGTTAGAGGCTCATAAATTCCTCCATGAAACCCAATCACCAGCTGAAAGTCAGGATTGGAATCTGAGTAGACCTCACCATAGGCCGTATAATGAACCTGTTTGAGGAGGATGCCATCACTGCCAAAGACAGCCAGAGGTGATCCTATGTTATCACAGGCTATGTAGAACTCTGCTCCACTGCTGATCTCCATTGCAAACAAGTGTCCTTGCAGGTCATAGTATAGAGAGGTAATCTGTGAGCTTGAATGGTTGTAGACATGTGTTATCCTGCTAGGGTAGCTCAGATCAGCATAGAAGAACTGCAGATGTTGTCCCGTGCTGGACTTTGTGGAGACTCTTCTTCCCAAACCATCGTAACGGTACTGGACCGACCACCCGGTGGATTTACTGTAGACACGCTCTAGGTGGCCGTTGGAGTTGTATTGGAAGACCTCAGGTCCTCTCTGGCGGAGAAACCCATCTTCGTCCAACTCGTACTGCAGGTCTCCAAGCCGAGTTATACGGTCTCGTAGGTCATATCGTAGAGGCATGATTCGCGCACTGTTCGCTGGACTCAGTAGGTGTATGTTCCCGTTTAAGTCATAGCTGTAACGCCATGTCATTTTCTCATTGAGGTAGACGGTCTGCAGCTGCCCGTCCACATCATATTCATAGCTATACTTGGTTGCATTGGCGGACGGGCCAATTTTAATCTCCCGTTTGGTGACTCGGCCCATATCGTCATACTGGACTGTGATCCAGAAAAGCAGAGAACGGAAGAGTTCATACTGAATTTCTCGGACCCGGCCGTGCCCATCAAAGTGTTTGGTGTAAGTCATGACAGAGGTAGAGATGATCTGGTTGATGTCATAATAGATGACACCAAACTTGCCGAACTGCTCCACCTTCCCTGAGATGTCATCATACTGATAGAGGTCAATGGGCAGCGGGGTCTCATTGATAACTCCCTGAACACTCGTCACACGCAGACTACTGTCGTAAGCATAGTCGAAGCGAGCGTTTACCATCCCGTCCTCGCTGAAGCGATAGATCTGCCGGTCTACCAGTGGGCCAAGCTGCCTGTATCTAATGGTGCATATAAAACCCTCACGCTGCAGATTGACCGTCTTCAGCACACCTGCCGTCTCATCAAAGGTAAAGCTGACACGAGTGCTGTCGTACAGAACTTCAGAGAGTTTGTTGTGCCAGCGATACCGGTAAAGGACTCTTCGCCCCGTACCCAGTTGCACCACTCTCAGGAGCCTTCCGTCCTCACTGTAGTCCACGGCAACAGAGGCATTACTCTCAGGCATATGGTAAAGGTTGCGGTAGTAAGACACAGAGCGTATGGTCTCCATAGCGTAGCGTGCCACACTGGGCATAGTGACTGCAGAAAGGCCTCCCTGTGGGTCGTATTCAAAGACGTACTGTCGCTGACTTGCCAGTATCAGGACCGTGGACTAGAACAAAAAGAAAACATACCTTGCATAAATCAAGATTAATTAAAAACAGCTAATTCTTAGGTAAATCTTCACAAAAGTTGGATCTTACAAGGGCGCAATTGTTTATGCGATATAAAAAGGATTACAATACTCCCTTAAAAAGTAACTCATAGTTACTTAGTTACTTTTTTAAGAAAAGTAATGTGTTAGGTTACTTTTTCTCCTGGGCTGAGCTTGTTTTTTTAATTTATTTTTTATAACATAATTTTTCTATTTTGGGGCAACTGTAAAGACCCTTTCACACCAAAATTGGAATAATAAGCCTCAGGCTGAAGGAAATGCAAATTCACATTTGTACAGTAGAGGATGCAGCTCAAACAAACCTTCCAGCTGTGTATATGCAATTCAAAAGTTTTGACTTCATAAGATTTATTTATTTTTTCAAAGATGAATACATTTATTTAGCAAGTAAGCATTAAAAAAATAATAAAAAGTGACATTAAGTAATAATAATAATACCTTTTGTTTAAAGGCGCCTTTCAGGACACTCAAGGAGAGCGAACAGGAGTATACGGATGAAGCAGGTCCGAAAGATAATCAGGTGCCAAATTATTTAGTGCTTTATATGATATGTAAGGAGTACAATTTTGTAATGTACACGGAAACGGACAGGAAGCCAGTGCAATTGAAAAAAAATAGGAGTGATATGATCAGAGATATGTGAGTGGGTAACAATCCTGGCTGCTGAATTCTGAATTAACTGCAGTCTATGAAAATGTTTTTCAGGAATACCAAATAAAAGTGAATTACAATAATCATCCGGGATGTAATCAAGGCATGAATAAATACTTCTGTGTTGTGTTGAGAAAGTGTAGAACGGAGTCTAGCAATGTTACGTATATGAAAAACTGCAACGCGCGAAATATTATTAATATGTGAACCAAAAGAAAGCAAACCATCAAGTATAACCCCCAGGCTTTCCACTTGGGAGGAGAAGTTAACCGGACAGTTATCAATAGCCAGACTGAGGGATTGGGCTTTGGATAGAACAGATTTAGAACCAACAAGAAGGGCCTCGGTTTTGTTGGTATTTAACTTTTAAAAAATGTTAGTCATCCAGATGTTCACATCCTGCAAGCATTTAGTAAAATTAGATAAGGGATGGGAATCGTTAGGCCTTGTAGAGACATAAACTTGTTTGTCATCAACATAAACATGGAAATGAATTCCATTGGAACGAAAAATGTGACCAAGAGGTAGATTATATATAATAAATAAAAACGGACCCAACACTAACCCCTGAGGAACAACATGAATGACTGAGACAGGCTTGAATAAGCACAAACCGTTTCTGTCACTTAAATAAGATATAAACTAGAGTAGCACATTGTCAGCTATACCAATGCTAGCCAATGGTTCCAGTAATACTGAGTGATTAATTGAATCAAAGGCAGCACTAATATCTAAACAAATAAGAATAGACAGAAAACCAGATTCAGCAGCCAAGAGAAAATCGTTTGTTACCTTAACAAGAGCTGTTTCTGTGCTGTGTTTGAATCTAAAGCCGGACTGAAAGTGCTCAAAGAGGTCATTACTTTGCAGATGTGATTCAAATTGAGTTGCTACTATTCTTTCCATTATTTTAGAAATAAATGGAAGACTGGATATGAGCCGAAAATGTTTAAATCATTAGAATCAGCACCAGATGTTTTAAGAACTGTAGTGATTGAGGTAGTTTTTAATGATGAAGGAACAGTAGCAGTAGTTAATGAAGAACATACTATAGCTGTAATAACAGGAGAGATTGAATGGACACAAGACTTAACTAAAATAGTAGGTAAAGGATCCAGTGAGCAAGCAGAAGACTTAGACTTTATGATCAGCTCAGTAATCGAGTCAACTGAAGGCAACTCAATATCAGATAAAATGCTTGTAGACTGGCAGATATGATTATATTTATTTTGATAATCACTAAACATTAAGTCTGATCTGAGTAACTCTCGATATATACTGTCAATCTTAGATTTAATAAAATTAGAATAGGATACACAATGATGGGGAGAAAGTGAAGCAGTATCATAAGGTTTCAACAGTTTGTTAACAGTGCTGAATAAAGTCCTTGTGTTCCCTTGTCCATTGGCCAACATCAAATATTTGAGAAAAACTGTTGTTATAAAAATGATGGTTTGTAGAGGAATGTAGAGGAATTAGAACAGCATTGGTTTACTGAACAATTAATCATTTCATCTAAAGCATTATGGTCTACATTTTTTTTAATATAACGAAATAAGACAGAGTGTTGTGGTTTAACTTTTGCCAAAGTGATAGAAATATTAAAAAATATAGGCTTGTGATCTGAAATAGGCAATTCAGTAGAAATAAAATTAAAAGGCATGACACCAGAACAACATACAAGATCTAAGATATGTCCCTTGTTATGTATTGGAAAGTTAACGCATTGTACAAGGTCAGCACTATCCAGAACGGATTTAAATTCATTTTATTCAGTGTTGGTAGTATTGTCAAAGAGAATCTTAAAATCTTCCATCAACATGATATTCGGAGACAAGGTACACAGATATTATAAAATAATGGAACATTCAGAAAAATTTGTATTCAAAGCAGATGCCTTTTGTGGTCTATATACCATTACGACAACAGTGGGGGTTGAACATTTAAGTTGTATAGCCAAGATTTCAAAAGAAGTTGGCTCAGATACAGAAATCGGGCAGACTTTATAGCTGTCACGATAAATAAGTGCAAGGCTATCACCTTTCCCAGAGCAGCGAGGTTGTTAGTTGGTATGTTTATAATGTTACAAAATATTTCTATTTAAAATAAAAGCTGTTCTTTTGAACTTTCTATTCTTCAAAGCATCATGGAAAAAAATTATCACAGTTGCCACAAAAAAGCAGCACAGCCATTTAAGCACACAAACACTGATTATAAGTGTAATAAGTGTGAATCCACAGCATTGGAAGAGTATGGATGTTCCATTTTTAAAAATGTGGATGAGGGAGATATCGGGCTGGAAAGATGAACTTGTATTATTGACTTGTACTGAATTATGTGTATCTGACTTGTACAGCACTTGTACAGCTCAGTCTTCAGACTGTTTTTAAATGTGCTTTATAAATAAAACAACTAGAACTTGTATTGCTATGGGCAAGTGGAAAAACCATACATATGGGTACCATATATGAACATCATGATGAGAGAAATGTAGTCTTTACTTGAAAAGAAATTGTAAACAATGGTCTTTTGCATGAATATTGATATTGTATGGGGTATGGTTATGTCGGGATATGTCTGCTTCCAAAAGTTTATATTGTTATTGTATGCTTTTTTGATGTGACGTTATAAAACAAGACAATGATAATTACCTATATACCCAAATATAAGACGACCCTGAATTTAAAACGACCCCCCCAAAGTTTTTATTTGAAAATTCTACTGATAATTCATTGGATTTTTTTTGAACACCATTCATTACAGGCCTCGACATTAGGCATGTTCATGTGCTTGTCCTTCGGATAAGTAAATCGTTCATTCACTTGTCCGAGTAAAAAATGTGCTTGACTGGAAAAAAGTTTTATTTTTTATTTTTTTGTGTTGTAAATATAATTTATTCTGAAGCAATATTCTCAACAGTGTTCAATCAGCTTTGGCATATGGAAATCTGCATATTTGTGATATGTTTACCTTTTTTAAAGGGCCTTTTTTTTAAGCCTAATCTTACTTTATATTCTTAAATTTGATCTATAGGCAACATTAAATTAAAATAAGACATTAGGCTATAGGGCTAAGATTGAGGCAGTCATTTACGAACAGGTTATTGAATCTTTGATCCAACCGATTCATTCAAACACTGAATCATTCAGTAACGCACACTGTTGATGTGAGATTCATTATGGTTCTGCGGTTTGGAACTTTGTTACTTAGAATCTTTGTTTCACTATTTTCACTGCTGAAATAAAGCAAAAACACTCTATACTGCATCTAAAATGTAAGTGACAATGTTAATTTGTTTATGGAACTGTCATATGAAATCAGTCTCATTTTCAGTCGTGATGGTAGGCCTATTCAGGAAAGCACACTCTTGGTTGAGTGATGTTGTTTAATTGTATCATGTGTTATAAACATAAAAACAACCTTTTGAATGTTTAACGCTGTTTCTCTGTGTGAGCGGCGTTCATGTGTTGTGATTTATCACGAGAGGCTGCGTGAGCGTCCACAGTGTGACCTTGTTATCATCAGTTTAATAGATATGTGATTTTGTCTATATCGTGAATATAAGACGACCCCCCCATTTTTCAACCTATTTTTTAGGACACAATATATTCGGGTATATAAGGTATGCATACAGGGGGAAAAAAAGAAATATGTAATTTTCTGTAAACTGTAGTAATATTACAAAATATTACCATTTTTACTGTGTGTTTGATCAAATAAATGTAGTTTCTGTAAACAAAAGAGACTCTTTCAAAAACATTTTTAAAAATCTTACTGTCCCAAAACTTTTGAAGAGCAGTATGTGTGTACTGTATGTCACTAAAAGCAATTTCCGCTAGCTTTTACCTTCTCCAGATAAGTGTAGCTCCAGGTCTTCCCATCAGGGAATGTCCTGGAAAGCAGACGGCCTTGTCCATCATACTCTACTCTCTCTGAGACAGAACCCCAGTGTATGGCACTCAACTGCCCATTGCTATTGCGAGTGAGGTTGACAGGAAGCAGTTTGCTACTTGGCATCCAGAGAGTGGGCTGGCCAGCTGTGTCATAACCAATCTTCAGAAGGAATTTACGGTGATCATCATAGATCTTTTCAATCCTCAGCGCTCGGTCATAATCAACAGATAAAATGTTCCGTCCATTTACCTTGAAGTGCAGATGGAAAAGAGACACAAAATTGGTATAGCAACAGTAAAATAGCAGAAAATTAACTAGAAAATCGGCCGATATTTTTTTTTTTGCCTTGGTTTCCTACAAAAAGTTTGACTTTATTAATCATAACCCATCGTCACACAAATAATCATTTAACTTAAAAAAAATAAGCAACTCATTTCCCAATGTAGTCACCATCAGTTTTAGAATAGATTTATTTAACCACTGTAAAACTGTACATTTTGTGTTCAGCTCTTAGATCAGCCGGGTGCCATCTTTATGCCATATTCTTTTCATTGATTTAATTTGCAAAAATATTAAGAAATGTTGCACGATTTTCAAATTGCCTATTATGAATGAGATTGAACTTCGGTACATACTCGTAACTTGCGGCCAAACACTGTGATCTTTGTCCTCGTCTGCTCTTTACGAAAGCGCCACTCCACCAAGTTTTGCCCGCTGTCATCAGGTAGGGTCATATTTCTCCGTGCCAGCATAGGGGACGATGCACCAGCTAGAATATGTGGCTCGGTCTGGTAGTGAGTGTTCATTCCATTGGCATACAGAATCCACAAGGAGTGGTCGTAACCAATCACATAGTTGTTCTTCAGCTGATCTGCAAAAAAAATTGCCCACATAAATTAGCCAAAAGGCTAGATTATCTTGAAATCCAATAAGTACTGTTTACAAAAGAGTTACCTTGGTGTAATGTGAGGACATTCTGAATTGCTGACTGGTTTGCCGTTATTGTTGCAGCTTCATCCCGATCAAAACTTTCTCTCTCTACTGTAGAAACAGTATCCATGTCATAGGCCAGACTGGTCACCACTCCAGTAGGAAAGGTTACATTAGTCAGTCGTCCTTCTGTGTCATAGCTGAAGGAGAGAATTATATTAATGTGCTGCATTTAATGTAATCCATATGAATAAGCAATGGCTTATTTGAAAAGGGTTTTAGAAAACCCTTTCGTTTGTTTGTACTGTCGTAATGCCAAGATAAACTTTAAAGGTTCATGAAACCATTGTGTTAAACATCATAGAAGTCAATGTTACCATCCGTTAATTTTGATAGTAGGATAAAACTAGTTAACTTTAAAAAAAATTGCTTCATTTTCAACTTGTGTTTTCTTGAACTATAATACATTGATGACTCATCGTCTCATAATTATTCATGAGACTCCGTGTCCTTATCCTATGAGAAGACGGCTTGCTTAATTATTCATGACAGCACGCTGAATTCCTATGACAGGTGCTTCAAACAGTGAGATTGCATACAGCGAGAAATGCATTAACAGATCAAAACCAAGTGTTTGTTTTTGCTTTTTAAGTTCTCTTCAATAGATTTTGAGTCGTTGACACAAACAGGATTCATCCAGGGTCTGTACGACCCTTTAACCAATCACACAGCTTAAAAAATGTAGCAAAATAAGTCTTGTTCAAAGATGTAACCGCGTATTCATACAGATAGCTAATATGAATGGCTGTACATTTAGTAGTGCATTAAATTATAGTTGTCAGAGGATGTGTACGTATTTGTGTAATTCACTGTGAGCTTACAAAACCATGTGTATATTGTTTTGCATGTAATGGTAATTTGCAGCGTGCATTTGTGGGAAGCTTTGATGCTTTTAATGACTGACAGTGAAATAAAACTCTGAATCAGAAGCCGTTGCGGTGTTGTCAGTCTGCCCTTGTCATTTTTTCAAACCTGTGGTGAGAACTGACTGCTGTTGAAACGTGGTTTCATGACCCTTTATACTTCCAAGAGTGTTTTTTTCTTCTTCTTCTTACTTTCAAGCAGAGCTTTGTCAATCATTTTCCCATTTTATTATTCACCAGGCAAAAGTCTGGTTAATTATAAAAGTAAATTCTAATAAAAGTCAATTCAATTGTTATAAAAGTCAATTCTAAGGTTGTTGGTTGAACTACAGGCCAATGTTTAATACTCGCTGACATACATGCAAGCAATAATTATAAAGATATTTGCCCTGGCAATTAAGAGCATCAAGCAGAAACGCTTAAACATTCTTACTCATAGAATGTTGTCCATCCATTGGCAGTGCTCTTGGTTGCCAGGAGACCACTGTTTCCATGGTAAGTTAGCAGCACCTGTTCACGCCCCTGTGTGCCAAGGGTCTTTAGCCCACCACTTGAGCCTACAGTTAGCCAAATAACCTGGTTGTCAGGTGCAACGATGCGGACAGGAAGGCGGCTGCTATCCCTGCGAATCCGTAGCGTGTTCCCATGACTGTCGGCCACTGAGGTCAGATCTCCCTCATTGCTATAGCTAAAGTTATATTTGAAGTCTCCAGTGATCAGGTTGGCCGTGTGCTGGTGCGTGCCATTACTGTCAAACATGTACACTTCCTGCTCCGCAGACGATGCCACTTCGTACAGGCCCATGCTGTTAAGTGCAGGTTTGTTTTTTGCAATCACACGAATTCGGATGTTTCCCAGGTCGGCTACGTATAGGGTTCCATCAGGAGCCGCCACAAGCGAAGACGGCCCATTCAGCCGAGCGTCTTTAGCAAAGCCGTCTCCTGTTAGGTAACAATCACAGTTGACTTCGGTCTTGCAGTCGCAGTCTGAAGGCGCACCCGCCAGGTGAGTGATCTCGCCATCTGCTGCAACACTGCGTATGCGGCTCATCTTCCTCTCGTCTGTCTCTGCGATGTGCAGCACTCCATTGAAGGAGACAGCAATGGCGCTCGGGGATTCCAGATGGGTATGCGTGGCTCGCTGTGTTTCTGTCACCAAGATGTCTGTAGAAGGCATGGGGCAGTGAAGGGGTCTGCCTGCTGCCACGCTGACCTGCCCCTCCTCAGTGATCCGCAAAACCACGCTGCCATCCAGCACAAACAATGAGTTATCCATCGGACTAACAGCCAGATCTGTCGGCCATTCTAAAGACACCTAAAGGCAGATGAACGAAAAAGAAAAAAAACATTGTTCAAGAGTAGATAAGTAGTTAGTCTTTATATAAAAATTTCCTTCCATTTTATGATTGGCTGATTAACAAATATGGTATTTTCCATTTCAAAGCCACATCTAATGACAGAACTGTCGATAGATAATTTGTTACCAATTTTTAGTAAGTTACATAGTAAGTACAAGCTCCCAAACAGAGCTTTTCTGTGAAAAGAAACACGTATACTATCCTGTGTTTTACCTAAACGTAAAATCTGGCAACCATATGCACGTGAGCTCTCTCGTGCGTGCGGGGATGATCTGAAAACACCAATAAACAAATAGGCTGCATTTTATCAATCTCCATTTGACATGTTCTGCTTAAAGTGTCATTCAGATGGTCTGTGTTCTGTCAGGACGGTCAGGACTTATGAGCTGCTTTGCTGAACAACTGAACTGCTGTTTGCTGTGAGCTGCGGAAATAAGCCAATCAAAGCAGAGCTCAACATTAATATTAATGACTCTTCCAAATAAGGCAAAAACAGAGCCTTACATCCTAGGGACAATTTATAGGGTTGTAAATGGACCTGTAAAACTGTATCTGGACAATTTTTGGCCTTAAATAAGCCACATACCCTCTATGTAGATATCAGAGAACAATTTAACATATTGTTTCAACTTATTCTAGGCACCTTTAAAACATATTTCATTTTAACCAATTTTGTGTATATCTTTGCCATAGTATTATGTGTATGCAAGCATATCAACCATAACAGCTGATCACTTAATTGTTTCCTTAAATCGCACTGTATATAAAAACAAACAAGCAACATTAACCAAGACCAAAACTCATTATGGTCACTCACTGGGGTCGGTGAAATGGCTTTAAAGTGTTGATTTAAGCATTGTACACTTTTCACCTGATGGGTGTCCATTACTGAGTCACAGCTCAGAGGTCGAGCAGAGGCAAGGTCATTGGACCCCAGCAGGGTGGAGATGATGCCGTTTGGATCCACCTTCCGGATCACGGTCCCATCAACGAAGTAGATCAGTCCGTTCTTGTCGACGGCAATCCCTGAAGAGAAGAGAGGAAGGAACGAAATGTGCAGGTCACACAGCTGTGCTCTTTGCTTGCCTGATCCAGGCAGCGGGTACATGTGTCGTGTTTGGCTTCCCATTATTCAGGTCACTGCAGAAAGCATCGCCCTCAATTATTCACATCTTGCCTCCCACTGCTGAATTATTTCTTAAGGAGAAAGTGAAATAGGATGTATTAGAACATCCCTCCCTCCCTCTAGCATTTCTGCCTGTGCTCTCTCTCCCTCACTCCATCTCAGTCGGTCTGTAAGTCAGCTCAAGGTATTTGACAAAAGCATGGCATGGGAAAGCATCAAACCCACTTTTGAGCCCAAATTATAAAAGCGTGGGTTGCTATAGTAACTGCCGCTTGGTAAATGTGTGCCTAGCTGAGTGATAGCAAGGAGAGTTTGTGTGCCTGACGAAAACACAGTGAAGTGAGCTGACGTTATGGCAGAAATCTCGGTCCCAACCGAGTAAAATGCATGTATGCATCAATGCTTCTGACTTTTTTTTTGTTATAGTTATAACATCCTGAATGTAGATCTCTGCACATATCCCATCAATTCAATACATTACATCTACACAGAAAGTATGAAACCTAATGTATCCATCCTTCCGTAGGTGCATTCATGTGTGAATGACAGCTTATTGAAAAACAATGAAAACATCTATTTTTCTGCATGATGAGATTATATGAAATAGGTTGTCTATATTCTCCAGACAAGTGTGACGCTTTATAATTTATGTCGGTGAAGTCACAAAACGTTCAAAGCAGCTTCATCAATCTGTTGTGTCTGGCTGAGTCAAATAATTTAGTGCCTATCTCGAGGCTGTCAGTTCCCATTTCCCTTGCTGAGGCGCCAATCAAAAACCTCAGTACATAATACAGTGTTAAAAGCTCACAGAGCTTTGGGATGATCTTTCATGTCAATCAAAGTGTGTTGTATGCCTCAGAAGATTCATCTAAACCATTTTAGCAATTTGAAGAACCCATATCATTTGATCATTTGACGTGAAAAGAATGCATGAGCCTTCTGATGATCAGTTTGAATGATCCTTTAACAATACCTTTGGGTCCCGTGAGGAGAGCTTCAGTGGCTGGACCTCCATCTCCACAATGAGCTTCGTCAAAAGGCAGACAGTGATCTCCCGTTCCTGCCACCACCTCCACGTTCTGCTGGGGCTCTGAGCTGGCCAGGAGGGTCTGCGGGCTGTAGATGCGCCTGGAGTTGGTGTCGGACACATATAGCCGGCCCGTCACAGGATCCGTAGTCAGGTAGTAGCGGTGGGCGGGATTATTACTTGGGGAGAGGCGTATAAACAGAAGGATTATGAGTGAAGAAATTAGTCTGCTGTCAAGCTGAAAGAGTGCGACTCATAAATTATTGTTCTGACATTGCAATTGGAGATGGCAGATGAAATGAGAGACTGATTAGAATATTAATAACATTAAAGACGTTGAAAGAATCGCAGCATGTTTTTTTCCATCTATCAAAATGGTGTGAGCTCCTGACAGATGGGAAGAATAAAAAAGAATGTGTGAAAGCGGAGTAAATGTGATGTGACTGGAACACATTTGCGGAGGCTGTGATGACGACTTCAAGACTGCCAGATCATTTCAATCATTTCCGTTCCCTTGCGGGGAAAGGTTCTCCTGTGATGCGGTGATGATATGCATATCTTAATGACTGTCAACAACTGATGGCTTTTCAGAAAACAACGCTTATTTGCATTCATTAAATCTGCCTTCCAATCAGTCAGCACCTTTCTGAATGAGGTAGTGTGGCCCCTCCAGACATGCCATTAGTGGTTAAATGACCAGTCGAGTTGAGACTCCGTAGATGGTGTGGAGCTCAGTGACATTCTCCTCTGGGATCAGACAAATCTTTTCACATTTTATCAAAAGCCATTTAAAGGCTATTCTTGCACACTGAGTGCGCCCTATTTGATCAATGTCTTGGACTGTTTGGAAACCAATTCACACTCAAAGGCACTGGCTTGTGTAAAATCCAAGTGTGAAAATATGAAATGGCGGTACTTCTTTCAGCTAAAGGCTCAGAGCGTCGGGCCCATCATAACCCAAAGTCCTCTTGCATGTACATCTCTTCTTTCATAAAATGTGCATTGACATCTTTTGGAATTAGTAACTAAATCGGGTTAGTCTTCTACATACACCCTTTTGGAAAACTAGTGATGTATGCCGATCAAAAATGTGTACATAATACTATTGTGTTTTAAGAGACGTGCATGTATTCTGTAGCATTGCTGTAATGTAACTTACCTGTGCCTGAAATCCTTATTTCTTTGGTTAGTTTGCAAAAATAAGGAAAACATATAGAAAGAAAATATAGTGAGACAAGTTTAAGTTAAATAGTTGACACATTCTATTTACTTCACATCACCCCCTTGCCTATCTAGTTCAGGACCCCACTGGTGACCACTGTATTTATTCTCCTCAATCCAGTTGAGGATACCATTAAATTGAATCCTTAACAGTGCAATTATAGTATTATTTATATACAATTACAGTATTTAGTAATATTTATTTAATTAATATTATGTGTTATGTTTATGGCTTTTGAATAATTCATTTTTGTGTAATATTTTGAGCTTTTTTAAAAGAGAGTCAGTTTATTTTAATTTTAAGATTTTGTAATTTTGTATTGTGCTTTTGTCATTTTTATTAGAAAAATAAGGTGTTGTATGATCAGGCTCTAAAAAATTATAGATATTTTATTTTTTTTTAAAGGTAAAATTCGTTGGCACTACTGTCATATAAATTGTTTTTTTAGTTTTTACAAATTGTATAAATGTTATATATACACAATTATTTTAAATGTTTGCATAGTGAGGCACCACTGGTTCATGTTCTGGAGCATACTGACAATTGAAATCAAAATAGTACGACATAAAAATTTTTTACAATGCTGGTTAAGCGCTGGTTTAAACCAAACCAGAGCTGTACAAATATTTACATTTATTAATTTTTCTAGGGTTAGAAGTATCCTTGTAGCTATGTATTTATGGAAGCTTGTTTCCACCAAAGAATGCATAATTTTAAAAGATAACTGTAACTTTTTATCTCACAGTTGTGAGTTTAGATCTCTTCTGAATTGATGAACTCGCAATTCTGAATTTTTCCTCTCACATTTGCAAGTTATAAAGTCCAATCCTGAAGGGAAAAATACTTTCCTATAATTCTTACTTTATATCTAGCAACTGTGTTTATTCTATGTGCGATGTATATTTTTGCAGCTTTTCGCTGAAAAGATTTCTCACCTGTCCTAATTGCAATAAACCAACCAAAAAACCTTAACAACAAGGTTCCATATCTTAACATTAGTACTACATAAAGGTATGCAGCGGGCGGTTTTACCTTTGCTGCGTGGGCAGTCAAAAAATACAGTGTGAAAACAAACAAGAAAATAAGTTCATTGCAGCCAATCAGTAACATTATTTTCCCCCACAGTAGGTTAGGCCAAGTGATTCATTATTTAATTCATTTGCTAAGTACATTTAATGTTCTTTATTATTATTTATTTTCATTTTGCTATATGTTAATTATCTAGACTACATAAAAACCTCTGTGGACATCTGTGGTTTTTATTTTCCATTTATTTATTTTATAAGTAATTCAATAAAAATTGTACCTTGTTAGGTTACCAGATTTTAACCTTTTATAGTTTGTGTTTGTATATATGTGTGTGTGTGTGTGTGTGTGTGTGTGTGTGTGTGTGTGTGTGCGCGTGTGTGTGTGTGTGTAGGTTCCACTAGTTGTGATGTTTTGTTTTAACAGTTGATAAATTTGTATAAGCTTAAAAACCTGAATAAAATTTGTGTCATTTGTGGTGCTAGCATTACGTTCTCATGGTCAGTCTAATTAAATGCACTGTTTTGTCTCTGTTATTCTGAACGTTGAGCATAATGTTTATATAATTGGTTTTAACAATTTCCACAAGCTGTAACACAATGTTTCCATCAACACAAGTAACCCCATCAAAACAAGGCAAAAGCCAAAGAAATGTCATTGCATGTGTTTGAGATGCACCCGAAGCAGTGATGGGTGGCAGACAGCGGCTTTTCTTGCACCTTGAGTTGTTGTATGTAATACAAATTAAAGGGTTACTTCAGCAATTAGCATATGGCTTTGTATAAGTAGAAACCCTGGCGTATATTCGAATGATCATGTTATATTGAACAGACACGTTCAGTATTTAATTGTAGTGTCATTTCTCCAACTCAGTCACAGTTAATCCAGTAGTGGTGGCTTTGGGAGTGGCCTCACAGGGTAGCGAAGCATCCTGGGAATTGTTGTCTTTCATCCCCATGGTGAGAAAACATTCTGTCTTTTCTCACCAAATTCAAAAATAATTTCACATTTCTACTACATTAATAACCCAGTTTAAATACGGATTCATCTTCCCAGCGCTGAAGTACCTCTTTAAAGGGTTAGTTCACCCAAAAATGATTTCATTAATTACTCACCCTCATGTCGTTGGACACCTGTAATAGCTTCATTCATCTTCGGAACACAAATGAAGATATTTTTGTTGCTGAGAAAGGCTTCAGATAGGCCTCCATTGGCATTCAGTACACAATTTGCACACAAAAATCTAAATGACTTTATCCATCAAGTTATTGACGTGAACTCGACGCATGTGGGAGAATATGACGCAGATTCGCCGTTCGAATACATGACCCGGAAGCAAGGAGGAGTGCCGCTATTGCATGAGTTCACGTCCGAGACCTTCATGGAAGACAATAACTTGGCGGATAAAGTCATTATTTAGATTTTTTTTGCGCACAAAAACTATTTTCGTCGCACTGTAAAATTATTGTACAGCCACTGTAGTGAGATGGACATTGTAACGACGTCTTTAGTGCCTTTATGGGTCTTGTGAGTGGGAATGTACTGAATGCCAATGGAGGCCTATCTGAAGCATTTCTCAGCCATCAGCTTTCAACAAAAATATCTTCATTTGTGTTCCAAAGATGAACGAAGGTCTTATGGATGTCCAACGACATGAGGGTGAGTAATTAATAAAATAATTTTCATTTTTGGGTGAACTAACCCTTTAAGCATCTCTAGTTGATTAGTAGAGTAACATAAGAGGCGATCTGGCACTGAATGCGTTAGTGAAATCATGCAGAGCTTGTGGCCGCTGTTTTCAGGGGGCTCATGCAGTTGCGGTGATTCATTCCGTTGAAATCACAAAACGAAATGCACTCATTGTGATGTGTCCCTGTTCTTGATATACAATCATTGATTAACATCTTTGGTTTCAATGAGAAAATAAATAAACTATACACAGCAGATCTATGTATTTATTCACTAACAAAGAATGTCTGCACTACAAAATATTGTGTTATATAGCAGATATACAGTGGGGATCGAAAGTCTGGGCACCCTAAGTAAAAATTTGTATTAATGTGCATAAAGAAGCCAAGAAAAGATGGAAAAATCTCCAAAAGGCATCAAATGACAGAGTAGACATTATTATAATATATAAAAAAGTTAGATTTTGTTTCCATCATTTACACTTTCAAAATAACCGAAAACAAAAAACAAAAAAAAATGGTGTCTGCAAAAGTTTGGGCACCCTGCGGAGTTAATACCTTGTACTGCCCCCTTTGGCAAGCAGAGACCTGACAGTGTCAAGGATTGATCTCAATCATCGTCTGGATAGGCCAGGTGATGTCAAACTCAAAGGTTTTAAATGCCCAGACTTATCTGACCCTGCCCCAACAATCAGCACCGTGGGTTCTTCTAAGCAGTTATCTAGAAAACTGAAACTGAAAATAGTTGACGCTCATAAAGCAGGAGAAGGCTATACAAATATACCAAAGCGTATTCAGATGCCAATATCCTCTGTTCGGAATGTAATTAAGAAATGGCAGTCATCAGGAACAGTGGAAATTTAAAGACCAAGAAAAATATCAGACAGAACGGCTCACAGGATTGTGAGAAAAGCAAGTCAAAACCCACGTTTGACTGCACGATCCCTCCAGAAAGATCTGGCAGACACTGGAGTTGTGGTACACTATTCCACTATAAAGAGATACTTGTACAAATATGTTCTTCATGGAAGAGTCATCAGAAGAAAACCTCTTCTACGTCCTCAACACAAAAATCAACGTTTGAAGTTTGCAAATGAACATATAGACAAGTCTGCATTTTGGAAACAAGTTCTGTGGACCGATGAGGTTAAAATTTAACTTGTTGGCCGGAATGAGCAAAGGTATGTTTGGAGAAGAAAGGCCACTGAATTTAATGAAAAGAACCTCTGTCCAGCTGTTAAGCATGGGGGTGGATTGATCATGCTTTGGGGTTGTATTGCAGCCAGTGGCACAGGGAACATTTCACGAGTAGAAGGAAAAATGGATTCAATAAAATTTCAGCAAATTTTGGATGCTAATTTGATGCCATCTGTGAAAAAGCTGAAGTTAAAGAGAGGATGGCTTCTACAAATGGATAATGATCCCAAACACACCTCAAAATCCACGCTGGATTACATCAAGAGGCATAAACTAAAGGTTTTGCCATGGCCTTCACAAATGGCAATCTATGAAATCTATGAAAATCTGAATTCTGAAAAACAACGGATAGACCTCAATAGAGCAGTGCGTGTCAGACAGCCCAGAAATCTCAAAGAACTGGAAGACTTTTGTAAGGAAGAATGGGCAAAGATACCTCAAACAAGAATTGAAAGACTCTTGGCTAGCTACAAAAAGCGTTTACAAGCTGTGATACTTGCCAAAGGGGGCAGTACAAAGTATTAACTCTGCAGGGTGCCCAAACTTTTGCAGAGACCATTTTTTTGTTTTCTCTTATTTTGAAAGTGTAAATGATGGAAATAAAATCTAACTTTTTTTATACATATTATAAGAATGTCTAATCTGTCATTTTATGCCTTTTGGAGATTGTTCCATTTTTTCTTGGCTTCTTTATGCACATTAATACAAATTTTTACTTGGGGTGCCCAAACTTTCGATCCCCACTGTAGGATGAAACTATAATTTCTGGGCACGCACTCCTATCGCAGATTTATTTATTTATAGACCTGAGGGAGGAGTTCTGGCAGACCAATCATACCGCGCGCGTCAGTGTACGGTGAAAGGTACGCCGTATCTATGCCTATGGTACGCTGTACCTTCTGTCAAATCACGCAGCCGACACACTATGAAGTATGAAGATGTATCATACAGCTTCCGGTATCCACATATGATTTTGTCCTCATTGTTGTCACTACTAGAGCAAGCACGTCTACGTGTATGGGCTGTGCATGAGAGGGAGTTGTGATCAGTGCACACACAAGCTTGATTTACACTGCTAAGACACTCATCCTGCCTCCGATTGGTTGTTTCTTGCCGGGAGCGGTGTATTCAAAGATGAATTAATACCACAACATAATGTATTGCTGATTTTAATAAAGTTAATGTTAGATAATGAATTAACTAATGTTAACTAATGAGACCTTATTGTGTTAATGTTTTGTTGTCCGTGTTGCAGTGTATTACATTTAAGGTGTGGTTTCGGGTTAATTGCATGTAATTGTGCATTTTCTTAGTAATTGCATGGTACGTGTAACAAGGACACTGTAAAAACAAAAGGTACCCTGTTTATTTTTAATATATTTGTGTTTAGCCTTGATTTTTTTTCTTCCCGTTTTAGTTTGAGTGATTTTTGTATTTTAACTTAATGTATTTTAGTTAGCTGCCAAGCATTTGATTACACTATTCCCTCATACTGTGTGTGACAATGTGTTAAAATAAATATACTTGTCTAGTCCAAAATACTGAGTATTTCAAAGAATATATAGATTTGAATATTATAGAATATATTGATTTGAAATAAAATCAGAAATGGATTCAGATCCTAGGTAATTCAAATCACCCTCAAACTGAGAATCTGTGGTTGATGTTTCTAACAAGGAACCAACTTCACTAGCCAATTAGTCTTGTAGTTGGACTTTAAATTTGTGCATTAGCTTGAATGTTATAGTGGAAGTGAATTGCTTTAAGACAACTTTCTAACAGTGTAAAGCACAACACTCTAAAGTCTAAACATCACTAAATTCAACCCCTTTCAACCAGTGCCGCTACAGCTATCAAAGCGCTGCTTACAAATTCACAGCATTCACCAATAACGTTCATGACAATTACTGTCGGGCTTCAAATCGCCTGCTGTGAGAATTGTTGCCACTATTATGCAAGGTCTCCTTTTTGTGAGGACTATGGAGTTTGTGAATTAAAAATAGTTATGCTATTAAATGTTTTGTAGAGGGATGATCTCTAGACGCTTCCTCTCAGGATACTGTGATTTGTCACAAAATATCTCAAGTTTTCTGCAAGCTTTCCATGCTGCGTTCTGCTTAATCACACATCCAGTTGGGCTTACTCACCTGAGCTCCATGACACTGGTGACATTGCCTGACGGATAGATGCGTCTGATGTAATTGAAGTCACCAACGTACAGGCTACCATCGATGCCCCATGCAAGAGCAACAGGAGCCAGCAGTTTGTTTCCCTCCGCCTGCCCATTACAGCTCGGACAGGAGATG